>NC_053392.1:405169581-405478145 GCF_905171765.1 Bufo bufo
GAGTGAGCACGTCCCGACGTGCGCACAAGCTTATAAAGAGGCTGAGTCACATGCTGCACTTGCCAATCACAGCCTTGCCAATAGTAGCATGGCTGCGATGGCATCTTAGGGCAAGTAATGATGCATGTTGATTGGCTGCTTTGCAGCCTTTCAAAAGCGCCAAAACATTCCAACGACGAACCCGAACCCGAACTTTTACGAAAAAGTTCGGGTTCGGGTCCGTGTCACGAACACCCCAAAATTCGGTACGGACCCGAACTATGCTCGAACTGTTCGCTCACACTAGTTATTTGTAGTGACCGTAAAAGCAGACTTTTGTTCTGGGTTGAAAAAGCATATCCCAAATTTGCCATTCTCAAAATAACTAGTTTCTGGTATTTGAGGCCTACTTGAAATCTATCCCAAAAAGAAAATCTTACATTGAAGGTATTGATAGTGTCATTCAGAAAAACCTAAGACACGCTAGCGTGCTGATAGAAGTGTGATTCTGTGATTAAACCTATACCTGTCACACAGCGCAAAAAAAACAGGTCTCACATCTCTATTCAACCAAATCTGCACTGTTTTAGCTGGTCAAGTTATTTGTAGTGACCGTAAAAGCAGACTTTTTGTTCTGGGTTGAAAAAGCATTCCCAAATTTGCCATTCTACAAATAACTAGTTTCTGGTATTTGAGGCCTACTTGAATCTATCCCAAAAAGAAAATCTTACATTGAAGGTATTGATAGTGTCATTCAGAAAAACCTAAGACACACGCTAGCGTGCTGATAGAAGTGTGATTCTGTGATTAAACCTATACCTGTCACACAGCGCAAAAAAAAACAGGTCTCACCTCTCTATTCAACCAAGTGTTTTAGCTGGTCAAGTTATTTGTAGTGACCGTAAAGCAGACTTTTTGTTCTGGGTTGAAAAAGCATTCCCAAATTTGCCATTCTCAAAATTGTGGTGAACGGGAACAATGAGGAAAACATCTAATATGGGACGCGGACGCGGACGTGGACATGGTTGTGGTGGTGTTAGTGGACCCTCTGGTGCTGGGAGAGGACGTGGCCGTTCTGCCACAGCCACACGTCCTAGTGAACCAACTACCTCAGGTCCTAGTAGCCAGCAGAATTTACAGCGATATTTGGTGGGGCCCAATGCCGTTCTAAGGATGGTAAGGCCTGAGCAGGTACAGGCATTAGTCAATTGGGTGGCCGACAGTGGATCCAGCACGTTCACATTATCTCCCACCCAGTCTTCTGCAGAAAGCGCACAGATGGCGCATGAAAACCAAGCCCATCGGTCTGTCACATCACCCCCATGCATATCAGGGAAACTGTCTGAGCCTCAAGTTATGCAGCAGTCTCTTATGCTGTTTGAAGACTCTGCTGCCAGGGTTTCCCAAGGGCATCCACCTAGCCCTTCCCCAGGGGTGGAAGAGATAGAATGCACTAACGCACAACCACTTATTTTTCCTGATGATGAGGACATGAGAATACCACCTCAGCACGTCTCTGATGATGACAAAACACAGGTGCCAACTGCTGCGTCTTTCTGCAGTGTGCAGACTGAACAGGAGGTCAGGGATCAAGACTGGGTGGAAGACGATGCAGGGGACGATGAGGTCCTAGACCCCACATGGAATGAAGGTCGTGCCACTGACTTTCACAGTTCGGAGGAAGAGGCAGTGGTGAGACCGAGCCAACAGCGTAGCAAAAGAGGGAGCAGTGGGCAAAATCAGAACACCCGCCGCCAAGAGACTCCGCCTGCTACTGACCGCCGCCATCTGGGACCGAGCACCCCAAAGGCAGCTTCAAGGAGTTCCCTGGCATGGCACTTCTTCAAACAATGTGCTGACGACAAGACCCGAGTGGTTTGCACGCTGTGCCATCAGAGCCTGAAGCGAGGCATTAACGTTCTGAACCTTAGCACAACCTGCATGACCAGGCACCTGCATGCAAAGCATGAACTGCAGTGGAGTAAACACCTTAAAAACAAGGAAGTCACTCAGGCTCCCCCTGCTACCTCTTCTGCTGCCGCCGCCTCGGCCTCTTCTGCTGCTGCCGCCGCCTCGGCCTCTTCCTCCGCCTCTGGAGGAACGTTGGCACCTGCCGCCCAGCAAACATGGGATGTACCACCAACACCACCACCTGCGTCACCAAGCATCTCAACCATGTCACACGGCAGCGTTCAGCTCTCCATCTCACAAACATTTGAGAGAAAGCGTAAATTCCCACCTAGCCACCCTCGATCCCTGGCCCTGAATGCCAGCATTTCTAAACTACTGGCCTATGAAATGCTGTCATTTAGGCTGGTGGACACACACAGCTTCAAACAGCTCATGTCACTTGCTGTCCCACAGTATGTTGTTCCCAGCCGCCACTACTTCTCCAAGAGAGCCGTGCCTTCCCTGCACAAACAAGTGTCCGATAAAATCAAATGTGCACTGCGCAACGCCATCTGTGGCAAGGTCCACCTAACCACAGATACGTGGACCAGTAAGCACGGCCAGGAACGCTATATCTCCCTAACTGCACACTGGGTAAATGTAGTGGCGGCTGGGCACCAGGCGGAGAGCTGTTTGGCGCACGTCCTTCCGCCGCCAAGGATCGCAGGGCAACATTCTTTGCCTCCTGTCTCCTCCTCCTCCTACTCAGCTTCCTCCTCCTCTTCTTCCACCTGCTCATCCAGTCAGCCACACACCTTCACCACCATCTTCAGCACAGCACGGGGTAAACGTCAGCAGGCCATTCTGAAACTCATATGTTTGGGGGACAGGCCCCACACCGCACAGGAGTTGTGGCGGGGTATAGAACAACAGACCGACGAGTGGTTGCTGCCGGTGAGCCTCAAGCCCGGCCTGGTGGTGTGCGATAATGGGCGAAATCTCGTTGCAGCTCTGGGACTAGCCGGTTTGACGCACATCCCTTGCCTGGCGCATGTGCTGAATTTGGTGGTGCAGAAGTTCATTCGCAACTACCCCGACATGTCAGAGCTGCTGCATAAAGTGCGGGCCGTCTGTTCGCGCTTCCGGCGTTCACACCCTGCCGCTGCTCGCCTGTCTGCGCTACAGTGTAACTTCGGTCTTCCCGCTCACCGCTTCATATGCGACGTGCCCACCAGCAGCAGGCCATAGTGGAGTTTCAGCTGCAGCACGCACGGGTCAGTCGCACTGTGGATCAGACCCACTTCACCACCAATGACTGGGCTTCCATGCGAGACCTGTGTGCCCTGTTGCGCTGTTTCGAGTACTCCACCAACATGGCCAGTGGCGATGACGCCGTTATCAGCGTTACAATACCACTTCTATGTCTCCTTGAGAAAACACTTAGGGCGATGATGGAAGAGGAGGTGGCCCAGGAGGAAGAGGAGGAAGAGGGGTCATTTTTAGCACTTTCAGGCCAGTCTCTTCGAAGTGACTCAGAGGGAGGTTTTTTGCAACACCAGAGGCCAGGTACAAATGTGGCCAGACAGGGCCCACTACTGGAGGACGAGGAGGACGAGGATGAGGAGGAGGTGGAGGAGGATGAGGATGAAGCATGTTCACAGCGGGGTGGCACCCAAAGCAGCTCGGGCCCATCACTGGTGCGTGGCTGGGGGGAAACACAGGACGATGACGATACGCCTCCCACAGAGGACAGCTTGTCCTTACCTCTGGGCAGCCTGGCACACATGAGCGACTACATGCTGCAGTGCCTGCGCAACGACAGCAGAGTTGCCCACATTTTAACGTGTGCGGACTACTGGGTTGCCACCCTGCTGGATCCCCGGTACAAAGACAATATGCCCACCTTACTTCCTACACTGGAGCGTGATAGGAAGATGCGCGAGTACAAGCGCACGTTGGTAGACGCGCTAATGAGAGCATTCCCAAATGTCACAGGGGAACTAGTGGAAGCCCAAGGCGAAGGCAGAGGAGGAGCAAGAGGTCGCCAACGCAGCTGTGTCACGCCCAGCTCCTCTGAGGGCAGGGTTAGCATGGCAGAGATGTGGAAAAGTTTTGTCAACACGCCACAGCTAAGTGCACCACCACCTGATACGGAACGTGTTAGCAGGAGGCAACATTTCACTAACATGGTGGAACAGTACCTGTGCACACCCCTCCACGTACTGACTGATGGTTCGGCCCCATTCAACTTCTGGGTCTCCAAATTGTCCACGTGGCCAGAGCTAGCCTTTTATGCCTTGGAGGTGCTGGCCTGCCCGGCGGCCAGCGTTTTGTCTGAACGTGTATTCAGCACGGCAGGGGGCGTCATTACAGACAAACGCAGCCGCCTGTCTACAGCCAATGTGGACAAGCTGACGTTCATAAAAATGAACCAGGCATGGATCCCACAGGACCTGTCCATCCCTTGTGCAGATTAGATATTAACTACCTCCCCTTAACAATATATTATTCTACTCCAGGGCACTTCCTCATTCAATACTATTTTTAATTTAATTTTACCATTATATTGCGGGGCAACCCAAAGTTGAATGAACCTCTCCTCTGTCTGGGTGCCGGGGCCTAAATGTGTGACAGTGGCCTGTTCCAGTGGTGGGTGACGTGAAGCCTGATTCTCTGCTATGACATGAAGACTTATTCTGTGCTGACATGAAGCCAGATTCTCTGTTACGCGACCTCTCTCCTCTGCCTGGGCCTAAATATGTGACAGTGGCCTGTTCCAGTGGTGGGTGACGTGAAGCCTGATTCTCTGCTATGACATGAAGACAGATTCTGCGCTGACATAAGGCCAGATTCTCTGTTACGGGACCTCTCTCCTCTGCCTGGGTGCCTGGGCCTAAATGTGTGACAGTGGCCTGTTCCAGTGGTGGGTGACGTGAAGCCTGATTCTATGCTATGACATGAAGACAGATTCTGCGCTGACATAAGGCCAGATTCTCTGTCACGGGACCTCTCTCCTCTGCCTGGGTGTCGGGGCCTAAATGTGTGACAGTGGCCTGTTCCAGTGGTGGGTGACGTGAAGCCTGATTCTCTGCTATGACATGAATACAGATTCTGCGCTGACATAAGGCCAGATTCTCTGTTACGGGACCTCTCTCCTCTGCCTGGGTGCCTGGGCCTAAATGTGTGACAGTGGCCTGTTCCAGTGGTGGGTGACGTGAAGCCTGATTCTCTGCTATGACATGAAGACAGATTCTGCGCTGACATAAGGCCAGATTCTCTGTTACGGGACCTCTCCTCTGCCTGGGTGCCTGGGCCTAAATGTGTGACAGTGGCCTGTTCCAGTGGTGGGTGACGTGAAGCCTGATTCTCTGCTATGACATGAAGACTGATTCTGCGCTGACATTAAGCCAGATTCTCTGCTATGGCATGAAGAGACTGATTCTCTGCTGACATGAAGCCAGATTCTTTGCTATGGCATGAAGAGACTGATTCTCTGCTGACGTGAAGCCAGATTCTCTGCTATGGGACCTCTGTCCAATTGATATTGGTTCATTTTTATTTTTTTAATTTTAATTTTAATTCATTTCCCTATCCACATTTGTTTGCAAGGGATTTACCTACATGTTGCTGCCTTTTGCAGCCCTCTAGCTCTTTCCTGGGCTGTTTTACAGCCTTTTTAGTGCCCAAAAGTTCGGGTCCCCATTGACTTCTGGGTCTCCAAATTGTCCACGTGGCCAGAGCTAGGATCGTGTTCGCTCAATTCTAGTCACCACCTTTCCCTCTCCCTTGGACAGGGCCTTCCCATTTTCCTCCCTTTGCGTGACGCCGGTCATGACAAGTTGGTTGACTCCATGCAACACAGAAGTACAGCAGTTCTCAGAAACAGTGGTTATACAACTAAATATTAGTTAAGTTGTTCAAAGGAAAGCAAAATCTTCAAACGTTTTTCAGTTTATACACTCACCTATAGAATTATTAGGAACACCTGTTCTATTTCTCATTAATGCAATTATCTAGCCAACCAATCACATGGCAGTTGCTTCAATGCATTTAGGGGGGTGGTCCTGGTCAAGACAATCTCCTGAACTCCAAACTGAATGTCAGAATAAGAAAGAAAGGTGATTTAAGCAATTTTGAGCGTGGCATGGTTGTTGGTGCCAGACGGACCGGTCTGAGTATTTCACAATCTGCTCAGTTACTGTGATTTTCACGCACAACCATTTCTAGGGTTTACAAAGAATGGTGGGAAAAGGGAAAAACATCCAGTATGCGGCAGTCCTGTGGGCAAAAATGCCTTGTGGATGCTAGAGGTTAGAGGAGAATGGGCCGACTGATTCAAGCTGACGGAAATAACCACTCGTTACAGTCAAGTTGACTGAAATAACCACTCGTTACAACCGAGGTATGCAGCAAAGCATTTGTGAAGCCACAACACGCACAACCTTGAGGCGGATGGGCTACAACAGCAGAAGACCCCACCGGGTACCACTCATCTACACTACAAATAGGAAAAAGAGGCTACAATTTGCACGAGCTCACCAAAATTGGACTGTTGAAGACTGGAAAAATATTGCCTGGTCTGATGAGTCTCGATTTCTGTTGAGACATTCAAATGGTAGAGTCCGAATTTGGCGTAAACAGAATGAGAACATGTATCCATCCTCTGATGGCTACTTCCAGCAGGATAATGCACCATGTCACAAAGCTCGAATCATTTCAAATTGGTTTCTTGAACATGACAATGAGTTCATTGTACTAAAATAGCCCCCACAGTCACCAGATCTCAACCCAATAGAGCATCTTGGGGATGTTGTGGAACGGGAGCTGGATGTGCATCCCTCAAATCTCCATCAACTGCAAGATGCTATCCCATCAATATGGGCCAACATTTCGAAAGAATGCTATCAGCACCTTGTGGAATCAATGCCACGTAGAATTAAGGCAGTTCTGAAGGCAAAAGGGGGTCCAACACCGTATTAGTATGGTGTTCCTAATAATTCTTTAGGTGAGTGTATAGTGAATGTTTGAGTTTGTAAAGAAGAATACAAACACTGCTATTTTTTTGAACAGTCTAATATTCACTTTGCTTTAATCTTATTTTAGAGGAACAACACAAATTTATATATTTTTCTTCATGTTTTGATTTGGAATAGAATGTGTAGTGTTTCCAATGCATTTGTGTGTATGGAAATAGAGGCTATTAGAAGGATTTTGAGCTTTATTCACTTTTTTTAAACACACTGCTATTATTTTGAACACAACTGTACCAGTGAAATCTGCCCTCCATAAACCATATGGCGTTCCTTTCCATCTGCACCATGCCGTGTGCCCGTACAGCAGTTTACGACCACATATGGGATCTTTTTGTAAACTACAGAATCAGGATAATAAATATTTACTTTTGTTTGGCTGTTGATTTGTTACTGGAAAAAATGGATTAAAATGGACTATTTGCCAAAAAAGTGAAATTCTGAAATTTCATATACATTTTCCTTTAATTCTTGTGGAAAGGTTAACAAAGTTTGTAAAAACAGTTTTGAATACCTTAAGGGGTGTAGATTCTAAAATAAGGCCATTTATGAGGGGTTTCTATTATGTAAGCCTCACAAAGTGACTTCAGACCTGAACTGGTCCTTAACCCCTTTCAGGACACAGGGCGTACAGGTACACCCTGATGTCCTCGTACTTAAGGACCTCAGCAGGCACCTCAGCTAAATGCGCGTGGGGGTCCCGTGACCCCCCATGTTTGCGATCGCCGCAAACCGCAGGTCAATTCAGACCTATGGTTTGCAGCTTTTTATGGTGCTGGCGGCGGCGGTGCCACCGGGTTCCCATGGGGCTGTAGGGGGGACCCGATGGCATGGAAGGCAGCGCGATGCCTTCCTGTGACGTGCCTGTGAGATCCAGCCCCCTGGATCTCACAGGCCGGAAGCTGTATGAGTAAGGCCTCCTGCACACGACCGTTGTGTGCACCCATGGCCGTTGTGCCGTTTTCCGTTTTTTTTCACGGACCCATTGACTGTCAATGGGTCCGTGGAAAAAATGCAAAATGCACCGTTTTGCAGCCGTATCCGAGATCCGTGTTTCCTGGCCGTGAAAAAAATATGACCTGTCCTATTTTTTTCACGGCCAACAGTTCATGGACCCATTCAAGTCAATGGGTCCGTGAAAGAACACGGATGCACACAAGATTGGCATCCGTGTCCGTGATCCGTGGTTACTTTTTATACAGACGGATCCGAAGATCCGTCTGCATAAAAGCTTTTTCATAGCTGAGTTTTCACTTTGTGAAAACTAAGAACCGACAGTATATTCTAACACAGAGGCGTCCCCATGGTGATGGGGACACTTCTAGTTAGAATACACTACAAACTGTGTACAAGACTGCCCCCTGCTGCCTGGCAGCACCCGATCTCTTACAGGGGGCCGTGATCAGCACAATTAACCCCTTCAGGTGCGGCACCTGAAGGGGTTAATTGTACTATCATATCCCCCTGTAAGAGATCAGGGCTGCCAGGCAGCAGGGGGCAGACCCTCCCCCCCTCCCCAGTTTGAATATCATTGGTGGCCAGTGCGGCCCCCCCTCTCTATTGTAATAATAGGTTGGTGGCCAGTGCGGCCCCCCCCTCCCTCTATTGTAATTATTCGTTGGTGGCACAGTGTGCGCCCCCCCCTCCCTCTATTGTAATAATTCGTTGGTGGCACAGTGTGCGCCCCCCATCGGCCCCCCCTCCCTCTATAGCATTAACAACATTGGTGGCCAGTGTGCGGCCTCCCATCTCCCCCCCCCCATCATTGGTGGCAGCGGAGTTCCGATCGGAGTCCCAGTTTAATCGCTGGGGCTCCGATCGGTAACCATGGCAACCAGGACGCTACTACAGTCCTGGTTGCCATGGTTACTTAGCAAAAGTACAATAGTAGAAGATTCATACTTACCTGCTGCTGGCTGCTGCTGCGATGTTCGTGTCCGGCCGGGAGCTCAACCTACTGGTAAGTGACAGGTCTGTGCGGCGCATTGCTAAATGAACTGTCACTTACCAGTAGGAGGAGCTCCCGGCCGGACACAGACATCGCAGCTCCCAGGTAAGTATGAATCTTTTACTATTGTACTATTGCTAGTAACCCGCTGCCACCAATGATCGGGGGGGGGGGGGTTAGATGGGAGGCCGCACACTGGCCACCAATGTTGTTAATGCTATAGAGGGAGGGGGGGCCGATGGGGGGCGCACACTGTGCCACCAACGATTTATTACAATAGAGGGAGGAAGGGGGGGGCGCACACTGTGCCACCAACAAATTATTACAATAGAGGGAGGAAGGGGGGGGGGCGCACACTGTGCCACCAACAAATTATTACAATAGAGGGAGGAAGGGGGGGGGGGGGCGCACTGGCCACCAATGATATTCAAACTGGGGAGGGGGGGGGTCTGCCCCCTGCTGCCTGGCAGCCATGATCTCTTACAGGGGGATATGATAGTACAATTAACCCCTTCAGGTGCGGCACCTGAGGGGTTAATTGTGCTGATCACGGCCCCCTGTAAGAGATCGGATGCTGCTAGGCAGCAGGGGGCAGCCATGTACACAGTTTGTAGTATATTCTAACTACAAGCGTCCCCATCACCATGGGAACGCCTCTGTGTTAGAATATACTTTCGGAAATGAGGTTTCACGATCTAACTCATATCCGACAGTATATTCTAACAGAGAGGCGTTCCCATGGTGATGGGGACGCTTCAAGTTAAAATATACCATCGATTGGAGAAAACTCCGATCCGATGGTATAAAAGGGACTCCAGACTTTACATTAAAAGTCAATAGGGACGGATCCGTTTGAAATGGCACCATATTGTGTCAACGTCAAACGGATCCGTCCCCATTGACTTGCATTGTAATTCAGGACGGATCCGTTTGGCTCCGCACGGCCAGGCGGACACCAAAACAACTTTTTTTTCATGTACGTGGATCCTCCAAAAATCAAGGAAGACCCACGGACGAAAAAACGGTCACGGATCACGGAAAAACGGGACCCGTTTTTGCGGACCGCAAAAAAATGCGTTCGTGTGCAGGAGGCCTAATACACACATTATTACTCATACAGCCAATGCATTCCAATACAGAAGTATTGGAATGCATTGTAAAGGATTAGACCCCCAAAAGTTGAAGTCCCAAAGTGGGACAAAAAATAAAGTGAAAAAAAGTTTAAAAAATAAAGTTTTCCCCCCCAAAAATTAAAAGTTTCAAGTAAAAATAAACAAAAACGTCATTTTCCCCAAATAAAGTAAAAAAATGTGGGAAAAAATAGGGGGGAAAAAAATAAACATATTAAGTATCGCCGCGTGCGTATCGACCGGCGCTATAAACATATCACATGACCTAACCCCTCAGATGAATACCATAAAAAATAAAAAATAAAAACTGTGCTAAATAAACAATTTTTTGGTCACCTTACATGACAAAAAGTACAACAACAAGCGATCAAAAAGGCGTACGCCCATTAAAATAGTGCCAATCTAACCGTCACCTAATCCCGCAAAAAATGAGCCCCTACCTGAGACAATCGCCCAAAAAATAAAAAAACTATGGCTCAGAATAATGAGACACTAAAGCATATTTTTTTTTGTTTTCAAAAGGTGTTATTGTGTAAAACTTACATAAATAAAAAAAAAGTATACATATTAGGTATCGCCGCGTCCTTATCCACTGGCTCTATAAAAATATCACATGTTTAAACCCCTCAGATGAATACCGTAAAAAATAAAAAATAAAAACTGTGCTAAATAAAAAAAAATTGTCACCTTACATCACAAAAAGTGTAATAGCAAGCGATCAAAAAGTCATATGCACCCCAAAATAGTGCCAATAAAACCGTCATCTCATCCAGCAAAAATCATGCCCTACCCAATATAATCGCCCAAAAACTGAGAAAACTATGGATCTCAGACTATGGAAACACTAAAACATGAATTATTATTTTTTTTTAAATGAAATCATTGTGTAAAACTTACATAAATAAAAAAAATGTATACATATTAGGTATCTCCGTGTTCATAATAAGTTACTCTATAAAAAAATCACATGACCTAACCCCTTAGGTGAACGCCGTAAAAAATTTAAATAAAAACAGTGTAAAAAAGCCTTTTTTTTCATCTTACATCACAAAAAGTGTAATAGCAAGCGATCAAAAAGTCATATGCACCCCCAAAATAGTACCAATCAAACCATCATTTCATCCCACAAAAAATGAGACCCTACCTAAGATTATCGCCCAAAAACTGAAAAAACTATGGCTCTCAGACTATGGAGACACTAAAACATGATTTTTTTGTTTCAAAAATGAAATCATTGTGTAAAACTTATATAAATAAAAAAAATTGTATACATATTAGGTATCGCTGCGTTTGTGACAACCTGCTCTATAAAAATACCACATGATATAACCTGTCAGATAAATGTTGTAAATAACAAAAAAAACTGGTGCCAAAACAGCTATTTCTTGTTACTTTGCCTCACAAAAAGTGGTAATATAGAGCAACCAAGAATCATATGTACCCTAAACTAGTACCAACAAAACTTCCACCCTATCCCTTAGTTTCTAAAATGCGGTCACTTTTTTGGAGTTTCTACTCTAGGGGTGCATCAGGGGGGGCTTCAAATGGGACATGGTGTCAAAAAACCAGTCCACCAAAATCTGTCTTCCAAAAACCGTATGGCATTCCTTTTCTTCTGCGCCCTGCCGTGTGCCCGTACAGCAGTTTACAACCACATATGGGGTGTTTCTGTAAACTACAGAATCAGTGCCATAAATATTGAGTTTTGTTTGGCTGTTAACCCTTGCTTTGTAACTGGAAAAAAATATTAAAATGGAAAATCTGCCAAAAAAGTGACATTTTGAAATTGTATCTCTATTTTCCATTAATTCATAACATAACACCTAAAGGGTTAACAACGTTTGTAAAATCAGTTTTGAATACCTTGAGGGGTGTAGTTTATTAGATGGGGTCACTTTTATGGAGTTTCTACTCTAGTGGTGCATCAGGGGAACTTCAAATAGGACATGGTGTCAAAAAAAACAGTCCAGAAAAATCTGCCTTCTAATAACTTTATGGCATTCCTTTCCTTCTGCACCCTGCCGTGTGCCCGTACAGCAGTTTCCGACCACATATGGGGTGTTTCTGTAAACTACAGAATCAGGGCCATAAATATTGAGTTTTGTTCGGCTGTTAACCCTTGCTTTGTAACTGGAAAATCTGCCCAAAAAGTGAAATTTTGAAATTGTATCTCTATTTTCCATTAATTCTTGTGAAACACCTAAAGGGTTAACAACATTTGTAAAAATCCGTTTTGAATACCTTGAGGGGTGTAGTTTCTAGATTGGGGTCATTTTTGGGTGGTTTCTATTATGTAAGCCTCACAAAGTGACTTCAGGCCTGAACTGGTCCTTTAAAAGTTGGTTTTTTAAAATTTATGAGAAATTTCAAGATTTACTTCTAAACTGCTAAGCCTTGTAACTAGGGATGAGCGAACCCGAACTGTATAGTTCGGGTTCGTACCGAATTTTGGGGTGTCCGTGACACGGACCCGAACCCGAACATTTTCATAAAAGTCCGGGTTCGGGTTCGGTGTTCGGCGCTTTCTTGGCGCTTTTTGAAAGGCTGCAAAGCAGCCAATCAACAAGCGTCATACTACTTGCCCCAAGAGGCCATCACAGCCATGCCTACTATTGGCATGGCTGTGATTGGCCACTGCAGCATGTGACCCAGCCTCTATATAAGCTTGGGTCACGTAGCGCTGCACGTCACTCTGCTGTTACAAGTGTAGGGAGAGGTTGCAGCTGCGACGTTAGGGCGAGATTAGGCAATGATTAACTCCTCCAAAACACTTAAGACAATGATCGATCTACAGCTGTGGATCATTGAACTGCTGCTATTCAATTGCTCACTGTTTTTAGGCTGCCCAGAGCGTTTTTCAGTCACTTTTTTTCTGGGGTGATCGGCGGCCATTTTGTGGCTTGTGGTGCGCCAGCACAAGCTGCCACCAAGTCCATTTAACCATCAATAGTGTGGTTATTTTTTGCTATATCCTACATCAGGGGCAAGCTGTCACCAAATCCATTTAACCATCAATAGTGTGGTTATTTTTTGGCTATATCCTACATCAGTGGAAAGCTGCCACCAAGTTCATTTAACCATCAATAGTGTGGTTATTTTTTGGCTATATCCTACATCAGGGGCAAGCTGCCACCAAGTCCATTTAACCATCAATAGTGTGGTTATTTTTTGGCTATATCCTACATCAGGGGCAAGCTGCCACCAAGTCCATTTAACAATCAATAGTGTGGTTATTTAAATCTATCCCTAAAAGGGTATATTAGATTCAAGGTGCTGATAGGGTCATTCTCAATAACTTCACACACACGCTACTGTGCATATCCAAGTCTAATTCTGTCCGTAAACATATACCTGTCACCCAGCGCCTAAATAATAGGCCTCAAATTTATATTCAGCTAAATCTGTGGCTATTGCTGTAGCTGCTCAAGTTATTTTGTGTCCGTCAAAGCACAGTTTTTGTTCTGGGTTGAAATACAATTCCCAACCTAGCAATTTTCTAAATAAGTGGTTTCTGCTGTATCAGGCCTACTTTAAATCTATCCCTAAAAGGGTATATTAGATTCAAGGTGCTGATAGGGTCATTCTCAATAACTTCACACACACGCTACTGTGCATATCCAAGTCTAATTCTGTCCGTAAACATATTCCTGTCACCCAGCGCCTAAATAATAGGCCTCAAATTTATATTCAGCTAAATCTGTCATTACTGCTGTGCCTGTATTAGTGTAATACGGTACCTAAATAGATAGCCAGATAGTGTTAGGTGTCTGTAAAAAAAGGGCTGAATTTGAATTCAATACATTGGGCCAAATAATATTTTTCTTATTGTGGTGAACGGTAACAATGAGGAAAACATCTAGTAAGGGACGCGGATGCGGACATGATCGTGGTGGTGTTAGTGGACCTTCTGGTGCTGGGAGAGGACGTGGCCGTTCTGCCACAGCCACACGTCCTAGTGTACCAACTACCTCAGGTCCCAGTAGCCGCCAGAATTTACAGGGATATTTGGTGGGGCCCAATGCCGTTCTAAGGATGGTAAGGCCTGAGCAGGTACAGGCATTAATCAATTGGGTGGCCGACAGTGGATCTAGCACGTTCACATTATCTCCCACCCAGTCTTCTGCAGAAAGCGCACAGATGGCACCTGAAAACCAAGTCCATCAGTCTGTCACATCACCCCCATGCATATCAGGTAAACTGTCTGAGCCTCAAGTTATGCAGCAGTCTCTTATGCTGTTTGAAGACTCTGCTGGCAGGGTTTCCCAAGGGCATCCACCTAGCCCTTCCCCAGCGGTGGAAGACATAGAATGCACTAACGCACAACCACTTATGTTTCCTGATGATGAGGACATAGGAATACCACCTCAGCACGTCTCTGATGATGATGATGAAACACAGGTGCCAACTGCTGCGTCTTTCTGCAGTGTGCAGATTGAACAGGAGGTCAGGGATCAAGACTGGGTGGAAGACGGTGCAGGAGACGATGAGGTCCTAGACCCCACATGGAATGAAGGTCGTGCCACTGACTTTCACAGTTCGGAGGAAGAGGCAGTGGTGAGACCGAGCCAACAGCGTAGCAAAAGAGGGAGCAGTGGGCAAAAGCAGAACACCCGCCGCCAAGAGACTCCGCCTGCTACTGACCGCCGCCATCTGGGACCGAGCACCCCAAAGGCAGCTTCAAGGAGTTCCCTGGCATGGCACTTCTTTAAACAATGTGCTGACGACAAGACCCGAGTGGTTTGCACGCTGTGCCATCAGAGCCTGAAGCGAGGCATTAACGTTCTGAACCTTAGCACAACCTGCATGACCAGGCACCTGCATGCAAAGCATGAACTGCAGTGGAGTAAACACCTTAAAAACAAGGAAGTCACTCAGGCTCCCCCTGCTACCTCTTCTGATGCTGCCGCCTCGGCCTCTTCTGCTGCTGCAGCCTCGGCCTCTTCCTCCGCCTCTAAAGGAACGTTGGCACCTGCCGCCCAGCAAACATGGGATGTACCACCAACACCACCACCTGCGTCACCAAGAATCTCAACCATGTCACACGGCAGCGTTCAGCTCTCCATCTCACAAACATTTGAGAGAAAGTGTAAATTCCCACCTAGCCACCCTCGATCCCTGGCCCTGAATGCCAGCATTTCTAAACTACTGGCCTATGAAATGCTGTCATTTAGGCTGGTGGACACAGACAGCTTCAAACAGCTCATGTCGCTTGCTGTCCCACAGTATGTTGTTCCCAGCCGGCACTACTTCTCCAAGAGAGCCGTGCCTTCCCTGCACAACCAAGTATCCGATAAAGTATCCGATAAAGTGTGCACTGCGCAATGCCATCTGTGGAAAAGTCCACCTAACCACAGATACGTGGACCAGTAAGCATGGCCAGGGACGCTATATCTCCCTAACTGCACACTGGGTAAATGTAGTGGCTGCTGGGCCCCAGGCGGAGAGCTGTTTGGCGCACGTCCTTCCGCCGCCAAGGATCGCAGGGCAACATTCTTTGCCTCCTGTCTCCTCCTCCTCCTACTCAGCTTCCTCCTCCTCTTCATCCACCTGCTCATCCAGTCAGCCACACACCTTCACCACCAACTTCAGCACAGCCCGGGGTAAACGTCAGCAGGCCATTCTGAAACTCATATGTTTTAGGGACAGGCCCCACACCGCACAGGAGTTGTGGCGGGGTATAGAACAACAGACCGACGAGTGGTTACTGCCGGTGAGCCTCAAGCCCGGCCTGGTGGTGTGCGATAATGGGCGAAATCTCGTTGCAGCTCTGGGACTAGCCGGTTTGATGCACATCCATTGCCTGGCGCATGTGCTGAATTTGGTGGTGCAGAAGTTCATTCGCAACTACCCCGACATGTCAGAGCTGCTGCATATAAGTGCGGGCCGTCTGTTCGCGCTTCCGGAGTTCACATCCTGCGCTGCTCGCCTGTCTGCGCTACAGCGTAACTTCGGCCTTCCCGCTCACCGCCTCATATGCGACGTGCCCACCAGGTGGAACTCCACCTTGCACATGCTGGACAGGACTGTGCGAGCAGCAGCAGGCCATTGTGGAGTTTCAGCTGCAGCACGCACGGGTCAGTCGCACTGCGGAACTGCACCACTTCACCACCAATGACTGGGGCCTCATGCGAGACCTGTGTACCCTGTTGCGCTGTTTCGAGTACTCCACCAACATGGCCAGTGGCGATGACGCCGTTATCAGCGTTACAATACCACTTCTATGGTCTCCTTGAGAAAACACTTAGGGCGATGATGGAAGAGGAAGTGGCACAAGGAGGAGGAGGAGGAAGAGGGGTCATTTTTAGCACTTTCAGGCCAGTCTCTTCGAAGTGACTCAGAGGGAGGTTTTTTGCAACAGCAGAGGCAGGTACAATTGGCCAGACAGGCCCACTACTGGAGGACGAGGATGTGGAGCAGGTGGAGGAGGATGAGGATGAAGCATGTTCACAGCGGGGTGGCACCCAACGCAGCTCGGGCCCATCACTGGTGCGTGGCTGGGGGAAACGCAGGATGATGACGATACGCCTCTCCAGAGGACAGCTTGTCCTTACCTCTGGGCAGCTTGGCACACATGAGCGACTACATGCTGCAGTGCCTGCGCAACGACAGCAGAGTTGCCCACATTTTAACGTGTGCGGACTACTGGATCCACGGTACAAAGACAATGTGCCCACCTTACTTCCTGCACTGGAGCGTAATAGGAAGATGCGCGAGTACAAGCGTACATTGGTAGACGCGCTACTGAGAGCATTCCCAAATGTCACAGGGAACCAGTGGAAGCCAAGGCGAAGGCAGAGGAGGAGCAAGAGGTCGCCAACGCAGCTGTGTCACAGCTCCTCTGAGGGCAGGGTTAGCATGGCAGAGATGTGGAAAAAGTTTTGTCACCACGCCACAGCTAACTGCACCACCACTGATACGGAACGTGTTTGCAGGAGCAACATTTCACTAACATGGTGGAACAGTACTCTGTGCACACCCCTCCAGTACTGACTGATGGTTCGGCCCCATTCAACTTCTGGTCTCCAAATTATCCCGTGGCCAGAGCTAGCCTTTTATGCCTTGGAGGTGCTGGCCTGCCCGGCGGCCAGCATTTTGTCTGAACGTGTATTCAGCACGGCAGGGGGCGTGATTACAGACAAACGCAGCAGCCTGTCTACAGCCAATGTGGACAAGCTGACGTTCATAAAAATGAACCAGGCATGGATCCTACAGGACCCGTCCATCCCTTGTGCAGATTAGACATTAACTACCTCCCCTTAACCATATATTATTGTACAGTCGTGGCCAAAAGTTTTGAGAATTACATAAATATTGGAAATTGGAAAAGTTGCTGCTTAAGTTTTTATAATAGCAATTCGCATATACTCCAGAATGTTATGAAGAGTGATCAGATGATTGCATAGTCCTTCTTTGCCATGAAAATTATCTTAATTCCTAAAAAACCTTTCCACTGCATTTCATTGCTGTCATAAAAGGACCTGCTGAGATCATTTCAGTAATCGTCTTGTTAACTCAGGTGAGAATGTTGACGAGCACAAGGCTGGAGATCATTATGTCAGGCTGATTGGGTTAAAATGACAGACTTGACATGTTAAAAGGAGGGTGATGCTTGAAATCATTGTTCTTTTATTGTTAACCATGGTGACCTGCAAAGAAACGCGTGCAGCCATCATTGCGTTGCATAAAAATGGCTTCACAGGCAAGGATATTCTGGCTACTAAGATTGCACCTCAATCAACAATTTATAGGATCATCAAGAACCTCAAGGAAAGAGGTTCAATTCTTGTTAAGAAGGCTTGTCCGGCGAAGAAAAGGTGAGCGCTACCATCAGTCCTGTGTCATGCCAACAGTAAAGCATCCTGAGACCATTCATGTGAGGGGTTGCTTCTCATCCAAGGGAGTGGGCTCACTCACAATTTTGCCCAAAAACACAGCCATGAATAAGAATGGTACCAAAACACCCTCCAACACCAACTTCTTCCAACAATCCAACAACAGTTTGGTGAAGAACAATGCATTTTCCAGCACGATGGAGCACCGTGCCATAAGGCAAAAGTGATAACTAAGTGGCTCGGGGGACCAAAACGTTGACATTTTGGGTCCATGGCCTAGAAACTCCCCAGATCTTAATCCCATTGAGAACTTGTGGTCAATCCTCAAGAGGCGGGTGGACAAACAAAAACCCACTAATTCTGACAAACTCCGAGAAGTGATTATGAAAGAATGAGTTGCTATCAGTCAGGAATTGGCCCAGAAGTTGATTGAGAGCATGCCCAGTCGAATTGCAGAGGTCCTGAAAAAGAAGGGCCAACACTGCAAATACAGACTCTTTGCATAAATGTCATGTAATTGTCGATAAAAGCCTTTGAAACGTATGAAATGCGTGTAATTATATTTCACTACATCACAGAAACAACTGAAACAAAGATCTAAAAGCAGTTTAGCAGCAAACTTTGTGAAAACTAATATTTTTGTCATTCTCAAAACTTTTGGCCACGACTGTACTCCAGGGCACTTCCTCATTCAATCCTATTTTTATTTTCATTTTACCATTATATTGCGGGGCAACCCAAAGTTGAATGAACCTCTCCTCTGTCTGGGTGCCGGGGCCTAAAAATATCTGACAGTGGCCTGTTCCAGTGGTGGGTGACATGAAGCCTGATTCTCTGCTATGACATGAAGACTGATTCTCTGCTGAGTCGCTGACATGAAGCCTGAATCTCTGTTATGGGACCTCTCTCCTCTGTCTGGGTGCCGGGGCCTAAATTATATGACAATGGACTGTTCCAATGTTGGGTGACGTGAAGCATGATTCTCTGCTATGACATGAAGACTGATTCTCTGCTGACATGAAGCCTGAATCTCTGTTATGGGACCTCTCTCCTCTGCCTGGGTGCCAGTGCCTAAATATCTGACAATGGACTGTTCCAGTGGTGGGTGACGTGAGGCATGATTCTCTGCTATGACATGAAGACTGATTCTCTGCTGACATGAAGCCTGAATCTCTGCTATGGGACCTCTCTCCTCTGCCTGGGTGCCGGGGCCTAAATATCTGACAATGGACTGTTCCAGTTTTGGGTGACGTGAAGCCTGATTCTCTGCTATGGGACCTCTCTCCAATTGATATTGGTTAATTTTTATTTATTTTATTTTTATTTTTATTCATTTCCCTAACCACATTTGTTTGCAGGGGATTTAACTACATTTTGCTGCCTTTTGCAGCCTTCTAGCGCTTTCCTGGGCTGTTTTACAGCCTTTTTAGTGCCGAAAGTTCGGGGTCCCGCATTGACTTCAATGGGGTTCGGGACGAAGTTCGGGTCGGGTTCGGATCCCGAATCCGAACATTTCCGGGAAGTTCGGCCGAACTTCTCGAACCCGAACATCCAGGTGTTCGCTCAACTCTACTTGCAACGTCCCCCAAAAATAAATGTCATTCCCAAAATGATCCTAATCATGAAGTGACATTGGGGATGTAAAGGACTAACTATTTTAGTAGGTATTACTATGTATATAGGAAGTAGAGAATTGAAACTTGGGAAATTTGCTAATTTTTTCAAAATGTTTGGCAAATTTGGTATTTTTTTATAAATAAAAAAGATTTTTTTTTTACTTCATTTTCCAGTGTCATATAGTACAATATGTGACGAAAAAACAATCTCAGAATGGCCTGGATAAGTTAAAGCGTTTTAAAGTTTTCACCACTTGGACTGATGATAATCCCAAACATTGGGTCCATATTGAACGGGACAATTGCCCCAGTCCACAATTTGAAGGCATATTGATAGATTCCTCTTTAATGAATCACTGGCTCAACCCCTCCCGTATCTAATTTCTACCTCTTTAAAAGCTTGGAAACTGTACCATGGGGGAGGTAATGGAATATCTGCATCCATAGCAAAATTCACCCCAATAGAGACATTGCAATGCCTCATCCCTGAGCTTTCTCTAGAGGGGTGGAGGGATGGTGGCGCAGCAACGGTTGCAGATTTGTTTCACCAAACAAGCTTGAACTCCTTTGAAAACTTGCAAACCCGCTTCAATATACATAAAAGGGATTTTTATAAATATTTGAGGATCCGTCATTTTATGACCTCTAACCCTACACTCACGGTGAATGTGCACATGGAACTCCTAAACCAATGGGCCCTGACACAATCCAAATGGAAAGGAATACGCCCTCTTTACTCGTTTTAAGGCAGTAAAAACTCCTTTGCAAAGACCGCCCCTATTGTTTCGTGGGAATTGGAGTTGGGACGCAATATCCCCTCAGCGCAGTGGTCCACAGCTATTGATTACGTGACTAAAAGACTGAAATGTGTGTCACATCTTGAATCTTATTAAAAAACTCTACTGAGATGGTACTTCACCCCCCTGAGACTGAGTCGCATGTATCCGGGTTCTGGACTGCTGTGCTGGAGGGGATGTGGAGGTAAAGGGTCCCTATTACATATACTTTGGGGTTGCCCCCTGCTATAAGATTTGTGGTCTAGCATCTTTCAACTGGTCAGTGGGATATCGGGTCGTGTGCTAATAAAAGATCCAGCCCTAGCCTTGCTCTTTATTGATATTACAGAAATCCCTTATAAATTCAGGACCATCTCTATGCATCTGTTTTTAGCTACAAAACTGGCCATAACCAGGTATTGGAAAAGCTCAGTAATTCCAAATGTGCAGGAAATTTTAAGATCTGTTGATACCACTAGATCATATGAAAGGATTTCACACTGCGTAGATTTGAAAGGGAGTGGGCACAATGGACCAATCTATCCCCTGGCGGTTAATATGAAAAACACTAGTCCTATTTAACTAGGCCCACTCAAAGAGCCTTGTTTAACTATGTAGGCTAGTTAGATATGACCAACTGATCAGGCTCGCTGTTGCGAGAGATGCACATTTTAATGCCTTGATCTTTGCATAATTCTCTGCCTTTTTTCTTTCTTTCTTTCTGTTGTCGTTTTCGTTTCTTGTCATTTCTATGTTTTTCTACTTTACCAGATATTTACAATTCAGCTGTATTAAAGTTGTACTAAGCAGCTCTATACAATGTAATAACCTGGAATACACTGTAGTGCCTTGCCTCTGCATACTCATGTATAACATTTTTGTATGCTAAAGTAATGTATTATGACATATGTGTACTTTCGCACTGATCTTTGTATACTGATCATTCTGGTTAAATGAAAATATTCAATAAAAACGTATTGAACGATAAAGTTATCACCACTTAAAGTGACACTGGTCAGATTTGCAAAAAATGGCCTGGTCCTTAAGGTGAAATAAGGCTGTGTCCTTAAGGAGTTAAAAAGCAGGTTTTGGAAATTTTCTGAAAAATTTCAAGATTTGCTTCTAAACTTCTAAGCATTCTAACGTCCCAAAAAGAGAAAATGTAATTTACAAAATGATCCATGATATATGAAGTATACATATAGGAAATGTAAAGTAATAACTATTTTATCACTATCTTTTTTAAGAGCTTAGAAATCAAAATTTAGAAAATTGCTAATTTTTAAAATTTTTGGGTAGATTTGGTATTTTTTATAAATAAAAATGAAATATTTTGACTCAAATTTACCCCTGTCATAAAGTACAATATGTGACGAGAAAACACTATCTCTGAATGGCCTGGATAAGAAAAAGCGTTTTAAAGTTATCACCACATAAAGTGACACATGTCAGATTTGCAAAAAATTGCAGGGTCCTGAAAGGGTTAACCACAAAATTAGTATTTTTTTATTGTTATATTTGATCTTTTAGTAGGTGCATGATGTAGCATTGTGCGATTTAAAGTGGTAATCCCATGAGTAATATTAGGGATGAGTGAATCGACTTAAAATGAAACATCCAAAGTCGATTCGCATAAAACTTCGTTCTAATACTGTACGGAGCAGGATCTCCGTACATTAATAGAATGTATTGTCTCCGATGAGCCAAAGTTATTGCTTCCCGAAGTCTTGCGAAACTTCACACAATAACTTCATAAATTAATTTGTACTGTAAAAAAACATTTCCCGAAATCAAGTTCGGTTTCAACTTTGGCTCATCGGAGCCAATACATTCTAATACTGTACGGAGCTCCGGCTGTTTTATGTGAATCGACTTCAGATGTTTAATCCAAAGTCAATTCTCTCATCCCTAATTAATATTAAAAAAAGAAATGAAAATCAGACATTATATAATACATGAAAACCTCTTTCTAAAAAAGCTAGAACCAAACACGTATCTGGATATGGATAGTGCAGGTACAGTACAGGGACTGTACGAATTGATTCTTCGTACTGCAGAGTTGGCCACGAGTTGATTGTAGTTTTTTTGTCAGAATTATTCTTTTATCTGAAATTTTTTTCTTTTAGCAGAAACATTAGTCTTTTACCAAATAATTTAGTCTTTTATCAAATAAAGTAGTCTGCTCCAGTATTAAAATCCCCAATCCCTATGACAAACGACTTTTAGCGAGTAACGTGCACCTGTCGGCAAAGAGTAGTCACACCGCAATCCCTTCAGTGCAGTGCATGCAGCCCTGCACATGTAAAGGCATCACAAAACAGTTAGTGCTGAATGCCACTTGTCCTTTGAAGATGTTGGATGTGGACCGCCTGGGGTCAAATAACTCTTTGTATTTGAGTTAAAACCAGATGGGTTGACCTTGGTGGATGGATCAAACATGACAGCTGGATTATTGCCATAAGGGAGGAGTCTCGTTGGTGATCGGAATGAACCACACAAATCGCTCCACCAACTCGACCCAAGTTCATTGTAGCTAATACATTATTTTAGAGAAAAAATTATTCAGCGTCGTTATTATTGCAATAACGACGCTGAATAATTTTTTCTCTAAAATAATGTATTAGCTACAATTCCTGTGTTTATGGTTGGAATTATAATGGTATTACCAGACAGAATTGCTCCACCAACTGGACCCAAATTCATCAGTCCTAGACAACACGTTCTGGAAGATTTTATTCTATGTCACTCTAACAGTCACAACTAATTTTAAACCAATTCTACGTCACTGTGCAGTGCAACAAAATGTTAACCCATGTAGATCCCTCCATACTATGAACTTAATGGTATTTTGCTTTCAACACGTATTTAGGTTAAATCCAGATGGGCTGAACTTGGTGAATGGGTAAAACATGGCAGCTGGCATTTCAAGGGGAGAATAATTTCATAATATTGATTATAATGGGGCATGTAATATATGATGTGTTTGCTCATATTTTTGCACTTGTAGGGTGCCTCAGCATCTTTGTGTTTGCTTGCTTTGCACTGCAGTCATTTCTCTTTTTTTAGAAGGTGCTAACTTTGTTTTTTGCCTCCATGTTGATTTTGCACTTATTCCATCTGCCAAAGGCTGCTTAAAGTTGTGTAGAATTAATCTGTTTACTACTTATTTTGTTGTTTATAAGTTTGGAGACTTAAGTCAGAGAACATATTGTAATTAGAAGTTGCTTTATTGTGGTAAGTGGACTCACAAAGTTTGTTCAAAGTATGTGAGACTTTTGCACCAGCAGTCTGTGCCTGCCACCATCTCCCCACGCTTGGCAGGCACAGCCACCGGGATGCTCACTTGTCCTACCACCTTGGTGCTCTGGAGGTCCATGACTGTCGTCATCCTCCTTCTCCACAACACAGCTCCTGAAATTCTGTTAGCTCTACATCCTTCTCACTTCCAGCCTGCATCTCTCTACCTGTAACTTGTGTGCACTCTTTCTCTCGCTCTCTCTGGCCAATGTGCATGTCTCTCTCTTGCAAGGACAAGTGTAATGTCTTAATCTGTGCCCAACCTATGGCTGGCCTTCCTAGGGTATTTAAGGCACCTTCTTCATGGAAGAATGCCTAAGCAAAAAGGTTCCTAGCTTGCTTAGTCTCTGCAAAGTTGTATTTTGTGGTGTCTAAACTCCTGTGCCTGTTTACTATATTGTACCTGTTCCACCTGCCCTGAACTTTGGCCTGTTTACATACTATGCTTTCCTTGACCTTGGCCTGTCCACCAACTCTGATTCTGACATTCTCAGTCCCTTTTGGTGTCCTGCGACCCTCCTGGTTCAGCTGTCATTGAACAGGGACTATTGCAATGGATATCGGACTCTGGGTTTCCCGGCAAAAAAGACCAGATCCCTGTATGGGGTGCAAGGGTAAAAATCTGTGTTACAGAAACATTATATATAATTGTAATGTATAGTATATATAATAGTACATTATAGCAGTAATGCAATTGAAAATAAATATATTACACATTTGTATGCATCTTAGAATCCACAGGGTACTGTTGAATTATTATGTCCATTAGAGCACATGATGCTTTTAGAAAAACAAAAACATTAAAACCCTCTGTATGAAATCAGAGGATTACAAAGGTACAGTAAGACCCAAATTCATTTCTAAGGGCTCTGTGTTATTTCTACAGTTTAGATAGTACAGAGGTGTAAAACATTATTTTATTGCACCACAAACAAAATACAAATATTTCAAACACAACATCATTGAAGTTGTCTGTGGTCTGCTATCTGTTTGATCATTGTCACGTGTGGGCAGCATCTGTTATTTACAATGCCACTGCTGTTATTTTCCCAAAGGTTTGCCAACAAAATTCTGTATATGTCATTTATATTTTGTGTTCTGTGTTTGCCTGTTGAACATATAATCATGCATTTTCCTAAATGACAAAGCTTCCTACTTCCCCTTCTAGGATTATCAATAGTTATTCCAAATATGTTCTATTCATAATATAATTTTTCAGTTGCTGTAGCACATGGGTTCTACTACAACTATTTCAAGGGCAAACTTTTATTATCTGCTCACAATAACAGGGTAAAGATAGTACTTTCAAGAAGTACTACTACTTCAACAATAGGTCTGCCCACACACTCATTTTCTGATTCAAGGTGCTGTTGAAAATATTGTGCAGGGTAATTGACCCCAATGCCTAAATTCCTCTGTTGTTCACAAAACATCACAATGGGAGGTATTTGATTTGGTCTATTTCACCCTTGTGGATAACAAGTAGCAAAGTATTACAAACATTAGCTTGACACTTCATGGCACAACAGCAATTGAAAAACTTGAGGTAAAATTAGCTGCAACATATCGTATACATTTTGTGGCCCGCAAATTGTGGGATACCGGCCGTGTGCGTTCCGCTTTCCAACGTCCTTCTTTTGTGTAGAGATGCCTATTCTTGTCTGCAATTATGGACAAGAATAGAACATGTTCTATCTTTTTTGTGGGGCAACGGTCCATTGAAATGAATGGGTCCGCATCCATTTCACAAAACAGATGCAGTCAGAAATATACAGTTGTGTGAATGGGCCCTTAGACTTAGTTCTCATCAGCATAATATTTGATAGAGTGCTCTTTAGTAGGTCATAGATATCAACGTGACAGTATAACCAGTATGGTAATTGTCATGAAAGGATAGGGAGCAGTGCAGCCCTGTACTCCACCCGGAACACTGTCCCTACCTACTTGCACAATCTGTCTTAAAGGGAGTCTGTCACCACATTTGAGCATATTAGACTGATCAAATAGCGTTATATGTGCCACCCAGAACTTAAAAACGGTACCTTTGTTGTATCTAATGGAGTTTTCTTTCAGCCAAAATGAACCTTTTAAGATTCTGTATCATGCGCCCTCTCAAAGTGCCCAGGGCGGCGTCTCAATCGTCCGAGCCCCAGGCAGCACCTCCTCAAAGGTTCATAACCCCACCCTCCGTGTGCCTCTGCCCGCCCGTTTACTCTCCTCCTCTCTCCTTTTCCACTGCGCTACGAATTTGACCGCGCAGCCGCAGTGGAAAAGGAGAGAGGAGGTGTAATGACCGGCGTCACGCACAGAGGAGGAAAAAGGGAAAGCCCCTGCCAAGGGAGAGGGAAGGTGGTGACCCCTAACTCACCTTGCGGCTGGCACCTGACTGCCCTGACGTCCCTAGATGGGTTCCTCACTCGTGCGGCGATCACGTGCCTAAACCCTGGCTTTCCCTAAAATGAGCCCTAGATAGTGAACGGGCCGGTGGGATCGCTAGTTCGCACCACTGTCACTAAGTGGGAAACACCAGGGAGAAGACAGACAAAACAGACAAACACATACACCAGGTGGGCGGACCCACAATAGACCACAAGGTCCAACAGGGATCCGGGGGTAGCGTTCTGGACCCCCCCTACCAGAGACGCACGCAACACAGCTCCAGAGGGTCAGAATAAATGTCCAGGCAGGAAGCTCTATATCTGGCAACCAGAGAAGTGTGAGAGGGGAATATAAGGAGGTTTGGGAGTGCTGGACAAGGAACAGCTGAGGGAGAAGGAGCTACGGATCCCTGATGTGAGCCACAAGGGTTAGCAAAGCAACCCAGGAAAGCTACCATAAGGAAACAGCCCTATCTTACAAGAGGTGCAGCCAACCGCTGCGACTTCCTGACCCGGGTATAACGGAGTCAGGCGTGGTTCTTGACACCCTCGTGACAGTACCCCCCTCTCTACGAGGGGCCTCCGGACACTCAGGACCAGGTCTCTCAGGATGAGAGGCATTAAAAACCCGAACTAGCCTGTCGGCGTTTACCTCAGACGCAGGGACCCACATTCTTTCCTCGGGACCATAACCTCTCCAATGCACCAGATATTGAAGAGAGCGGCGGACCCGACGAGAATTAACAATTTTGGATATCTGAAATTCTAGATTACCATCCACGACAACAGGAGGGGGTGGCAGCGGTGACGGTTCTAGAGGTGGAACATATTTTTTGAAGTAACGAATATGAAAAACATTATGAATTTTAAAAGTCTGAGGTAACTCCAGGCGAAAAGCCCACGGGGTTGATGATGGCTACATTTTGTAAGGGCCACTAAACCCTAGGACCCAGTTTCCAAGAGGGTAACCTTCATTTAATATTCCTAGTAGACAACCACACATGGTCATTCACTCCTAGGTCCGGACCTGGCGACCTTCTCTTATCAGCCATGCATTTGTATTTACCTCCCATATTTTTCAAGTTAGCTTGCACCTTCTGCCATACCGATGAAAGAGATGACGAAAACCGTTCCTCTTCGGGAACCCCAGAAGACCCCCCCTCTTTGAAAGTACAGAAATGGGGATGAAAACCATATGCACCAAGAAATGGTGACTTGCAGTGGATTCCTGACGACGATTATTTCTGGCAAACTCAGCTAACGGTAAATATGATGACCACAACTCTTGGTTTTCAACACAAACATCTTAGATGTGTCTCAAGGTTTTGGTTGGTCACGCTCAGTCTGTCCATTCGACTGAGGATGGAACGCAGAGGAAAAGGACAAGTGTACCCCCAAACGGGAAACAAAAAGGCTTTCCAAAATTTAGAAATAAACTGGGTACCCCGATCCGAAACAACATCGGAGGGGCCCCTGTGAAGCTTCACGATTTCACTGACGAATACCTGAGCAAGAGTCTTAGCATTAGGTAGTGCGGGTAACGCAATGAAGTGTACCATTTTGCTAAACCTGTCCACTACTACCAAAATAACTGTTTTACCCGCAGACAAAGGTAAGTCAGTGATAAAATCCCCAAAAATTTATATTTTTTTTTTTTTACCTACACAAAATAAGGGCCAGATATAATATAATGACCGGCGTCACGCACAGGGAGGAAAAAGGGAAAGCCCTGCCCAAGGGAGAGGGAAAGGTGGTGACCCCTAACTCACCTTGCGGCTGGCACCTGACTGCCCTGACGTCCCTAGACGGGTTCCTCACCCGTGCGGCGATCACGTGCCTAAACCCTGGCTTTCCCCTAAAATGAGCCCCTAGATAGTGAACGGGCCGGTGGGATCGCTAGTCCGCACCACTGTCACTAAGAGGGAAACACCAGGGAGAGGACAGACAAAACAGACAAACACATACACCCAGGTGGGCGACCACAATAGACCACAAAGGTCCAACAGGGATCCGGAGGGTAGCGTTCTGGACCAACTACCAGAGAACGCAGCAGCAACACAGCTCCAGAGGGTCAGAATAGATGTCCAGGCAGGAAGCTCTATATCTGGCAACCAGAGAAGTGTGAGAGGGGAATATAAGGAGGTTTGGGAGTGCTGGACAAGGAACACGCTGAGGAAGAAGGAGCTACGGTTCCCTGAGTGAGCCAAAAGGGTTGCAAAGCCAACCCAGAAAGCTACCATAAGGAAAACAGCTCTATCTTACAAAGAGCGTGCAGCCAACCGCTGCGACTTCCTGACCCCGGGTATAACGGAGTCAGGCGTGGTTCTTGACACCCTCGTGACAGGAGGAGAGTAAACGGGCGGGCAGAGGCACACGGAGGGCGGGGTTATGAGCCATTGAGGAGGTGCTGCTGGGGCTTGGACGATTGAGACGGCTGCCCTGGGCACTTGAGAGGGCCGCCATTTACAGACTCTTAAAAGTTCATTTTTGGCTGAAAGAAAACTCCATTAGATACAACAAAGGTACAGTTTTTGAGTTCTGGGTGGCACATATAACGCTATTTGATCAGTCTAATATGCTCAAATGTGGTGACAGACTCCCTTTAAGTAACAGCTCACATCTGGATGACAATCCTTTTTTAGCTAAATGCATGGGCCGAAAGCAAAATGGAAAAAGAGCAGTCAGACAAAAAGAGGAAAAAAACATAAAGGCAAAACACGGACTGGATCACAATCCAAAATCTGACACAAATACACAGCAAAGTAAAGCCAGGAGATAACGTCAGAGACAAAGTCAGACAGCAAAGGCAAGGTCACAAACTAGCAATCAAAAACCGAAGGAGTGTCAAAAAATCAAGGCAAGATCAAATAACAGGCAGAGTCTAGGACAGGGATGGCCAACCTGCGGCTCTCCAGCTGTTGTAAAACTACAATTCCTACCATGCCCTTCTGTAGTCTGATTGCTGTAGGCAGTATGAGCATGCTGGGGGTTCTAGTTTAGCAACATCTGGAGAGCCTCAGGCTGGCCATCCCTGGTCTAGGACATCACATCAGAGGCAAATTCAGTAATCAGAAGCAATGTCAAAGAAACAGGCAAAGCAAACTCACAACCAGCTAGTAATGCAGGAATACCAATCACAGACAAATGTGAGTCATCTGATGCTGTCACAGAGCCTGATTGGTCCAGTGTGCCGGCTACCTGATAGGTCAAGCAGCCGCACTGTCGGTGGGGCTGGTTACTGTGGCAGCAGAGTGCCGCCGGCATTATAGTGTGGCTGGTCTCGCCAGGGGAGTGCAGACAGGTTAGTGCATGGCAGTAATAGTGTTGTAGAAAGAAAGTAAAAGGTTCCAGTTATAGAATGGTTGTTTCTTCCAATGAGAAATCAAATTTTTTTTGATAACAAACAATCGTGTTTTGTCACAATTTTATAGTTCTAATGGAAGTGACTTTACCTGTCCCCTTTGTAGCTCACAATCTGAATTCCAAATTAGCCTATCAGTATGTTTTGCAGTATGGGATGAAACCAGGGTATGCATAGCCAAGCTACCCAAACACTGGTAGAACAAACTTCATGTAGATGTTTTTGTACCTGCTATCTCACAACATCCAACCACCATACTGGATCTCAGAATACCTTGATTTCTTGATATTAGGATTTATGTATTACATAACATTGCTGTTTTTGGAATTGTTAGCTACTAGGGTCAATGATCCTAATGTGTTTGAATCCTCTCCTTTTATCACAGTTCTGATAGATATAGACATCAGATGTCAGATAGTCACTAGTGTAATTTAATTATAATATAATCACAGAGTACGGTATTTTCACCAGTGTAAAACGTAACCTTTACTGATGATCATTAAAACTGACCCAGATTGTGCCCATAAAAAGCAATTGGCAATAAGGCTGGGAGGGACAAGGAAAGGAAAAATATCTAACCCTCACACATGCCCTATTAAACTACAAGCCCTGCCTAGCAAACACGGAATGGCCACCCCGATAGGGGCGATCCTGTATCAGGAACCTCCTGATAGGCCCTATAGGTCCCGGACAAGGGATAGATACCGCCACCCGAGAAGAGACCTATTATGACTACAGTCGAACAGTAATGTCATTGGTCAATGCATGTATCAGAAAATAATAAAGTCACAACATAGATAAATAATCGCACATAATACATATATGCTCCCAAATAAACCAGTGGCGTCCAAATATGATCACCAGTGGAAAAAGGAGCACGTACCATATGTCCCAGGAATGCAAACTTTGTCCCGACACGTTTCTCTGAACCATTCTCTGGGGTCAGTTCATCAGGGGACCACATATAACAGAAAAACTCTGCAAATCATCAATACAAAAATGGAGGCAATAATATGTGTGCGAATCAGATTAAACTATTGTGATAATCCGATATGATAATCGAAATTCTCATGGCCAAAAAGAATAACAATTCCCACCAATTTGGGACAAAATATAATGCATCTGCATCACAGGTTTTTGGCGCACAGGTATTTAGCGGTCCGCTGACTGCATGTAGGTGTAATGACCGACGACACGCACAGGGAGGAAAACAGGGAAAGCCCTGCCCAAGGGAGAGGGAAAGGTGGTGACCCCTAACTCACCTTGCGGCTGGCACCTGACTGCCCTGACGTCCCCTAGATGGGTTCCTCACCCGTGCGGCGATCGCGTGCCTAAACCCTGGCTTTCCTAATATGAGCCCTGGATAGTGAACAGGCAGTGGGATCGCTAGTCCACACCACTATCACTAAGAGGGAAACACCAGGGAGAGGACAGACAAAACATACAAACACATACACCCAGAGTGGGCGACCACAATAAACCAAAAAGGTCCAACAGGGATCTGGAGGGTAGCGTACTGGACCAACTACCAGCGAACGCAGCAACACAGCTCCAGAAGGTCAGAATAGATGTCCAGGCAGGAAGCTCTATCTCTGGCAACCAGAGAAGTGTGAGAGAGAAATATAAGGAGGTCTGGGAGTGCTGGACAAGGAACAGCTGAGGAGAAGGAGCTACGGATCCCCTGAGTGAGCCAAAAGGGTTTGCTAAGCAAACCCAGAAAGCTACCATAAGGAAAACAGCCCTATCTTAAATAGAGCGTGCAGCCAACCGCTGCGACTTCCTGACCCCGGGTATAACGGAGTCAGGCGTGGTCCTCGACACCCTCGTGACAGTACTCCCCTCTCTACGAGGGGCCTCCGGACACTCAGGACCAGGTCTCCCAGGATGAGAGGCATGAAAAACCCGAACTAACCTGTCGGCGTTTACCTCAGACGCAGGAACCCACATTCTTTCCTCGGGACCGTAACCTCTCCAATGCACCAGATATTGAAGAGAGCGGCGGACCCGACGAGAATTAACAATTTTGGATATCTGAAATTCTAGGTTACCATCCACGACAACAGGAGGGGGTGGCAGCGGTGATGGTTCTAGAGGTTGAACATATTTTTTGAGTAACGACTTACGAAAAACATTATGAATTTTAAAAGTCTGAGGTAACTCCAGGCGAAAAGCCACGGGGTTGATGATGGCTACAATTTTGTAAGGGCCAATAAACCTAGGACCCAGTTTCCAAGAGGGAACCTTCAATTTAATATTCCTAGTAGACAACCACACATAGTCATTCACTCCTAGGTCCGGACCTGGCGACCGTCTCTTATCAGCCATGCATTTGTATTTACCTCCCATATTTTTCAAGTTAGCTTGCACCTTCTGCCATATCGATGAAAGAGATGACGAAAACCGTTCCTCTTCGGGAACCCCAGAAGACCCCCCCCCTCTTTGAAAGTACAGAATTGGGGATGAAAACCATATGCACCAAGAAATGGTGACTTGCCAGTGGATTCCTGACGACGATTATTTATGGCAAACTCAGCTAACGGTAAATATGATGACCACAACTCTTGGTTTTCAGACACAAAACATCTTAGATATGTCTCAAGGTTTTGGTTGGTACGCTCAGTCTGTCCATTCGACTGAGGATGGAAAGCAGAGGAAAAGGACAAGTGTACCCCCAAATGAGAACAAAAAGCTTTCCAAAATTTAGAAATAAACTGGGTACCCCGATCCGAAACAACATCGGAGGGGACCCCGTGAAGCTTCACGATTTCACTGACGAATACCTGAGCAAGAGTCTTAGCATTAGGTAGTGCGGGTAACGCAATGAAGTGTACCATTTTGCTAAACCTGTCCACTACTACCAAAATAACTGTTTTACCCGCAGACAAAGGTAAGTCAGTGATAAAATCCATTGACAGATGTGTCCACGGTCTATTGGGAATGACGAGTGGTAATAGAGACCCTGCAGGACGTGTATGTGAAACTTTTGCGCGCGCACAGGTAGAACAAGAAGACACAAAATCCAATACATCCTGACGCAACCTTGGCCACCAAAACGACGAGACAATAGTTCCAAGGTTGCTTTACTACCCGGGTGCCCAGCAAGTGCCGAATTATGATGTTCCTTTAATAATTCGAAACGTAAGTTCAACGGTACAAACAATTTCTCTGAGGGGCAAGAGACCGAGGCGTCCCCCTGGGCCTCTAACACCTTCCCCTCCAAAACAGAGTGTACCGCAGAAACAACCACTCCTCTTTGAAGAATGGGTACCGGATCACTCACATTACCCCCTCCAGGGAAACAACGAGATAGTGCATCAGCCTTGGTGTTCTTTGCCCCAGGACGATAGGTAATCACAAAGTTAAATCTGGTAAAAAATAGCGACCACCTAGCCTGTCTAGGGGTGAGACGCTTAGCTTATTCGAGGTACAGAAGATTTTTGTGGTCCGTAATTACAGTGACGGGGTGGACTGCCCCCTCTAAGAAATGACGCCACTCCTCAAACGCAAGTTTAATAGCTAATAGTTCCCTATTGCCAATATCGTAGTTCTTTTCTGCTGCAGATAGTTTTTTAGAAAAGAAAGCACAAGGACGCCATTTGCCAGGAGACGGACCCTGAGACAGCACCGCCCCTTCTCCCACCTCTGACGCATCGACTTCAACAATAAAAGGCTGAGAGACATCAGGTTGGACCAGTACAGGTGCTGAGGTAAACCTCTCTTTTAGAGAGGAAAAAGCAACTTTAGCGGCGTCAGACCATTTAGAAAAATCAGTCCCCTTCCTAGTCATGTCAGTAAGCGGTTTTACAATAAGTGAATAATTTTTAATGAATTTCCTATAGAAATTCGCGAAGCCCAAGAACCGTTGTAGTGCTTTGAGGTTCTCAGGAAGATCCCAATCTAAAATTGCCTGGACCTTCCTAGGATCTATACGGAAACCTGACGCAGATAAAAAATAACCCAGGAATTGTATCTCCTGAACGGCGAAGACACATTTTTCAATTTTAGCATATAATTCATTCGTCCGTAGGACCTGCAGTACTTGTCTGACATGCACCTCATGTGTTTTCAGATCGGACGAATAAATTAAAATATCATCTAGGTATATTACCACAAACCTGCCGATTAGATGACTAAAAATGTCATTAACGAAATGTTGAAAGACGGCAGGAGCATTGGTCAGACCGAAAGGCATAACTAGATTTTCATAATGCCCCTCAGGGGTGTTAAACGCTGTCTTCCACTCATCCCCCTCCTTAATACGAATCAGATTGTAGGCACCCCTAAGATCAAGTTTGGAGAACCACCTAGCACCCGCAATCTGATTAAACAGGTCAGGAATGAGAGGAAGAGGGTATGGGTCTCGGATGGTTATCTGATTTAATTCGCGAAAATCTAAGCAAGGACGCAGGCCCCCATCTTTCTTTTTAACGAAGAAAAACCCCTGCAGCCACGGGTGAAGAAGAGGGTCTGATGTGTCCCTTAGCCAAGCTCTCGGAGATATAATCTTTCATGGCTTGTCTCTCTGGACCCGAAAGATTATATAACCTGGTCTTGGGTAATTTTGCGCTGGGAATAAGGTTAACCGGGCAATCATAAGGACGATGAGGTGGTAACTTCTGACAACCCTTTTCAGAAAAAACATCCTCAAAGTCCGAAATAATGTAGGTAGGGTAGTTATGGAGGCGACTAAGCAATTGCTATTTAAGCAATTTTCTCTGCACTGCTCACTCCACTCCAATATCTCCCTGGCCTGCCAATCCACCACTGGATTGTGCGCTACCAACCAGGGAAGACCCAGCACTACCGGAGTGGGAAGCCCCTCCAGAACATAACCTGAAAGCATCTCGTTATGGTGGTCCCCTATCCGAAGGTGTAAATTATGAACCATGTGCGTGAGGTTTCTCTGAGACAGGGGAGCAGAATCAATAGCGAATATGGGAATGGGTCTCTGTAAAGTACAGAGAGACAAACCCAAAGTGCGGGCAAAATGGGCATCTATCAAATTTACCCCTGCTCCACTGTCTAAAAAGAAAGAAATAGTCTCCGTCTTATCACCAAAAATAATAACCGCTGGCAACACAAATTGCGATGTACGTATGGAGGAAACGTATACCCCCCGGCTGACATCCTCCACACAGCCTGGGGTTAGTAGTTTTTCCGACGGTCTTTTGTTTCTGAGGAAAGAAGGACAGACATTAATGAAATGACCCCTCTCCCCACAAAAAAAACAAACCCCACGCCTACGGCGAGCCTCAGGAGGACGGACCTGACGAGTAGTTCCTCCTAGCTGCATAGGCTCGTCTAAGTCCGTACAGACTAACTGCTGCTTGGGAGGGGTTACCAATTGCTCCGGTTCTTTCAACCTGACCCTAAGGCGTCTATCTATTCGGATAGAAAGGGACATAACCGCATCAAGGGAAAAGGGGTCTCATATAATGCAAGCGCATCCTTAACCCTTTCGGATAACCCAGAGCAGAACTGACTCCTGAGAGCCGGGTCGTTCCATTGGGTATCCGTAGCCCACCTACGGAATTCAGAGCAATACTCCTCTACCGGCCGCTCTCCTTGTAAGAGTCTCCGTAATCTTGATTCAGCCAGGGCGACTCGGTCAGGGTCATCATATATGAGACCCAAGGCCCCAAAAAACTCATCCACTGACCGAAGAGCCTAGGAATCAGTAGGTAAAGAGAACGCCCAGAACTGCGGATCCCCCACCCGCTGATCTTCATTACCAGAGGAGTAAGGGCGCAGTTTAAAATATAACTTACAGGCCTCACGGAATGTCAAAAACTTGTCCCTTCCCCCAGAAAATCTGTCAGGGAGAGGGACCTTGGGTTCCGCAACAACCTGGTTACCAGTAGCAGCCGCTGGGCTTGCAGTCAGTTGTAATTGCTGCTGTTGCTGGAGGACCGACGCCTTCAATCCTACCACCTCCAAAGACAGGCCATGAAATTGTTTGGACAGAGCAGCAATTTGATCCATACTGGATTCTAAGTAGGTAAAAAATATTTTTTTTTTTTTTTTTTTTTTTTTTTACCTACACAAAATAATGGCCAGAGATAATGTAATGACCGACGACACGCACAGGGAGGAAAACAGGGAAAGCCCTGCCCAAGGGAGAGGGAAAGGTGGTGACCCCTAACTCACCTTGCGGGTGGCACCTGACTGCCCTGACGTCCCTAGACGGGTTCCTCACCCGTGCGGCGATCGCGTGCCTAAACCCTGGCTTTCCCTAATATGAGCCCTGGATAGTGAACAGGCCAGTGGGATCGCTAGTCCACACCACTATCACTAAGAGGGAAACACCAGGGAGAGGACAGACAAAACATACAAACACATACACCCAGGTGGGCGACCACAATAAACCAAAAAGGTCCAACAGGGATCTGGAGGGTAGCGTACTGGACCAACTACCAGCGAATGCAGCAACACAGCTCCAGAAGGTCAGAATAGATGTCCAGGCAGGAAGCTCTATCTCTGGCAACCAGAGAAGTGTGAGAGAGAAATATAAGGAGGTCTGGGAGTGCTGATCCTAATGTGTTTGAATCCTCTCCTTTTATCACAGTTCTGATAGATATAGACATCAGATGTCAGATAGTCACTAGTGTAATTTAATTATAATATAATCACAGAGTACGGTATTTTCACCAGTGTAAAACGTAACCTTTACTGATGATCATTAAAACTGACCCAGATTGTGCCCATAAAAAGCAATTGGCAATAAGGCTGGGAGGGACAAGGAAAGGAAAAATATCTAACCCTCACACATGCCCTATTAAACTACAAGCCCTGCCTAGCAAACACGGAATGGCCGCCCCGATAGGGGCGATCCCGTATCAGGAACCTCCTGATAGGCCCTATAGGTCCCGGACAAGGGATAGATACCGCCACCCGAGAAGAGACCTATTATGACTACAGTCGAACAGTAATGTCATTGGTCAATGCATGTATCAGAAAATAATAAAGTCACAACATAGATAAATAATCGCACATAATACATATATGCTCCCAAATAAACCAGTGGCGTCCAAATATGATCACCAGTGGAAAAAGGAGCACGTACCATATGTCCCAGGAATGCAAACTTTGTCCCGACACGTTTCTCTGAACCATTCTCTGGGGTCAGTTCATCAGGGGACCACATATAACAGAAAAACTCTGCAAATCATCAATACAAAAATGGAGGCAATAATATGTGTGCGAATCAGATTAAACTATTGTGATAATCCGATATGATAATCGAAATTCTCATGGCCAAAAAGAATAACAATTCCCACCAATTTGGGACAAAATATAATGCATCTGCATCACAGGTTTTTGGCGCACAGGTATTTAGCGGTCCGCTGACTGCATGTAGGTGTAATGACCGACGACACGCACAGGGAGGAAAACAGGGAAAGCCCTGCCCAAGGGAGAGGGAAAGGTGGTGACCCCTAACTCACCTTGCGGCTGGCACCTGACTGCCCTGACGTCCCTAGACGGGTTCCTCACCCGTGCGGCGATCGCGTGCCTAAACCCTGGCTTTCCCTAATATGAGCCCTGGATAGTGAACAGGCCAGTGGGATCGCTAGTCCACACCACTATCACTAAGAGGGAAACACAGGGAGAGGACAGACAAAACATACAAACACATACACCCAGGTGGGCGACCACAATAAACCAAAAAGGTCCAACAGGGATCTGGAGGGTAGCGTACTGGACCAACTACCAGCGAACGCAGCAACACAGCTCCAGAAGGTCAGAATAGATGTCCAGGCAGGAAGCTCTATCTCTGGCAACCAGAGAAGTGTGAGAGAGAAATATAAGGAGGTCTGGGAGTGCTGGACAAGGAACAGCTGAGGAGAAGGAGCTACGGATCCCTGAGTGAGCCAAAAGGGTTTGCTAAGCAAACCCAGAAAGCTACCATAAGGAAAACAGCCCTATCTTAAATAGAGCGTGCAGCCAACCGCTGCGACTTCCTGACCCCGGGTATAACGGAGTCAGGCGTGGTCCTCGACACCCTCGTGACAGTAGGTATGGACAGAGGCTGGACTTTCCATCTAGATGGCCACCACGGCATCACCAATGCTCCTGTGCTGACTCAGAATGACCTAATTGTCATACCCTCTCCAGGCCTGGCATTTCAGTTGGGATTAAGGGAAGTAAAATACCATATTTTCCTCTCTCTGCTATATCAATAGTTACTTTGATTAGCCTTTCCTACTGTTATTCCAATTTTACTTATACTCCCATATTAGTACTATCGGTAGTTAACTGGTCTGCGGTATACTTTAAAAGGGGCTAATTAGTATCAGCATTGTGGACATTGGGTGTGTGATGTAGATGCATCATATTTGGACGCGACTGGTTTATTTGGGAGCATATATGTATTATGTGCAATTATTTATCTATGTTGTGACTTTATTATTTTCTGATACATGCATTGACCAATAACATTACTGTTCGACTGTAGTCATAATAAGTCTCTTCTCGGGTGGCGGTATCTATCCCTTGTCAGGGACATATAGGGCCTATTGGGGGGGCCATTCCATTTTTGCTAGTCAGGGCTTGTAGTTTAATAGGGCATGTGTGAGGGTTAGATATTTTTCCTTTCCTTGTCCCTCCCAGCCTTATTGCCAATTGCTTTTTATGGGCACAATCTGGGTCAGTTTTAATGATCATCAGTAAAGGTTACGTTTTACACTGGTGAAGGTACTCTGTGATTATATGAATCCTCTCCTTTGACAGGTTCACTCGTTGTTTTGTCATAGTGCTGCCTTTTCAAAGTGAATCATGAATGAATACTCAGTGATCAGCTTTGACTAATGTTGAGAATATAATAAGTGCAGGATCAGGTTTTATATGAACCATAAAACTCAGATATCACTTGAAATAAACAGCAAAACAGTAATCCCAAATGTCTTGTTTGTTGCAGAGATGTCTCTTAGTAGTTTAGACACAATTCAAGGGCTTCCACAGGTCAAAAAATATAATACTGGCAAACATATCGCAACAATTTGCAGAACGAGACAAAAGTTTAGTTTTTTTTTGCATTAACAGAAAAGAAGTCTGTGCCTAAAGATATGTCATTTTTATCTATCTGCTACAGAGTGAAACTCTGGGTCAGCGTGAGCTTGTTGCAGTAATGAAACATACTGTTTAATACCAACTTTAAGAATCGGCTCTCTGGCCAAATAAACCAGACAGTAAAACACTGCTCGGTGTTGGTAAGGAAAGTGATCTATTTTCTTTGTTATTGTTGCTCCACCAAATATCAATTTCTAAGTAGTCTTTGCCGAGAAAAGGTAATGTGTTTCTCTTTAGATAAGTCATCCCGCTACACAGCAAACTATGCATGAGCAATCATGTGTGACCATTATACATGAGGTAGTCCATCTACTTAATATGATTGCTGAAAGTGAGATGTATTAAATTATAGGAAAACATGACATTAATGAGGGTATATTGTGTCAAGATGAAATAGCCCTTTTGGCAGGTAACATACTTTTATATTCACGATACTCTTCTTGTACAGCCTTCCACTGGGTTTCTCAATCAAGCATATCCTGCCTAAAGCATGAACATAGTAAAAGATGAGCTGTACGCACTGTACATCAAATCTGTACATCTATTTTGCTTCCATTACAAGATATTTTGCTGTAGCGTTCAATTAGAGAGACTATCAAAACCTTGCAGTGTAGCAGACTAGTAGACAGAAAGGATGCATTTGCTGACTTTCCTTATATCACTGTTATATCATATATCTTCAGAATGCTGTCATGTTTAAAGGGAATCTGTCACCCCAATTTTGGGCCATTATCTACAACAATATATGTGTAGTACTGCAGATATGGAGTCCAGATCACAATTTTTTATTTTCCTACTGCCCCCCATTCCCCAAATGTCAGCGCCGCATTTAAATACATTGTCAGGACTGCTGTGCATGCACACATGAGTCCTCTTCATTATGTTAAAGCAGCATAGGAGTCCAGACTGTGTATTTCAGTGCAGCTTTGAGTGCTGACAGTGGGGGAATAGGGTGCAGTAGGAAAATAAAAAACAGTCATCTGGACTCTTTATCTTCAGTACTACTCATGTATTATGGTAGATAATAGTCCAAAATTGGGGAGCCTGATTCCTTTTAATACCATGCAGCAAGGTAAACCATTTTATGTAACTGTGTATTATCTAATATATAAAGCTGAGTGTATGTGTGTATGTCTGCTCAAGAAATCCACACGGTCACATTTACAATCACAAAATTTGGCACACAGGTACATCAGGTGTCCGAGAAGGTTTACAACCAGGTCTCAGCGATCTAGGACATACCGTTCCTGAGATATTCCCAAAAAATGCATTAGCCAATAGAAGCTTGGTCACATGACCCTTATCAGCCAATATAAGCTCACAGGGCGTTAGCCTCCACATACACAGTTTTACTCCAGGTTTCCATAACAACCCAGCCTTTTATCTTCAGTGCTGTAGGAAAGCTTTAAAGGAAATCTGTCACCAGGATAATCACTATTGAGGTAAAGCCAGGGACTAATAGCACTTAGTACCTTATTTCAAAATGTGCCTTTGTTCCAGCAATAGATGTTTTTATCCTCTGCAAATCCAGTTTATTTGGTATGCAAATGAGCCAGTAAGGTGCCCATAGGGGTGTCACTCTTGCAGGAAGGAGCGCAGACACGCTCCCTGCCACAATGTGTGCACCCTCAAAAGATGTAAAACCCTGGCCCCATGTCCCACTAAGCCACGCCCCTGATATGCTTAGGCCACGCCCATCTCACTCCTGAGCCGACAGGAATTGAAAAAATGAATTTTAAAAAATCAACTTCTGTCAGCTGCAGGGGTGGGAGGGAGGGTGACTTTCTCCCTGCAGCTCATACTCAGACAGTACAGTGGACATACATACATACGCACACAAACATGCACTCAGCTTTATATATTAGATAATCTCCAAGCGCCAAGACCTCATAGTACAGAATACTAACTCGAACAGTACTACATGCCACAACTGAGAACATATTGGATCACTACAGTCACATCTAATATATAAAGCTGGGTGCATGTGTGTATGTGTATCTCCGCCAAAGGAATCCGCACCATCGCATTTGCAATCACGAAATTTGGCACACAGGTACATCAGGTGTCCGGGAAGGTTTTAGACCAGGTCTCAGCTCCCTAGGAATGTACCGTTCCTGAGATATTCCCAAAAAAATACATTAGCCAATAAAAGCTTGGTCACATGATCATTATCAGCCAATAGAAGCTCACAGGTCCTCCAGTCTCCACATACACAGTTTTACTCCAGGTTTCCATAACATCCCAGCCATTTAACTTCACTGCTGTAGGAGAGCTTTAAAGGAAATCTGTCACCAGGATAAACGCTATTGAAGTAAAGCCATGGCATAATAGTACTTAGTACCTTATTTCAAGATGCGTTCGTTCCAGCAATAGATGTTTTAATCCTCTGAAAATCCAGTTTATTTGGTATGCAAATGAGCCAGTAAAGTGCCCAGAGGGGCGTCACTCTTGCAGGAAGGAACCCAGACACTCCCCCTACCACAATATATCCTCAAAAGACTTAAAACTCCGCCCCTAGGTCCCGCTAAGCCATGGCCCTTATCTGGTTAGGGCATGCCCCCTCCCACTCCTGAGCCTACGGCGATTGAAAAAAATGAAGGTAAAAATCAACTTCTGTCAGCTGCAGGGGTGGGAGGGAGGTTGACTTTCTGTCTGCAGCTTATACTCAGACAGCACAGTGCTGTCTCAGAGTGAGCTGTTCAAAAGGACATGCCCCCGATCCATTTAGGCCACGCCCCTCCCACTCCTCATTCGACTGAGATTGAAAAAAATGAAGTTAAAAATCAACTTCTAGGTCCCGCTAAGCCAAGTCCCGATCTGGTTATGCCATGCCCCCTCCACTCCTCAGCCAACGGGGATTGAAAAAATGAAGGTAAAAATCAACTTCTGTGGGAGGGAGGGTGATTTTCTCCCTGCAGCTCACACTCAGTACAGTGCTGCTGTCTTAGAGTGAGCTGTTCAAAAGGACAAGCCCCCGATCCAGTAAAGGCCAATGTTAAGGGGGCGGGCCCCTGTGGAGGTCGCTGTCAAGGTGGTGGTATGCTGTGAAAGTCACTGTTAAAGGGTAAGGCTGCTGTAAAGGTCAAAGTTAAGGGGGTGGGCTGCTGTGGAAGTCCAATTTTAAGGGATGGGGCACTGTGGGGGGGGGTAAGTGTTAAGCGGTGGGGAGCTGTGGAGGTCACTGTTTTGGGGGCGGGGTGCTGTAGATGTCACTGTTATAGTGGATAGTGTTGATATCTTTTAACGACACACACAAACATTAAATGAAATAGATTAAATATAACCGGGTCCTTCAGCTAGTTGTTATATAAAAGTTAAGAGTTAAAGCAGCAAATCATAAGGAGACAAAGTGATGCTTTTGAATGACCAAGTGATGTCAGTACTAGAGTTGAGCAGACACCTGGATGTTCATGTTCGACGAGTTCGGCCGAACTTGAAAAAGAAGTTGGGTTCGGGACCCGAACTTGACCCCTAACCCGAACCACATTGAAGTCAATAGGGATCCAAACTTTTGGGCACTAAAATGGCTCTAAAATAGTCCTGGTAAGGGCTAGAGGGCTGCAAAAGGCATTAAAATGTGCTTAAGAGCATGGCAACCTGTTCTGCAAACAAATGTGGATAGGGAAATTACTTAAAATAACAGAAAATACAGAAAATAAAAAATAACAATCTGGATCTAGGAGTAGGAGGTTGAGGAGGCGGTGATGTGGCGGTCTAGTTTGACGTGGCGGTGAAGGAGGAAGTGGCGATGAAGGAGGAATTGGTAGCCAACACTGATTTGTGTTATTTTTTATTTTTAAATTGGGGTATCCCCCAAAATATTGAGACATATAACAAAATAAAACAAAGAATAAGTGCACTTGAGTACAAGAATGGATGGTTGAGGCTGGTATAAATGTCTATTCTGCACAAGGTACGGACAAGTCCTGTGGGATCCATGCCTAGTTAATTTTAATAAACGTAAGCTTGTCCACATTGGCTGCGGCCTGTGATAATGCTCTCTGCCGTGCTAAACACACGTTCAAACTATACACTGGCTGCAGGGCAGGTCAGCACCTCCAAGGCTGACAAAGCTTTTCCACATTTTGGCCATGCTTACCCTTGCTTCTCAGGTGCTGGCGGTGCCCCAGCTGCGTTGGCGACCTCTTCCTCCTCCTCTGCCTTTGTCTTGTGCTTCCACTGTGCCCCCGCTGTCAGGTGAGAATGCCATCATCAGCGTGCGCTTGTAGTCGCGCATCTTCCGATCAGTAACAGATGTTTATACAAAATTTAGTTCCCTGTCAGCAATGCAGAGCAGGGGTTCATTCAGAGCAAAAATGGGTTCTTGTCACCCAGCAATAGAACAGAGGATTTTGAGAGATTTAGGCCCCTGTCACCCAAGCACAGCAGGGGTTCATTCACGGCAAAAGGTGGTTCATATCACCCAGCAATAGAACAGAGGATTTTGAGAGATTTAGGCCCCTGTTACCCAGGCACAGCAGGGGTTCATTCACGGCAAAAGGGGGTTCATGTCACCCAGCAATAGAGCAGAGGATTTTGAGAGATTTAGGCCCGTGTCACCCAGGCACAGCAGGGGTTCATTCACGGCAAAAGGCGGTTCATGTCACCCAGCAATAGAACAGACGATTTTGAGAGATTTAGGCCCGTCACCCAGGCACAGCAGGGGTTCATTCACGGCAAAAGGGGGTTCATGTCACCCAGTAATAGAACAGAGGATTTTGAGAGATTTAGGCCCCTGTCACCCAGGCACAGCAGGGTTTCATTCACGGCAAAAGGGGGTTCATGTCACGCAGCAATAGAACAGAGGATTTGAGAGATTTAGGCCCCTGTCACCCAGGCACAGCAGGGGTTCATTCACGGCAAAAGTGGGTTCTTGTCACCCAGCAATAGAACAGAGGATTTGAGAGATTTAGGCCCCTGTTACCCAGGCACAGCAGGGGTTCATTCACGGCAAAAGGGGGTTCATGTCACCCAGCAATAGAGCAGAGGATTTTGAGAGATTTAGGCCCGTGTCACCCAGGCACAGCAGGGGTTCATTCACGGCAAAAGGCGGTTCATGTCACCCAGCAATAGAACAGAGGATTTTGAGAGATTTAGGCCCGTCACCCAGGCACAGCAGGGGTTCATTCACGGCAAAAGGGGGTTCATGTCACCCAGTAATAGAACAGAGGATTTTGAGAGATTTAGGCCCCTGTCACCCAGGCACAGCAGGGGTTCATTCACGGCAAAAGTGGGTTCTTGTCACCCAGCAATAGAACAGAGGATTTTGAGAGATTTAGGCCCCTGTTACCCAGGCACAGCAGGGGTTCATTCACGGCAAAAGGGGGTTCATGTCACCCAGCAATAGAGCAGAGGATTTTGAGAGATTTAGGCCCGTGTCACCCAGGCACAGCAGGGGTTCATTCACGGCAAAAAGCGGTTCATGTCACCCAGCAATAGAACAGACGATTTTGAGAGATTTAGGCCCGTCACCCAGGCACAGCAGGGGTTCATTCATGGCAAAAGGGGGTTCATGTCACCCAGTAATAGAACAGAGGATTTTGAGAGATTTAGGCCCCTGTCACCCAGGCACAGCAGGGGTTCATTCACGGCAAAAGGGGGTTCATGTCACGCAGCAATAGAACAGAGGATTTTGAGAGATTTAGGCCCCTGTCACCCAGGCACAGCAGGGGTTCATTCACGGCAAAAGTGGGTTCTTGTCACCCAGCAATAGAACAGAGGATTTTGAGAGATTTAGGCCCCTGTCACCCAGGCACAGCAGGGGTTTGTATACGCCAAAAATTGTAAAATGTCACCCGACAATTGAAATAAGAATTTTTTCAATTTAGGGCACTAAAATTTTTCATTAAAATGGCTCTAAAATAGTCCTTAAAAAGGCTAGAGGGATGTAAAAGGCAGTAAAATGTGCTTAAGAGCATGGCAACTGCTCTGCAAACAAATGTGGATAGGGAAATAACTTAATTATAACTTAAAATAAAATTCAATAACTAAAAATTACAAATTATTAACCTGCTACTCAGAGAAGGATGTGGATATGGAGTTGGAGGTTGAGGAGGCGGTGAATGTGGTGTTGTAGGTGGAGGCAGCAATGGAGGAGGTAGCCAACAATGTTTTTTTTTTTTTTTTTTTTTATTGGGGTAGGTAGCCCCCAAAATATTTGGACAAATAAAAAAAAAGAATACAAAGAATAATTGCACTTGACTTGAGTACAATAATGTATGTTTGATGGTGGTATAAATGTCTATTCTGCACAAGGTACAGACAAGTCTTGTGGGATCCAAGCCTGGTTCATTTTATAACGTGAGCTTGTCCACATTGGCTGTGGACAGGCGGCTGCGCTTGTCTGTGATGACGCCCCCTGCCGTGCTAAACACACTTTCAGATAATACACTGGCTGCAGGGCAGGCCAGCACCTCCAAGGCGTAAACGGCAAGCTCAGGCCATGTGCCCAATTTGGAGACCCAGAAGTTGAAAGGGGCAGACCCGTCATTCAGTACGTGTAGGCGTGTGCACACATACTGCTCCACCATGTTGTTGAAATGCTGCCTCCTGCTAAGACGTTCCATATCATCTGGTGGTGCTGGTTGTTGTGGCGTGCTGACAAAGATTTTCAACATTTTGGCCATGCTAACCCTGCCTTCTGTCAGGTGGGAATGCCACCAGCAGCTCGTCTACCAGTGTGCGCTTGTACTCGCGCATCTTATGATCACACTCCAGTGACGGAATTAAGGACGGTACATTGTCCATGTAACGGGAATCCAGCAGTGTGGCCACCCAGTAATCAGCACAAGTTTGAATGTGGGCAACTCGGCAGTCGTTGCGGAGACACTGCAGCATGTAATCGCTCATGTGTGCCAGGCTGCCCAGAGGCAACAAAAAGCTGTCCTCTGTGGGAGGTGTATCGTCTGTGTCCTCTGTATCCCCCCATACACGCACCAGTGATGGCCATAAGCTGGTCTGGGTGCCACCCTGCTGTGAACATGGTTCCTCCTCCTGTATCTCCTCATCCTCCACCTCCTCATCCTCCAGAACTGTGCCCTGGCTGGAAAATTGTGTACCTTGGGTTTGAGGGTGCAGGAACCCACCCTCGGAGCCACTTGGGAATGACTGGCCGGAAACCCTACGAAATGATCCCTCTTCCTCCTCCTGTTCCACATCCTCTTCCATCATCGCCATGAGCGTTTTTTCAAGGAGGCATAGAAGTGGGATAGTAACGCTGAGAACGGCGTTATCGGCACTGGCCATGTTGGTGGAGTACTCGAAACAGCGCAACAAGGAACACAAATCTCGCATGGAGTGGAGGCCCAGGCATTGGTGGTGAAGTGGTGCTGTTCCGCCGAGCGACTCACCTGTGCGTGCTGCAGCTGAAACTCCACTATCGCCTGCTGCTGCTCGCACAGTCTGGCCAGCATGTGCAAGGTGGAGTTCCACCTTGTGGGCACGTCGCATATGAGGCAGTGAGCTGGAAGGCCGAAGTTACGCTGCACGCTGACAGGCGAGCAGCAGCAGGGTGAGAACACCGAAAGCGCGCACAGACGGCCCACACTTTATGCAGCAGCTCTGACATGTCGGGGTAATTTTTAAGGAATCTCTGCACCACCAAATTCAGCACATGCGCCAGGCAAGGGATGTGCGTCAAACCGGCTAGTCCCAGAGCTGCTACGAGATTTCGCCCATTATCGCACACCACCAGGCCGGGCTTGAGGCTGACTGGCACCAACCACTCATCGGTCTGTTGTTCAAGGCCCGTCCACAGCTCCTGCGCGGTGTGGGGTTTGTCCCCCAAACAGATACATTTTAAAACTGCCTGCTGTCGTTTACCCCTGGCTGTGCTGAAGTTGGTGGTGAAGGTGTTACGCTGACCGGATGAGGAGCTGGTAGAGGATGAGGAAGCAGAGTAGGAGGAGGAAGCAACAGGAGGCAAACTGAAGTGCCCTGCAATCCTCGGTGGTGGAAGGACATGCGCCTAACGCTGACCCTGTCTCCTACCTGCATGGGCCGACCTTGATGGTAGGAGGACACATGCGCAGGAACCTCGGATCCCTGACATACCCCCCGACCGGTCCCTGGGCTAAGGAGCAGGGTAAGACAACCCACTCCTCCTAGGCACGGAGGAGCAGGAGTCTCACTGGCCAAGCAGCATGAAGAAGGGGGGTACATAAACATGACTATGGATAAGACAGGTGAACCAAACAGTTCAACACAAACCTGTCTCAGCCTTGCTGACTGGAACCCGTGCTAAGGAAAGGCTGTCCACACAGACAAAGGTAAACAGAACACACATGAAGACACACAGGGACCAGGACATCCATAGCTGCACAAAAACCAAAGACACAAGACATCAACAACACATCACGGTATTAGAACTTATGACCGGAAGGGTGGCCCTTACAAGAAGATGGAAATCACAGGAGGCTGCAACAGCAAAGAATGACTGAAGCAACCTACTCAGCCATGCCAAAGTGAGAGGCTTTATAGGCCTAAGAGGCCACACCCAACGGTCAGACACACCCAGTGACATCACACACACTGGGAAGGGAGTTAACCCTTCCAGCACCACAGGAAAGGGAAAACACCAACTAAAAGGAACAGTGTCCAACACAACAAACACACTGTGGTTGTTGCCGCAGGCAACGACATGGGTGGCAACCGTGTCCTGAGAGTCAGCCCCAAGGCCGGGACACTGCCACCACATGTACACAACGACAAACGTTGCCACGGGCAACCACAGTGCAGGAAAGGTGTCCGTGCACACCACACACTACACAGAGTGCACACAGACAAACGACAGTGCATACATACACGCACACAAACTCCAAAGGGACCCGCACACATACCTGTTGTCCGCGGCAACCGCACTTGAGGCATACAACATCAAGCCTCAAGCTGCGGTTGAAACAACAACCCAAACCGCGGGCAACTGTATGCGGCTCCCAAGGAGTCACGGCCAAAACCGTGGCCGTGACATCGCCAAACTGCTATCCGCCTCAGGCCCAGCTGCCACTGCATTTACCCAGTGTGCTGTTATGGAGATATAGCGGCCCTGACCGTGCTTACTGGTCCACGTATCCGTAGTCAGGTGCACCTTGCCACAGATGGCGTTGCGCAGTGCACACCTGACTTTGTCCCCTACTTGATTGTGAAGGGAAGGGATGGCTCGCCTTGAAAAGTAGTGGTGGCTGGGCATGACGTACTGTGGGACAGCCACCGCCATAAGGCCTTTAAAACTATCCATCTCCACCAGACGGAATGACAGCATTTCAAAGGCAAGTAATTTAGAAATTCTGGCATTCAGGGCTAGGGATAGCGAGTGGGTAGGGGGGTACTTCCTCTTTCTCTCCAGCGTTTGGGATATGGAGAGCTGAACGCTTCCGTGGGACATTGTGGAGATGCTTGGTGACCCAGGTGTTGGTGTTGCTGGCAGATCCTCTGTTTGTGGGGTGCCAGGTGGCACTGTCACTCCAGAGGAGGATGAAGAGGCCGCGACTGCAGCAGAAGAGGAAGCAGGAGGAGCCAGGGACCTTTCTTGGTTTTTGAGGTGTCTACTCCACTGCAGCTCGTGCTTTGCACTTAAATGCCTGGTCATGCAGGTTGTGCTCAGGTTGAGAACGTTTATGCCTCGCTTCAGGCTCTGATTGCACATTGTCTGAAGAACTGCCACGCCAGGGAACTCCTTGGAGCTGGCTTTGGTGTGCTCAGTCCCTTGCTTCGGTGGGCAGTAGGAGGCATACTGTCTAGAGGACAGCCACTCAGCTTTTGCACCCTGCTTCCTCTTCTGCTGTGCTGGTGGCTCTGTGCGACCACCGCCTCTTCCTCCGAACTACATCGGTCACTCGCATGACCTTGATTCCATGTGGGGTCGAGGACCTCATCGTCCTCCACATCATCTTCCACCCAGTCTTCACCCCTGACTTCCTTGTCGGTCTGCACGCTTTCGAAACCCCCAGCCCCAGACGTGCTGCGATTGTCCTCCCCTGTACTTATCTTGAAAAATAAGTGGTTGGGCATCGGTGCACTCAATCTCTTCCACTTCGGGGCAGGGCTAGGTGGAAGGGCCTAGGAAACCCTGTCAACAGAGTCATCAAAAAGCAGAAGAGACTGCTGCATGACTTGGGGCTCAGACTGCTTGGCTGATTTGCAAGGATGTGAGGTGAAAGACTGATGGACATCGGCTGCAGGTGCCAACTGTGGTCTTTCAGCAGGAGACTGGGTGGGAGACCATATGAAGGAACTGGATCCACTGTCAGCAACCCAATCTACTATCGCCTGTACTTGTTCAGGCCTCATCATTCGAAGAGCAGCATTAGGCCCGACCAAATACTGCTGCAGGTTTTGTCGCCTACTCGCACCAGAGAAAGGGGTTTCACTTGTGCGTGTAGCTGGCACAGATCGACCACGTCCTCTCCCTGCAACAGGAGCTCCACCAGCAGCACCACGACCTTGTCCGCGTCCCGTATTTGACGCTCTCCTCATATTTTTTGAATTTAGGATCTTGCCCAAAATGGGTGTTTAATTAATAGTAAAAAATAACGACAGTATGTAAAGGGTGTATCTCACACGGCCTGAGACAGACTAGGCCTCAATTAAAGATTTCTTTGCACAAAATGGCTGTATTTCAAATGCCTGATTCAAACCCCTGTATGTAGGGGGGTATCTCACACGGTCTGAACCAGTGTAGGCCTGAAGTAAATATATCTTTCCACAAAAAGGATGTATTTCAAATGGCTAATTCAAACCCATGTATGTAGAGGTAGTATCTCAGAGGGACTGAACCTCTATAGGCCTGAAGTAAATATATCTTTGAACAAAATGGCTGTATTTCAAATGGCTAATTCAAACCCCTGAATGTAGAGGTAGTATCTCAGAGGGCCTGAACCTGTGTAGGCCTGAAGTAAATATATCTTTGCCCAAAAAGGCTGTATTTCAAATGGCTGTATTTCAAATGCCTGATTCAAACTCCTGTATGTAGGGGGGTAGCTCACACGGTCTGAACCTGTGTAGGCCTGTAGTAAATATATCTTTGCACAAAAAGGCTGTATTTCAAATGACTGTATTTCAAATGCCTAATTCAAACCCCTGTATGTATAGGGGGATCTCACACGCCCTGAATCAGTGTAGGCCTGAATTCAATATTGGTGCACCAAATGGCGGTATTTAAAATCTCTGAATGTAACCCAAATGTATTAAGGGTGTATCTCACAATGACATCTGCATCAAAGGCTGCAAACAAAATTTTTGGAGCCCATTATATAAGCCTGTAATTTCACACGTGCGGATGCTGCAAGGCCTGAAAATAGTGTTTTTTGTCGAATAAGTGGGCTTTTCAAACCCCAGAAAATGATGGGTGTATTTCTAGCTTAAATTGCACACTGACTATTACAGATGTTGTAGATTGCCCAAAAAGTCATTTTTTGCTAACAGAATATGAATGCTGTGTATATTTAACTTAAATTTAACACTTGCAGATGTGGCAAATACTGTTTTTTTTTTTTTTTAAGTGTGTTTTTAAAACCCCAGAAAATGATGGGTGTATTTCTATCTTAAATTGCACACTGACTAATACAGATGTTGTAGATTGCACAAAAAGTTTTTTTTTGCTAACAGAATATGAATGCTGTATATATTAAACTTGAATTTAACACTTGCAGATCTGGCAAATACTGTTTTTTGAAGAAAAAAAAGTGTGTTTTTCAAACCCCAGAAAATGATGGGTGTATTTCTAGCTTAAATTGCACACTGACTAATACAGATGTTGTAGATTGCCCAAAAAGTCTTTTTTTGCTAACAGAATATTAATGCTGTATATAATAAACTTGAATTTAACACTTGCAGATCTGGCAAATACTGTTTTTTGGAGAAAAAAAAAGTGTTTTTCAAACCCCAGAAAATGATGGGTGTATTTCTACCTTAAATTGCACACTGACTAATCCAGATGTCTTAGTTTGCCCCCAAAAAATTGTGATTTGCAATGTCTCAAAAGCTCAGATGCAGTGCTGGTGCACTGAGCATGCATAAAATGGCCGCCGCCGCCATCCACCTATCTAACAGAATTCTAAAAGTTAGTATTTTTAGTCAATGAGCTCAGAGCAGGGTAAAACGATAGTGCCCTGCACCCACACAACTATTTGTCTGTAGATCGCTGAGTTAGATTCTCTCCTATGCTCTCCCTGAAATCACAAGTCCAGCAGCATCCTCTCCCTACACTTGTAACAGCAGAGTGACGTGCAGCGCTACGTGACTCAAGTTTATATAGAGCCTGGGTCACATGCTGCTCTGGCCAATCACAGCCATGCCATTAGTAGGCATGGCTGTGAGGGCCTCTTGGGGCAAGTAGTATGACGCTTGTTGATTGGCTGCTGTGCAGCCTTTCAAAAAGAGCCAAGAAAGCGCCGAACACCGAACCCGAACTTTTACGAAAATGTTCGGGTCTGGTGTCCAAAAATCCAAAAGTTCGGTACGAACCCAAACTTTACAGTTTGGGTTCGCTCAACCCTAGTCACTACACTAGTTGGCATTTCCAGTTCCAACAGCCTTTTTTTTCCTGGCTAGTTGTGAGAACTGACTCAAGCCTCTTTCTCATGTCAGCGTTTGACCAGTGATTTCCATCAGTGATTGTGAGCCAAAACCAGGAGAGGAACCTACACAGAGATAAGGTATAAGGGCTCATGCACACAGCTGTTGCACACCATGTCCGTATTGCAGCCCGCATGCGGCGGGTCCGCAATAGACGGGGCACCGGCCGTGTGCAACCCGCATCACGGATGCGGACCCATTCACTTGAATGGGTTCGCAAACCCGGAGATACGGTGCGGAAGCATGGATCAGAACCACACGGAAGCACTACAGAGTGCTTGCGTGGGTGTTTCTGGCCGTGCCGCAGCACGGGCCCTAAGGGAAAGAATTCCTCCTGTTCTGTGTTTTGGACTAGCACCTGGTTTTGGCTCTCAATCACTGACCAAACACTGATGTGTGAAAGAGGCCTTAGTTGTTGTAGTTTTTACACTGATTTAAGGAAATCTCTGTACAAATGTTGAAAATTTACAGTACTGATATATTGAACTAAATACTTGCATTCCCGATAACATAACAGTAGAAGAGCATAATTCCTTAGATTTCAGCTCAGTTTTTCCCTTGTCATTGGGACATCTTCCTAATTAATCAGAGATAGACTGTGCAAGGACACACTCTATTGACAAGGAGAATAAAAAGGCCCCTTGTCAATTAATTTATGCATTTCCAGGAGGAGTACAAGAGCAAAACACAATGTAAATTTCTAAGAAAATATGATCAAGAATTATTTCATGAGAACTGCAAGTTTGAACTAAAACAGACATATCTACTTACTATAAATCGCAAAAGATTCATCAAATGCCTAACAAGACACCTTTCATTATAGTGTATGGAAGTCTGTGACAAAAAAAATAACTGTTACAACAGGCACAATGCCTAGTAGGGTTAGCTCGGCTGAATGTAATCATACCTTTTGTCACAACGGCCGTGTGCATGAGGCCTTTAGTTTAGGAATGTTATGTAGGTTTATTTTGTATATGCCTCCCTGTGTAAAGTCTGACCGGATTAGGGTTATAAGAGAGCGTGATTGGGTCAGGACGGTACCAGGGAAATTCTATAGATCAGCACTCTGGTCCCTACTTCCCATGTGAAAGCCGCCACCGTTGGTTTGAGGGGGATCTAATGGCTGCTGGCTCTGAGAGCAATGCTCTTAGTGAAAGCTGCCAGCGGGTCCTCATCAGCAACGGTGGGGTATAGCACACTGATGCCAGTCTCACTGAACCATGGGGGCCCCAACATGCTGCTAAACTTTGGTTGGTGGGACTGGTGTCCATGTGAATGCTATATCACCTTTCTTGGTCATCCCTGTTTTAAAAGGCCTTCCTCAGGGACTGATCCCCCCTTTCGGAACCATGTCTAACAGAAGTTCACTTTGGGTTGGTGGGAGACTTGGACTGGACTAAATGGATGTTGTCCGATTAGAGGGCAATATCCATTTAAGGACAGGCTGATTCATATAGAAGGCATTTGCACGTGTCCTGGGAGAGGTGGTGGATTGTGATCAGCAGGCTACATGAGCATGTTTGAGCTCCACCCACCGGCGCTCTCAGGAAGTGTCCAAATATGTCCCTTCCAGTTCTGAAATGTATTCCTATTGGATAAGGCATAAGGTGGATTGTACCTGCCTATCTGTAATATTATTGGGCGGCCATGTGCCATGGAAGGCGGGGTTAGCCCAGTAAAAGGTCTGAGACATGTTAACAGACACACAGATTTTTCTTGGAAACTAAGCAGACTGTACGCGCGTCTTCTTTCATGGGTGCTGGTTGCTTACACTTGCAAGTCTCCTTATATCTAAAATAGCTAATAGTACTTCGCAAAGATCAGGATTCGACGGTACCAAGGGACTTGGGCCACTATTACACTTTCACTTAGAGATCCGTTGCTTCATTTTGGACAAAAGGTATTTTTTAATCCAAATGCAAATGAACACCCAAATGCAATGAGGGCAGGCCTAAAAGTGTGAACCGTTGCTCCTCCAACACCTCCCTCTCCTTCTTGATTGCCAGGGTCAAGTTCTTGAATAGTGATCTCGCTGGCAATATCAATCAAGAAGGATGCAGGAAAAGCAAGTGTGCACAGAGTGATTTGGGCTTGGCCTCAGTGCACTTAACTCTTCATTTTTATATGTATTTTTTTTTAACATTTTCAAGTAAGTCAAATAGGTTTCCAAACATCCAAATTAGGAACTGGAGTATCTTTATAGGGACACATAGTAGTGTATGTTTTTAATGTCTTACTTATTATTTCCATTTATGCTCTGATATATTTCATAGTGATGAACATCTTATGCAGTCACATGATTTCGTTACCAATGGGGGCTTGTATTTTAATTACACTAGACCCCCTTTCCAGAAAATTGCATAGCATGGTGAGCTGAACATTGGCACTGCTCCCATATTACCCTTAGATGCCCTGCATCTGAAGGACAACTGTGTAATAACAGAGGCATTTAAGCATGGCATGGAAAACCTACTACTAAGGCTACATGCACACGACCGTTGTTATGGTCCGCATCCGAGCCGCAGTTTTGCAGCTTGGATGCGGACCCATTCACTTCAATGGAGCCGCAAAAGATGCGGACAGCACTCCGTGTGCTGTCCGCATCCATTGCTCCATTCCGTGGTCCGCAAAAAAAATATAACCTGTCCTATTCTTGTCCGTTTGCAGACAAGAATAGGCAGTTATATTATTGGCTGTCCGTGCTGTTCCGCAAATTGCGGAATGCACACGGACGCCATCTGTGTTTTGCGGATCCGCAATTTTCAGACCGCAAAACACACAACGGTCATGTGCATATAGCCAAAATAGAAGCCCATATTTAGTAGACCTAGATCTTGCTGTAAATTTCACAAAAATGTGGTGTAATTTGGTGCATGAGTTTAAATAAAGTACCTGCACTAAGCCAGAAATTGGACGTGGCTTTGCAAAAAGGGGTTAAAATATGCTAGATTTTGTAGAAAAATTGCACAATTATGGCATAACATTCTGTCTCTAAATATTTTAAGCAATGGGTGGTATAAAGTTAGATAGAAGTGTTTTGCCCTGATCAAATTCATCATTCAGCCTGAGACACTGTGATATACCTGGTATTTGTATACAGAGCTTAAGTTTCCACCATCTAAAGGCTTACTATGTCTGCCTTATTGGTTTTATGTCATTTTGATGCATGTGCCATTTTGCACCACAATGTGCAACCTTTCTATGTAACAAAAAAAACTGGCATAGAAGCAGTTTTTTGCCATCCTCACCACTTACAAAAAATTGGCAGAGCATTGGTAGCATAGGACGGGTTGTAGGTGGGCCTATTAACAATATGTGTGCCAGACAACTGCCACACATTTACAGTAGAAATCTGGTGTAAATGCCAAAATTAAAGGGCATCTCTCAGAAGATTTGTATCTATGAAACTGGCTGACTTGCTGACATGTGCACTTGGCAGCTGAAGGCATCTATGTTGGTCCCATATTCATATGTGCCCACATTGCTTAGAAAAATGATGATCTCTCTGCAACTGCTGCACCAAGATGAGACAACCCCTTTAATAATTCTGTATGCCAGCGAGGTTTTATGACAGTCTTAATACATTCCCCCTATTGTATGTGAAATGTTATTGCAAACTTTAATATAATCCCATATACTCTCTTAAAATGTATTTTATACTAACCATTTAAAAATTAAAAGTGCATGCAATGTAAATTACAAAATGATGCATGATGCAATAATTTACAGTACTTGAATGGAAACATTCTTCTCTGCTATAGTTGGTCCACACACCTATGGTAATAAGTATAATTAAACCACCTCATGCATTAACAGTTTAATTGAAGGTTTTACTTATCCATGGGGAATATTCATTTATTTCTTCTAATGAAAGCAAAAAAAAACATTTTTTTTCTAATGAAAGCAGCATGAAAGATAAGACAGTTTTAGCCAAGAGTAACAATAGCAAATAATAAAATATCCACAAAATAGTAGCATTGGCATAATGCCATATAATACAGTAAAGAAAGACTATAACATCTATTGTATCTGTACTAAAATAAAACTGACAGAAATATACATAGGGAAAAATAAAAATACAAAGCAACATCAGCTATTCTGTACCCAAAAAGATCCCTTCACAATGCCATAGATCTTATTCAAACAACAATTTCAAATGTTCCATCCATAAAAAAATGGAGGTGTGAAAAATGGACATCTACATAGCTGGTGTAAGAAGAGGGTAGTTCCTGGGGGTTTTTGAGGGATTTTAGGCTATTAATAATTGTGGTGCATCTCAACAGGTCCATGCACCATTAGTGAAATCTTACGCCAGCTAGGACCTGACATAGAGTTTGGGTATAAAGGATAATATATATTCCAGACTGCCAGGCTCGCTGTAAACCATTCCAGCCCCATGCCTCACACTTTTTTTTGTAAAGTGCAGAGATCAGAGCAAATCCTGCAAAATTTGTGACTTTTTGATACCAGAAAACTGGTGTAAGGGAATGAGAAAAATGCCCCAGAGTCTTTTACCCATGGGTTATGCATGAGCAAATATTTCCTGTGGCTTCACAGTCACTGCTTTTTACTATATACAGAAACTACGCTACTTTTTAGCTGATGGATTCATGGGGTAACAATATTACTCTTTATTTCCTTATTTGTTCCTAGTTAAAATTTCCTAATATCCATTTAGCTTTCAGGTATTCCAGAAAACTTTATACAGATTATACATGTTTATTTTACCCATTTGAATAAAAAATCACAACTTATAGTGTCTCCTTCTTGAACAGTAATCAAAAGTCACTGCTAATCAGTGGTAACACAATCAGACCCCAACTACAGTCAATTATAGTCCACCCAATTTATAGTTAAACCAAACAAGACTAATGCAAAAGTCAATCTTCAGTCTTTTAAGGTAATCTTTATTGTATTTTAATTCAGTTTCTTTAAGCAGATAACAGCAATTCTTATTGTGATAAATAGAAGATATGTTTCTGTAATAACTATACTTATGACAATAAAACATATATGATGAACATCAGCTATTTTAGTCTAGTGAAAGATAGCACATCCAGAATTTCATATACTGTAAAGTGTTGCATATTGTGTATTACTTAATTTTTTCATGTTGCTTATATAGCACCAAAATATTCTGCAATATTTTACTAAAATTCTCATTATATTCATCAGTACTCATCTCCAAAGAGGGTTCACAATCTAATTTTCCTATCTCAGAAACATACTAGGAACAGTTTCTTAGGAAGCCATTTAAAGGGGTTTTCTAGTCGTAAAACAGCCAGCACTGCCACTGATCCGTTGTTTGGAGAATCCACGGCACTCTGATGAGTGCTGTGACCTCCAAGCTTACCAAGCACAGCATCATAGCTTGTATAGGATCTGTGCTTGATATTGTAGCCCAGACCCATTCACTTGAATAGTTTTGAGTCTAAGCCATGTGAGCGATGAGCATGATGTCAATGAGCTTGGATGAGGCTGCATCCTCTTCAAACAGCTGATTGACAGGGGTACTGTAAGTCAGACTCCCACTGATTAAATATTTATAACCTAGCCTGAGGATAGGATATCAATATTGTTGTCCCAGAACATCTCTTTAATTTACCACTTTTAGAACTGTGAAAGGAAACTAATGGACCCCGCACAAACATGTGGAGAACACTATGCACATGTGGTTCTTGGTTAGATTCCAACCTAGGATGCTACAGATCACATTCTAAGAATTATAATTTATAATTTTATCACTAATGGATAATAATATCTAATAAATTGTATGGTAAGATTCTTATGTCCATCACTATTATTTAAAATTCTGTTCAGAATTTCATGGTGAGGTTTTAAAATTTCAAACTCTGTTCTTGCCACACCTGCCATTAGCACCTATAGAAAACTTTTTATTGCATTATTTAAGGGATCCACTTGTTTTGAAATACAGTTCAGTTGAAGGAATGGTATTCCAGCATATGCTGACCTAATATGCTCCAGAAGAACATCTTTTGGCAAAAAAGATACATTAACATATGTATCAGAAAATTCTCCTGCCAACAAGTTTGCAAGGTTGGCAGATGAGGGGGGTGTCAGTTCAGGGAGAGCAGTGCTGCAGCCGTACCCTTTCTCTTCCAGTCAGGGGAATGTCAGCTCCAGTAAGCAGGGGCCCAGGAGAGCAGGGCAGGCCAGACAGGTGCTGGTAGTAGGAGACTCAATTATTAGAGGTACAGATAGAGCGATCTGTCACAAAGACCGGGAAAATCGAACGGTGTGTTGTCTTCCTGGTGCTCGAGTTTGACACATCGTGGATCAGGTTGACAGATTACTGGGAGGGGCTTGAGAAGATCCAGCAGTCATGGTCCATATCGGAACCAATGACAAAGTTAGAGGTAGGTTGAGCGTCCTTAAAAATTATTTTAGGGATTTAGGTCATAAGCTTAGGGCAAAGACCTCAAAAGTAGTGTTTTCCAAAATTCTACCTGTACCATGAGCCACACAAGAAAGGCAGCGGAAGATTAGAGAGATTAACAAGTGGCTCAAGAACTGGTGTAGGAAGGAGGGGTTTAGGTTCCTGGAGAACTGGGCCGACTTCTATGTCAGCTACAAGCTCTATTGTAGGGATGGGATGCACCTCAATGGGGAAGGGGCAGCTGTGTTGGGGGAGAAGATAGCTAGAAGGTTGGAGGAGTGACTGGGGGGAGGATAATTACATTACAGGATGGGAAGATAGTGCAGATAGAGACCGGGGGCAAGGTAATGGGACTGGGGGAGTAATGGAAGGAGGGACTAGATCAGTTCAGAAGGAAAGGTTTAGGGTAAAAAATATACATAAACTTCTTAATTGTATGTATACTAATGCCAGAAACCTGACCAATAAAACTGGTGAACTGGAATTAGTGATTTGTGAGGAGGACTATGACATAGTGGGAATAACTGAGACATGGCTGGATGATAGCTATGACTGGGCAGTTAACCCATTCCAGACATGTGATGTACTATTACGTCATGGAAGTCAGTGACTTCCCGCATTTTGACCTAATAGTACGTCATGGTGATTGGGGGGGGCACCTGAGCGGTGCGCGCCTGAACACTGCAGGGGTCCGGGAGTCCCTGGTAGCCTAGCCCCTGTTGTATCAGTGATTCCCGCAGATTTACCCTTCTATGCCGCGGTCAGCGCTGACAACGACATAGTAGTGGTTTGTGTCATGTAAAGGAGCTGCGCTGCGCTGCTTTGGCGGGGACCCGATGAGTGGCAAGGCAGCCTGATGCCGTGCAGAGGCTTCCCAATGCATTGCACTGTATCGGGACCTGCCTTCTACTGGTGCCCAGGAGATCCAGCCTCAGGCTGGGTATCCTAGGCAACCTGTTAGTGTGTAACTCAGTGTCATACACTAATAGGCAATGCATTACAATACAGATGTATTGTAAAGCATTGCAGAGGAGATCAGACCCCAAAAAGTTGAAGTCCCAGAGTGGGACAGAAATGAAATGTAAAAAAAGTGAAAAAATTTGTTTTTAATAAAAATAAATAAAAAAAAAAAACGCCCCTTTCCCCAGATTTCATAATAAAAAATAGAAAAAAATAAAGGAAAAACACACATATTAGGTATCTCCACGTCCGTAATGACTGGCTCTATAAATATATCACATGATCCACCCCGTCCGATAAACACTATAAAAAATAAAAAACTGTGTCAAAAAAAGCCATTTTTGTCACCTTACATCACAAAAACACCAAGCGATCAAAAAAGTGTATGTCAAACAAAATGGTACCAATAAAACCATCACTTCATCCCACAAAAAATGAGACCCTACATAGAGAAAATCGCCTTAAAAAAAATAAAATAAATATAGCTCTCAGAACATGGAGACACTAAAACATTATTATTTTCTTTCAAATATGCTATTATTGTGTTAAAGTGAAACAAATAAAAAAAAGTATACATATTAGGTATCGCCGTGTCCGTAACAGCCAGCTCTATAACAATATCACATTACCTAACCCCTCAGGTGAACACCGTGAAAAAAAAAAAAAGAAAAAAACTATGTAAAAAAAAGCCATTTTTGTCACCTTACATCTCCAAGTGATCAAAAAGGCATATGTCCCAAAAAATTGAGCCAGTAAAACCATCCCCTCATCCCTCAAAAAATGAGACCCTACATGAGACAATTATTAAAAAAATTAAAAAATATATGACCCTCAGACAATGGAGACACTAAAATATGATTTTTTTTTTTTTTGCTTCAAAATGCTATTATTGTGATAAAGTGAAAAAAATTAAAAAGTAGACATACAGATGTAGCAGGGTTAGCACTCCAGCTCTTAACTCAAATTTTTTACTCATCTTGTTATCTTGAGACAAAAGCCATTGAAAAGCAATTGAAGGTGTTTGCTTAGATTAGATAATAAAACTGAGAAATCTCAGAAAACAGGAGTGTTAACTTTACTCCATCCATATTAGGTATTGCCGCATCTGTAACAACCTGCTCTATAAAAGTATCACATGACCTAACCCCTCAGGTGAACACAGTAAAAAAATTAAATAAGAACAGTGCCAAAAAGTCATTTATTTGTCACCTTACATCACAGAAATTGCAACACCAAGCGATCAAAAAGGCATATGCCCCCCAAAATAGTACCAATCAAACCGTCCCATCATCCCACAAAAAATGCGATGCTACCTAAGACAATCGGTCAAAAAATTTAAAAGCTATGGCTCTCACACTATGGAGACACTAAAACGTCATTTTTGGGTTTAAAAAATGCCATTGTGTGAAACCTAAATAAATAAATATTGCCACGTCCGTAATGATCTGCTCTATAAAAATATCACATGACCTAACCCCTCAGGTGAACGCTGTAAAAATAAATAAATAAAAACTGTGCCAAAATTAACAATTTGTTGCCCCATAAAGTGTAATAATGAATGATAAAAAAAATCATATGTACCCAAATATTGTACCAATAAAACTGGCACCTTATCCCCTAGTTTCCAAAATGGGGTAACTTTTTGGGAGTTTCTACTGTAAGGGTGCATCAGGGGGGCTTCAAATGGAACATGGCATCTAAAAATGAGTCCAGCAAAATCTGCCTTCCAAAAACCATATGGCGTTCTTTTTCTGCTGCACCCTGCCGTGTGCCCTTACATAAGTTTACGACAACATGTGGGGTGTTTCTGTAAACTGCAGAATCAGGGTAATAAATATTGAGTTTTTTTGGCTGTTAACCCTTGATGTGTTAAAGAAAAAAATGGATTAAAATGGAAAATCTGCTAAAAAAGTAAAATTTTGAAATTTAAACTCCATTTTCCTTTAATTCTTGTGGAACACCTAAATGGTTAGCAAAGTTTGTAAAATCAGTTTTGAGTAACTTGAGGGGTGGAGTTTCCACAATGGGGTCATTTATGGGGGCTTATTACTATGTAAGCCCCACAAAGTGACTTCAGACCTGAAATGGTCCTTAAAAAGTGGGTTTTGGAAATTTTCTTAATAATTTCAAGATTTGCTTCTAAAGTTCTAAGCCTTCTAACGTCCTAAAAAAATAAAATTACATTTACAAAATGATGCCAACATAAAGTAGACGTATGGGGAATGTTAAAGGGGTATTCCCATCTTTAAGATCATATCTAAAAAAAATTCCCCTATTGCCACAACCTATTTTCGCAATTAGGTTCTATTATTTATAATGCAGCCATTCTGAAAAATTCCTTCCCTCAGCATTGTTTATATTTAGAAACCCATAGATACGGCCACCGCTCCGCGGCCGCATCTATGGGCCGCGATTGCGCAGACCGCTCTTACTGTTCACCGGGGCCCAGCCATTCTCACAGGAACGCGCAAGCTAGCCGCGCATGCACTGGTCTCATTTCTTCTCTGCCGCGTCTGATACAGAGCCGCGCATGCTCTGTATGCAGTGCGGCCTTCCAGGCGAGCGGCAGAGAGAGAGAGAGAGTGCCCATAGGAGCGAGCGGGAGTACCAAGTAGATGCACAGACAGCATATGCAAGTGCCAGGAGAACCTCAACCACTAATCCACCAACGATTTTATTTATTAGAACCATCAAAGGGGGTAAAATATATAGAGCAGGGAAGCTGTGCACAATGTTATTTAGGGCAGGGACGCTGGGCACAATGTAATTTATTGAAGGGATGCTGGGCACAATGTAATTTAGTGCAGAGACGCTGGGCACAATGTAATTTATTGCAGGGACGCTGGGCACAATGCAATTTATTGCAGGGACGCTGGGCACAATGTAATTTAGTGCAGGGACATTGGGCACAATATAATTTATTGCAGGGACGCTGGGCACAATGTAATTTAGTGCAGGGACACTAGGCACAATGTAATTTAGTGCAGGGACGCTGGGCAAAATGTAATTTAGTGCAGGGACACTAAGCCCAATGTAATTTATTGCAGGGACGCTGGGCACAACAATGTAATTTAGTGCAGGGACGCTGGGCACAATGTAATTTAGTGCAGGGACGCTGGGCACAATGTTATGTAGTGCAGGGACGCTGGGCACAATGTTATGTAGTGCAGGGACGCTGGGGACATTACTATCATACTATCCACATGAACGAGCACGCAGGACTCAGCTCTCAGTGTGATGTCATAAGGAGGCGTGGCCAGCCTTCACTCTAGCTGCCTAAGACATCCCAGCTTTAGAAGCCTCAAACCAGGAAGTGAATTCTGCTGTAACTGCAGCTCAGGCTGATATAGCAAGATGGGAATACCCCTTTAAGTAATAAATATTTTATGATGTATCACTTTCTGTTTTTAAAGCAGAGAAATTGAAATTTGGAAAATTGCTAATTTTTCAAAAATGTTGGTAAATTTGGGATTTTTTCATAAATAAAACGTAAAATATATTGACTCAAATGTATGACTATCATGAAGTACAATGTGTCATGAGAAAACAATCTCAGAATGGTTTGGATAAGTAAAAGTGTTCCAAAGTTATTACCACATAAAGTGACACATGTCAGATTTGCAAAAAATGACCTGGGCAGAATGGCAAAAACTGCCCCAGGGTAGAAGGGGTTAATGTACAGGGTTACAGTCTGTTTAGAAAGGTTTTGTAAAAACCAAAGAGGGGGAGGGGTCTGCCTTTATGTAAACTCCTGTCTAAAGCCCACAGTCCGAGAAGATATAAGTGAGGGACATAAACATGTGGAGTCACTGTGAGTAGAAATACATGGAGGCAAAAACAATAATAAAAAATGCTAATAGGAGTTTATTATAAACCACCTAATATACCAGAGTCCACAGAAAATCTGCTACTAAATGAGATAGACAAGGCGGCAGATCATAATGAGGTGGTTATTATAGGTGACTTCAACTACCCAGATATAGACTGGGAAACTGAAACCTTTATATCTCAGGAAGGAAACAGGTTCTTGGCAATAACCAAAGACAATTACCTTTCCCAACTGATTCAGGACCTGACTAGAGGGACGGCCATACTGGACTTAGTATTAACCAATAGACCTGACAAAACAACAGATGTGCAGGTTGGGGGACACCTGGGAAATAGTGACCATAAAGTAATAACTTTCCAATTGTCATTCAAAAGAGTGTTTCTTCAGGAAGGACAAAAATACCAAACTTCAAAAAAGTCCTCAAAAAAAAAATACAGCCACAAAATGGGATATTTTTAAAAGCATCCTAAAATCTAATTGTGAGAGGTACATACCTTATAGGAATAAAAGGTTAAGGAACAAGAAAAAAACAATGTTGATAAATAGAACTGTAAAGAAAGCAATAAATGACAAAAAAGAAAACATTTAAAATCACTAAAACAGGAGGGTTGCGAGGAAGCACTGAAAAACTATGAAGAAAAAAATGGTACATGTAAATAACAAATAAAAGCAGCCAAACTATAAACCGAGAGATTAATTGCCAAACAGAGCAAAACTAACCAAAAAATGTTCTTCAATGATATAAATAGTTAAAAAGTATAAATCTGAAGGTGTCTGCCTTCTACAGAGTAATGAGGGGGGAGTTGCAGAGAGCTATGAGGACAAAGAAAAGCTATTCAATATTTTTTTCCCCACTGTATTCACTGAGGAAAATAAACTGTAAGATGAAATGCAAAATTTAAAAGTAAATTCCCCATTAAAAGTGTCCTGTCTGACCCAGGAAGAAGCACAGCGGCGGCTTAAAAAGATTAAAAATAGACCGCCAGGATCAGATGGCATACACCCTAAGAAAATTAAGTAATGTCACAGCCAGACCCTTATTTCTGATATTTATGGACTCTATACTGACAGGGAGTGTTCCACAGGAATGGCACATAGCAAATGTAGTGCCAATATTCAAAAAGGGTCCCAAAACAGAGCCCAGAAACTATAGGCCGGTAACTTTAACATCTGTTGTGGGTAAACTGATTGAAGGTTTTTTAAGAGATGCTATCTTGAAGTACCTCAATGAAAATAAGCAAATAACACCATATCAGCATGGCTTCATGAGGGATTGGTCATGTCAAACTAATTTAATCAGTTTCTATGAGGAGGTAAGCTCTAGACTTGACAGTGGTGAATCAATGGATGTCGTATAACTGGACTTCTCCAAAGCATTTGACACTGTACCGCATAATATGTTAATATATAAAATGAGAATGCTTGGACTAGGAGAAAATGTCTGTATTTGGGTAAGTAACTGGCTCAGTTATAGAAAACAGAGGGTGTTATTAATGGTACACACTCAGATTGGGTCACTGTCACTAGTGGAGTACCTCAGGGGTCAGTATTGGGCCTTAGTCTCTTCAATATATTTATTAAGGGTCTTGTAGAAGGCTTGCGCAGTAAAATTCTAATTTTTGCAGATGACACTAAACTGTGTAAAGTAATTAACACGGAAGAGGACAGTATACTGCTACAGAGGGATATGGATAGATTGGAGGCTTGAGCAGATAAGGTTTAACACTGACAAATTTAAGGTTATGCACATGGGAAGGAATAATGCAAGTCAACCGTACATACTAAATGGTAAAACACTGGGTAACACTGACATGGAAAAGGACCTAGGAATTTTAGTGAACAGCAAACTAAGCAGTAGAAACCAATGCCAGGCAGCTGCTGCCAAGGCCAATAAGATAATTGTTTTGCATCAAAAGGGGCATAGATGCCCATGATGAGAACATAGTCCTACCACTTTACAAATCACTAGTCAGACCACACATGGAGTACTGTGTACAGTTTTGGGCTCCAGTGAACAAGGCAGACATAGCAGAGCTGAAGAGTGTTCAGAGGAGGGTAACTAAAGTAATAACTGGAATGGGGCAACTACAGTACACAGAAAAAGATTATCAACATTAGGGTTATTCACTTTAGAAAAAAGACGACTGAGGGGAGATCTAATAACTATGTATAAATATATCAGGGGTCAGAACAGAGATCTATCCCATCATCTATTTATCCCCAGGACTGTGACTGTGACAAGGGGACATCCTCTGTGTCTGGAGGAAAGAAGGTTTGTACACAAACATACAGGTGAAACTCGAAAAATTAGAATACCGTGCAAACGTCCATTTATTTCAGTAATGCAAATTAAAAGGAGTTGCATTAATGCAGCTTTAAATTAGAATTTTGTGAAAAGGTTCAATATTCTAGGCTCAAAGTGTCACACTCTAGTCAGCTAATTAATCAATACCCCCTAAGCAAAGGGTACCTCACAAGTGTGACTTTGGGGTTTCATAAGCTGTAAGCCATAATCATCCGAATATAACAAATAAAGGCTTGAATTATCTCGCTTTGCATGTAATGAGTCTCTCATATATTAGTTTCACCTTTTAAGTTGCATTACTGAAATAAATGAACTTTGCACGATATTCAAATTTTTCGAGTTTCACCTGTAGAAGAGGATTCTTTACGGTAAGAGCAGTGAGACTATGGAACTCTCTGCCTGAGGAGGTGGTGATGGTGAGTACAATAAAGGAATTCAAGACGGGCCTGGATGTATTTCTGGAGTGTAATAATATTACAGGCTATAGCTACTAGAGATGGGTCGTTGATCCAGTGAGTTATTTTGATTGCCTGATTGGAGTCGGGAAGGAATTTTTTTCCCCTTAAGTGAGGAAAATTGGCTTCTACCTCACAGATTTTCTTTTTGCCTTACTCTTGATCAACTTGCAGAGTAACAGGCTGAACTGGATGGACAGATGTCTTTTTTCGGCCTTATAAACTATGTTACTATGTTATGCTAAATATACATCACAGACTTAAAGGTCCACACACATATTAGTGAATTGTGGGCCAAACCTACCAAGAATGGCAGTTTTGGCTGACAGTTTAATATGAATGAAAAGCAAAAGAACATGAAAGACTTTCTAATCTGAATAATCCATGATTGATTTACAGGAACAAACTATTTTTTTATATTTTTTTTATATGAATCATGATTCATTAATTATTCGCTAATCTTTTCATTTTTTATATACATCCATAAATAATGATTATTGATTAATGCTGCATACGTACATATATACATTTTTATTGATTAGAGTAACTACTAGATCTCCGAATTGTTAATCATATTTTTTATTATTATCTTTTCTTTTTTTTTTATTGTGTTTTAATGTATGATATATTAAAGTATTATTAGAGAACCATTGATACGGTTTTAATCTTTTCTCATGATAATCTGGATGGTAGAGTGCCTGTCACTAGATTAACTACTATGAATGAAAAGCTCTTTACTTTCCCCCAGATTATGTTGAGGGAGAGAAAGACTGGCTAAATGAATATTTTTACTCTATCCTTTTGTTCTTCGAGGAGATAAACTGCTCCCAGAAGTGTCTTGCAGCGGCCTTCTCAACTTTTCCCATTAAATACACATACACATTTAGACAAGCCTTTGGGGATGCAGGAAGAGATAACTGACAGCTATTGAATGTCTTTGGCAAACTTCCTATTGGTTTGTATACACTGGCAAGCAAAAGGGTAACAATGTTTTGAACTTTTGACTTTCAGGCTCCATATCTCACCATCCAATACAACTTTGACGAGAGACTACCATGATTTTATAGACAATCATCTCCGCTGTCTCATATAAATTGAACTTGGGTCATGAGTAAGGATCTTAATACTGTGATCCGAAACACGTAGACAAAAATAAAAGTCACTGCTTTTATTGGAGGCTGGATCCATCCTTCTTATTTTGAAGTTGTTCAGCATGCCGAGTCTCAGGCATTTCCGTGCATCCTGGGCAGGTGAGCACTGTTAAACTTCTTTGTACATAAATTGGACTTTCAACTATTAGATTCTTGTCATGTAACTGCATTGTTACTGTTTTGCTCCTGAAATTAAAATGTTTTATTATTTTGTAAATCCACCTTTAGCTTTCAACACTGCCTGAATCCTTCTGGGCATGCTCTTGATCATATTCAAGCATGTCTCAATTGAAATATATTCACAGGTCTCTTCTATACGTTCCCAATGTTGGTACATACTGGTTGACTCACTTGGATACGAATACAGCTTTTTCTTCAACTCTACCCACAAGTTTTCAATTGGGTTAAGGTCTGGGAACTGTGGGGGCCAATTCAGCACCTCTACTTTATTGTCATTGAACCATTTCTTTGCCAATGTCGAAGTATGCTTCGGGTCGTTGTCCTGCTGGGACACTATGTTGGTACATACTGGTTGACTCACTTGGATATGAATACAGCTTTTTCTTCAACTCTACCCACAAGTGTTCAATTGGGTTAAGGTCTGGGAACTGTGGGGGCCAATTCAGCACCTCTACTTTATTGTCATTGAACCATTTCTTTGCCAATGTCGAAGTATGCTTCGGGTCGTTGTCCTGCTGGGACACTATGTGACACAGTGCCAAGTGATTGGCGCAAGGCAAACGTGGTGCCCATATTCAAAAAAGGTCGTCCACAGGTAATTATAGACCTATAGGCTTGGAAAGTATCATTTGTAATTGGATTGAAAACTGGCTGAAGGACTGTGTCCAGAGAGTTGTAGTGTCACGGGGTTCCGAAGGTGCACTCGGTCCCCCATTGCCCGCAGACCTGTTGCTTAGCTTTTGGAATGAGGTTCTGTGTTTGACCTCATTCCCAGGGTGGCTTTACTAGCTGGGTGGCTCCCTGCTCCTAGTCTGCCTTGAGCGCCGAGCTGATCACTCGGTGTTCGACTGGTTGGTCTGTCGGTCATGTGACGCTGGCCACGTCACATGACCCTCACTCCCCACTATAAATACAGGCAGCCTGCTGGCTACAGGTTGCCTGTTAATTTCTAGGTTCCTGGCTATTTGTTGGACTGCTGAATACTTACCTGATCCTTTTCCCTGACCATCCTTTTGCCTGCTCCTCCTGTACTGCGCATCCGTCCTGGTATTGTGACCTCGGCTCCCACCTGACTACTCTCTTAGGACTCCTCTTGTACTTCTCTGCTCTCCTGGTATTTGACCCCGGCTTCTCCTGACCATTTTTTGCTTAATCCTTTGTACTGCGTAGCTCTCTTGGTTCTGACCCGGTCCGTTCATGTTCCGTATTTTGTCTTGTCTGTCTTCCCTGCACATATCCTAAGTTAGGGACTGTCGTCCAGTTGTCCCCTGTCATCAGGACTCGTGAGGCAAGTAGGCAGGGCCAGGGGTGAGGGTGGAGCGCAGTGGTCACTATCCTTTCCCCTGTGTGTGTGTGGACGTGACCGTTACAGATTAACAGGCCGAATAACTACTGTATCATGAATCCGCTTACTACCCTGACTGACCATGTCTCTAGCTTGACACAGGTGGTGCAGGAGCTAGGAGAGAAACTCCGTTCTTTTGAGATAGGGCAAGGTTCTTCCACTCCTCTGCCCTACAGTCCACATTTTGAACCCCAGATCAAGCTCCCAGAACCCTTTTCTGGAGACTGGAAGAGGTTTCTCTCCTTTAAGGAGAGTTGCAAACTCTACTTCCGTTTGCGCCCCGTGTCCTCCGGTCCCGAGAGCCAACGCGTGGGGATTATCATTTCTCTTCTACAGGATGATCCCCAGGCCTGGGCATTCTCGTTACCTCCTGGGGCCAGTTGTCTGACTTCTGTGGAGGTTTTTTTTCAGGCCCTGGGTACCCTCTATGACGAACCAGACAGGGCCCTGTTAGCCGAGATGGCTCTTAGGGCACTGGTTCAGGGCCATCTCCCTGCAGAGGAGTATGGCACCCAATTCAGACGGTGGTGTGTCCCCTCAGGATGGAATGAACCAGCCCTGAAGAGTCAGTTTAGGTCTGGTCTGTCTAATAATTTAAAAGATCTATTAGTCAGTTATCAAATTCCAGAGACCTTAGAGGAGATGATGACCCTAGTTGTCCGACTTGACCGACGAGTTAGAGAGAGACGACAAGAACGACAGTTCTGTTCTCAGATGGTGTTCCAGCCAGAGGCCTTTTCCAGGGACAACACTGAGGCCTCCACCGAGGAACCCATGCAGGTTGGCATGACCCGGGGTAATCTTCCTCGCAGACGCGGAGAGTGCTTCTAATGTGGAGATCCTGGCCATTGGATCAACAAGTGTCCTAAGAGGGTCCTCTCTGACAAATCTCCTAAGGCAAGACAACCTAAAGACCAGGTACACCCTGATTTTTCTAAATATAAGCTTTTGGTACCCTTAACAATTTCTCTGGGGGTTAATAAGTGGCCGGGTAAGGCCTTTATTGATTCCGGTTCAGCGGCCATCTTTATTGACTTTGAATTTGCAAGTAAATTGGGTATTCCAATGTTTGCTTTACCTACACCTATCCATGTCATGGCTATTGATGTTACTCCCCTGATGGGTGGTACGGTGAGGTCATGTACCTCTGAAATTTCTCTGACCGTGGGTGTGTACCACTCCGAGAGATGTTCTCTTTTAGTCCTGGAGAACCTACCGGTTGAGGTGGTACTTGGGTTGCCTTGGCTCCGTTTACATAACCCCACAATTGATTGGTCCAAAGGAGAGTTGGTGAAATGGGGACCTAAGTGTGACTCATGCTTGTCCGTGGTCCAGGCTGGGGTTTCAGTAAGGTCTAATACATTACCCTCAGTTATTAAAGAATTTTCTGATGTATTCTCATCCCCTACTCCAGAGGTTCTACCCCCCCATAGACCTTATGATTGCTCCATAGAGCTAATAGAGGGTGCCGAATTTCCTAAAGGGCGAATTTATAATCTTTCAGGGCCCGAACGCAAGGCTATGGAAGATTATATTAAGGAGAGCCTTGCTAAAGGGCATATTAGACCTTCAGTCTCTCCTATGGGAGCAGGGTTTTTCTTTGTTAAAAAGAAGGATGGTGGTCTTAGGCCTTGTATTGATTACCGGAGATTGAATAAGATCACTGTCCAAAATAGTTACTCTCTCCCATTGATTCCAGATTTATTTAACCAGGTTCTGGGGGCAACCTGGTTTTCCAAGATTGACCTGAAAGGGGCATACAATCTAATCCGAATCAAGGAGGGAGACGAATGGAAGACAGCGTTCAATACTCCGATAGGACACTTTGAATATCAGGTGATGCCTTTTGGACTCAGCAATGCCCCAGCTGTGTTCCAAAACTTAATGAACGATATTCTCAGGGAGTTCTTAGGTAAATTTATTATTGTCTATCTTGACGACATTTTGATATTCTCTCCAGATTTCGAATCTCATGTGTCTCATGTCAAACAAGTATTAGAGGTGTTGAGGGAGAACCAGCTATCCGCTAAGCAAGAGAAATGTGTCTTTGGTGTACAGGAGATACTGTCTCTAGGGCATGTTTTGACTCCTCACGCCTTTAAGATGGATCCTGGTAAGGTTTTAGCAATTAAGGAATGGATAAGGCCTTCATCCTTAAAGGCTTTACAACGGTTTTTGGGTTTCGCTAATTACTATCGTAAATTTATCATGAATTTTTCTGTAATTGCTAAGCCATTGACCGACCTTACGAAGAAAGTGGCGGATTTGGAGAATTAGTCTACCAAGGCCATCTCTTCATTTGAAACCTTAAAAAAGGCATTTAGTAGCGCTCCCATTCTGATCCAGCCTGATCAGGAGAAACCTTTTATTGTGGAGGTGGATGCGTCCGAGGATGGAGCAGGAGCAGTCCTTTCACAAGGTCCTGCTAGCCTCACTAACCTAAGACCGTGTGCCTTCTTCTCCAGGAAATTCTCTCCCATGGAGAGAAACTACGACATAGGGAATAGGGAGCTGCTGGCTATTAAATGGGCATTTGAGGAGTGGAGGCATTTTTTGGAGGGGGCAAGGCATCGAGTAACTGATGTCACTGATCATAAAAACCTAATGTTTCTCGAGTCAGCTAAGAGGTTGAATCCCCGACAAGCCAGATGGGCTCTGTTTTTTACCCGTTTTGATTTCTCCATTACGTTCAGGCCGGGAAGTAAAAATGTGAAAGCAGACGCATTATCTCGAAGCTTCCATGCTTTTCAACCCACTGAGACGCCGCCTGAATCCATCCTACCAACAAACATCTTCTTAGCAGCTCTAATCCAGGATATCTCGGCTCGCATTAAGGCTGAACAACATCTGGCACCGGCATCCACCCCAACAGATAAGTTGTTTGTTCCCGTACAATTTCGTCTCCAGCTGTTGGGGGAGTGTCACGATTCTGCCTTTTGTGGACATCCGGCTGTTGAGGGCACTAAGGATCTGGTTTCTAGATCTTATTGGTGGCCCACTCTGACCAGGGATGTTAAGTCCTACGTGTCAGCCTGTGAGGTTTGTGCCAGGTCTAAGACACCTAGGACTCGCCCTGCTGGTAACCTACGACCCCTACTTATTCCCAGTAGACCCTGGTCCCATATCTCGATGGACTTTATAACTGACCTACCGCTGGCGGAGGGTAAGACTGTGGTTTGGGTAGTGGTCGATAGATTTAGCAAAATGGTTCATTTCATTCCCCTGTCTAAACTTCCGAATGCTAAAACCCTGGCGTCTATTTTTGTGAGAGAGATTGTTCGTTTACATGGCATCCCGGAAAATATTGTTTCTGACAGGGGTGTGCAGTTTGTGTCCAAATTCTGGAGGGCCTTCTGTCAAAGATGTAAAATTTCATTGTCTTTTTCTTCCGCCTACCATCCTGAGAGTAATGGGCAGACTGAACGCCTTAATCAGTCTGTGGAACAATTCTTGAGGTTGTATGTTGCTGATGACCAGCAATTATGGGTCAAATTCCTTCCGTTGGCTGAATTTGCTTTGAATAACCGTGTCAATTCTTCCGCTGGGGTCTCCCCTTTCTTTTGTAACCATGGTTTTCATCCCCGTTTTCATTCTGGGTCGTCCGTCTCCTCCTCTAACCCTGAAGCGGATAAACTCTCCTCCGAACTGTGCACAGTTTGGGCCCGGGTTCAATCAAACCTAGAAAAGGCTTAATGTTCTCAAAAACTCAAGGCCGATAGGAGACGTTCAAGGGGGGTAAACTTTCAGGTTGGGGATAAAGTATGGTTGTCCTCCAAGAATCTATCTCTCAAGGTAACTTCTAAAAAATTTGCTCCTCGTTTTATTGGACCATATAAGATCACGGAAGTGATTAACCCGGTATCTTTTAGGTTGGAGCTGCCTGAGTCATTCCACATTCATAATGTGTTCCATAAATCTCTGCTTAAAAAATATTTTGAACCAGTAGTACCATCAAAAGCCTCGCCTCCGCCGGTTCTTGTTAATGATGCTGTCGAGTATGTGGTGTCTAAAATAGTGGATGTCAGGAAGGTGCGTAATTCCTTGCAGTACCTGATTCACTGGAAGGGGTATGGACCTGAAGAGAGATCTTGGGTACCTGCCAGGGAGGTTCATGCTCCTAGACTTGTTCGTAAATTTCATTTAGAACACCCTGAAAACCCATCGCCTGAAGTCTTGGGTCCGGTGGCCCCTCGTAAAAGGGGGGGTACTGTCATGGGGTTCCGAAGGTGCACTCGGTCCCCCATTGCCCGCAGACCTGTTGCTTAGCTTTTGGAATGAGGTTCTGTGTTTGACCTCATTCCCAGGGCGGCTTTACTAGCTGGGTGGCTCCCTGCTCCTAGTCTGCTTTGAGCGCCGAGCTGATCACTCGGTGCTCGACTGGTTGGTCTGTCGGTCATGTGACGCTGGCCACGTCACATGACCCTCACTCCCCACTATAAATACAGGCAGCCTGCTGGCTACAGGTTGCCTGTTAATTTCTAGGTTCCTGACTATTTGTTGGACTGCTGAATACTTACCTGATCCTGTTCCCTGACCATCCTTTTGCCTGCTCCTTCTGTACTGCGCATCCGTCCTGGTATTGTGACCTCGGCTCCCACCTGACTACTCTCTTAGGACTCCTCTTGTACTTCTCTGCTCTCCTGGTATTTGACCCCGGCTTCTCCTGACCATTCTTTGCTTAATCCTTTGTACTGCGTAGCTCTCTTGGTTCTGACCCGGTCCGTTCATGTTCCGTATTTTGTCTTGTCTGTCTTCCCTGCACATATCCTAAGTTAGGGACTGTCGTCCAGTTGTCCCCTGTCATCAGGACTTGTGAGGCAAGTAGGCAGGGCCAGGGGTGAGGGTGGAGCGCAGTGGTCACTATCCTTTCCCCTGTGTGTGTGTGGACGTGACCGTTACATGTAGTCAATGATTCCTATTCAGAATGGTCCCAGGTTATAAGTGGTGTACCCCAAGGTTCAATGCTGGGCTCTTTATTATTTAATTTATTTATTTATTAATGATATTGAGGAGGGGATTATTAGCACCATATCTATTTTTGCAGATTAGCTGTGTAAAACTGTACAGTCTATGGAACATGTCCATAAACTTCAAGCTGACTTGAACACAGTGATTGGGCATCAACTTGGCAAATGAGGTTCAATGTGGACAAATGTAAAGTTCTGCATCTTGGTAGTAATAATCTCTGTGCTTCATATGTTCTAGGTGATGTAGCATTGGAAAAGTTACTTATAAATAAGGATTTTGGTGTCCCTATGGATGAATTGAATTTATTTAGTCTTGAGAAGATATATCTAAGGAGGGACATGATTAACCTATACAAATATATAAATGGGCCATGCAAAAAATACGGTGAAAAGCTGTTCCATGTAAAATGCGCTTAAAAGACAAAGGTGCACTGCCTCCGATCTCTGATTGGAGAGGAAAAAGTTCAGTCTCAGGAAGCATCAAATCTTCTTTACTGTAAGAACTGTGAAGCTGTGGAATAGACTTCCTCGGAACGTGGTCACTGCAGGAACAGTAGACAGTTTAAAAATGGGTTTAGACGAATTTATAAAAGTAAAAACATTAATGCTTATAAAAAAAAGTGTAGAAATCTGAGTCTCAATTCCTTTTGGGATTCTCATCCCCACCTATCCCTTGGTTGAACTTGATGGACATATGTCTTTTTTCAACCGTATTAACTATGTAACTATGTTGTCCTTTTCATACCCATAGTACTCGAGTGTACAAAGTAAGTTATCTTGTAGGATAGCTCAGCATTGAGACCATCATCGATCCTGATCAAGTATCCAACTCATTTGGCTGTGAAACAATCCCATATCAGGCTTCATCCACCGAACTTGACAGTTCCCTCAATTTCTCGATCCTTTGGCCCCGTTTCCTTGTTTCTTTCAGACCCATTTGCACCCATCAGTCTATTAACTTTTCTCTCATCGCTCCAAATGACCTTTTCCAATCTTCTACTATTTGTACTTTTTTGTAAACTTGAGTCAACACTTCTTATGACGATATTAAAGTCAAGGCTTCTTCACCTTTTTTTGCACCACAATTCCAGGCTAGTGTAATGTGAATCGCACAGTGCTTGCATGGACGTCTGTGATCTCACTATTACAAATCATACTATGAGCCACCTCCACTGCTGTGTTTGTTGTGCCAGAACTGATAGACCTTGTGATGAGCCGACTTGTTGACTCTGATATTTTGCCTGGATGTCTACCTCTTTGAAATGGATGGACGGAAAACAGTAACAATGAAGTTACACAACAAGAATTTGCATAACTAATCATATGCTAAATAGTTGCAAGTCCAATTTATGTATGAGATACGCAAGATCATTGTCTATATAATGATGGCAGTCTCACATTGGGACCTGTAGTGGATGGTGATATATAGAGCCTGAAAGTCAAAAGTTCAAAGCATTTTTAGCCTTTTACTTTTTAGTAAAGATATTTTTATTTAGGGAGATCTACACTTATGAAAGTTTTCCCTATGAGTTCTCTGAAGCTGTTAACAGATTGGTGTTGCCAAGAAGTCTACTTTTCTGTTGTTTAATCCTTACAAAGAAGAACCCTTTTCACTTGGAGTGCAAACATCTTTGTATTTTACTGCAGACTAATTTTTGTCCCATATAAACCAGCCAGTGCCAGAGACCCGTGTAAAGTAGAACTGGCTTAGTTACCCATAGCAACCAGTCATATTCCACCATTCATTTTTCACAGCTCCTTTGGAAAATGAAAGGTGGAATCTGATTGATTGCTATAGGCAACTAAGCCAGTTCTATTTTACACCAGTTTGATAAATCGCCCCCTTAGTATTTAGCTATTATTGAACACAGTTTATAGTTTATATCACAGCTTCATAAATTTCAGCTACTTATGCAGTACAGAATAATGTGTAAAAGGGTTTAGAATTCAGGATTCATCCTTGTCAATAAACCTTCATAGAGACACAAAAATAAGAAGATGCATAGACCTCCTAAATGTGTAGAGTAATTCTGATTCCGTTTGTCCATGGTCGGCTAGTATAAATAACAGCATTGTGTCCTTTAGTGACTTGCCTTGTCTGTGTTGTATTATAACTTAGATAACACTTAAAGTAACATTCAAGTCTTAATTCAATGTAAAAATGACTTTCTCCCAGAGAACATAATACAGCCTCTGCATCTCTTGTTTGCTTTGTGAGAAAAGTACATCAAGTATTACCTCACTTGGAAACAGTATCTTTTATAGATAATACTATATGTTGATTTATTAGTGAATGTGATCTGTTGGAAGCTTTTACTATATCATCATAAAACAACACTCTCCAAGTACATTAAGCTGAGTAATTGTGCCGCTTCTCCCGTTGCTGAATATTGAAGTATATTTAGGTAGTTTCACATCTCTGGTAAACAGAAAGAGACATTATTCTGAGCAGAAATAAATAAATAAGCCAAATAAACGAAACTTGATTATGTCTGTGATTGAATAAGATATCATTTTGTGGAATAAAGCAAACCAGTATGCATGGCACATGTCCTGAATTTTTAAAAGCAGGTGTCAGAAGAGTCTTAATGAAACATGTTTTGCATGAATTTCTAATTCAACGATTGCTGATTTGAAATCCTATAAATTGTAGAATGGTTCAGAAAATGCCAAATCTGCTATTACATCTGTCCTTGTAATTCAGGAACTAGCAAAATCATTCTGCCACAAGATGTAATACATCTCTTGGTGTAATATCCTGCAGTGCTATATTTTAGTTTTTCTTTCTATAATTCTCATACTGATGTTTCTATGTACATTTAAGTAATATTAATAATCATGACTGCTTCTTTGTTATTAGGCTGACATTTTCCTTTCTTTCATCAGCTGCTCAAAGCAATACAGCCAAAATTTGACATTATATCACACCATCCATACTATATATTATTATATGGAATAAGTGGAGCATATCATACTTTTTAAACCAATTTTAAAGGGGTTATTTACATTTTTCTTACACATGATCTATCCTTTGGATAGGTCACCAGCATCTAATCGGTGTCATTGGCGCTTGCAGTAGTGCCACTGCCTTCTTGCTGCTTCCTGCAGACCAGTGACATCACAACTATGCCATGTGGCCTGGGCTTTGCTCAGCCCTATTGAAATGAATGACTAATCAGATGCTCATGACCTATCCAAAGGATAGATCCTCTTTATGAAAAAGGTAAAGAACCCCTTTGAAGCTAGAAGTAGGTTTCAGATAACAGAACTGAGCTGGAAATAATGAAACACATATATAATGTATATTAGTACAGAGACACACAGGACCAGCTCTTCTGGCCAGCTCAATTTCAAAATCTCTAACCCATCAAGAATGTCTAGGACTTGATAGGGAGATGGGTGGGAGATAGTAACTCAATATGCAGTAGCCTTCCAATCTAAAATTTTCTGGCAGATCCCAACAAAAACAATCAGTCTACAAAACTCTTTGGCTCTCAATGAACATTTTGTTTCAAGCACATCTAAGAATTGAGAATGAGTGCACTCTACCAGAAATGTGGCAGAAATTATGGAAATATCTGAGTGGCTGGCACTCCGCTTTGGAGTTTTAGCTTGATGTTCACATAGTTCTCATTCACTGCTATGGGAGTTACAGAAACAGTGAAGCACTGGCTGAATAAATGTTAATTTACAATTCCAAAAAAAGAAATGACATGGATGGCACATACACAAGCACAGGGGCGGACTGACCGGTCGGGCCCGCCGCAGCTGTGCTAAAGAGTTTTTTTTCACCGCCTATTTCGCGTCCCCTCGTCACGTGACCTATTCCTCCCAGTAGCCCATACATTACAGGCTTTTTCTAGTTGGAGGAGGCTAAAAGACCTTTTTATGATGTCACGACCACGTGATCCTGCGTGGGCGGAGTCAGTCTCCTGGGCTGGCTGTTCAGCGTGAGGAGGTAAAGGACCTGTGATGATGTCAAGACCATGTGATCCTGTGTGGGAGGAGTCAGGCTCACAGGCTGTGCAACTGGAGGAGGTAAAGGACCTGTGATGCTGTCGCTACCCTGTGATGCTGTATGGGCGAAGTCAAGTGAGATTCCCTAGGTAAAGTCTGTGACCAGGGCCCCACCTATGTTGCAGATCTACAACTTTCAGAATTTCTTGCCCACCAAAGACTGCCAGGACATGCTCAGAGTTTTAGCAGCAGCCTCAGAGCCACAGGTTGGAAAATATTGGTCTACAGAATTATTTATATATCTTAAGGCCTCTTTCACACTTGCGTTGTCCGGATCCGGCGTGTACTCCATTTGCCGGAATTACACGCCGGATCCGGAAAAACGCAAGTGAACTGAAAGCATTTGAAGACGGATCCGTCTTCAAAATGCGTTCAGTGTTACTATGGTACCCAGGACGCTATTAAAGTCCTGGTTGCCATAGTAGTAGTGGGGAGCGGGAGAGCAATATACTTACAGTCCGTGCGGCTCCCGGGGCGCTCCAGAATGACGTCAGAGCGCCCCATGCGCATGGATGACGTGCCATGCGATCACGTCATCCATGCGCGTGGGGCGCCCTAACGTCACTCTGGAGCGCCCCAGGAGCCGCACGGACGGTAAGTATGCTGCTCCCCCGCTCCTCACTACACTTTACCATGGCTGCCAGGACTTTAGCGTCCCGGCAGCCATGGTAACCATTCCGAAAAAGCTAAACGTCGGATCCGGTAATGCGCCGAAACGACGTTTAGCTTAAGGCCGGATCCGGATCAATGCCTTTCAATGGGCATTAATTCCGGATCCGGCCTTGCGGCAAGTGTTCAGGATTTTTGGCCGGAGCAAAAAGCGCAGCATGTTGCGGTATTTTCTCCGGCCAAAAAACGTTCCGGTCCGGAACTGAAGACATCCTGATGCATCCTGAACGGATTTCTCTCCATTCAGAATGCATTAGGATAAAACTGATCAGGATTCTTCCGGCATAGAGCCCCGACGACGGAACTCTATGCCGGAAGAAAAGAACGCAAGTGTGAAAGAGCCATAACTTGAACAAGTAATAGTTCATTTGGCTTCATTTGTGTCATCCTCTAGGCTCAAACTTGCTTGTCTAAAATAAATATTTTCTTTCCTTCTTGGTCTATAGTTTCTGAGTTTCTTTGTGAATGTACACTACTTGAAATATATCAAATTCCCTTTTGTCCTCTTAGTGAAATTGGCACCTCCTAACCTCCAATGGCATCAGGGATCCAACAACTTTTATATTTTAAAGGGTTGTCAATTATCCTATTAGGGTATCCTAGATTGGTCCTAGAAGGGGCCTATGTTTTGTATGTTCATTAATTAGCACAACTGTGTGTGTCCTCCTGCCCCTTACCTCATCCTAGTGGTGGTCCCAGCCCTTCTGTACCTTGGTGCCTCCATTACAGCACCTGTGTTACAGTGTGTCAGCCCACAGAGAGCCCTGCATACAACCTGCTGACTGTCTCCATCTAACATAAGCTTTTCCAGGGTGAGATCCACCTGAAGCTGCTCGGTTCTTTCTTTCAGCCAGATGTTCTCTGTGATTTCTGGGATCTGTCTACAGTACTCTGTGAGAGTCTGTCCCTGTGTGTGTGTGTGTCTCTCCCTGTGTGTGTGTGTCTCTCCGTGTGTGTGTTTCTGTGTCTCTCCGTGTGTGTGTCTGTGTCTCTCCGTGTGTGTGTAGAAAGAGTGAAGTGCTTATGCCGCTGTACAGAACACTGGTGAGACCTCACTTGGAGTATTGTGCGCAGTACTGGAGGCCATATCTCCAGAAGGATATAGATACTCTAGAGAGAGTTCAGAGAAGAGCTACTAAACTAGTACATGGATTGCAGGATAAAACTTACCAGGAAAGGTTAAAGGACCTTAACATGTATAGCTTGGAAGACAGAAGAGACAGAGGGGATATGATAGAAACTTTTAAATACATAAAGGGAATCAACTCGGTAAAGGAGGAGAGCATATTTAAAAGAAGAAAAACTACCACAAGAGGACACAGTTTTAAATTAGAGGGGCAAAGGTTTAAAAGTAATATAAGGAAGTATTACTTTACTGAGAGAGTAGTGGATGCATGGAATAGCCTTCCTGCAGAAGTGGTAGCTGCAAATACAGTGAAGGGGTTTAAGCATGCATGGGATAGGCATAAGGTATCCTTCATATAAGATAGGGCCAGGGACTATTCATAGGATTCAGATATATTGGGCAGACTAGATGGGCCAAATGGTTCTTATCTGCCGACACATTCTATGTTTCTATGTTTCTATGTTTCTCCGTGTGTGTGTGTGTCTGTGGCTCTCCGTGTGTGTGTGTCTGTGGCTCTCCGTGTGTGTGTCTGTGTCTCTCCGTGTGTGTGTGTGTCTGTGTCTCTCCGTGTGTGTGTCTGTGGCTCTCCGTGTGTGTGTGTCTGTGGCTCTCCGTGTGTGTGTGTCTGTGTCTCTCCATGTGTGTGTCTGTGTATCTCCGTGTGTGTCTGTGTCTCTCCGTGTGTGTGTCTGTGGCTCTCCGTGTGTGTGTGTCTGTGTCTCTCCGTGTGTGTGTCTGTGTATCTCCGTGTGTGTGTGTCTGGGTCTCTCCGTGTGTGTGTGTCTGGGTCTCTCCGTGTGTGTGTGTTTCTGGGTCTCTCCGTGTGTGTGTGTGTCTGTGGCTCTCCGTGTGTGTGTGTGTCTGTGGCTCTCCGTGTGTGTGTATGTCTGTGGCTCTCCGTGTGTATGTGTGTCTGTGTCTCTCCGTATGTGTGTCTGTGTCTCTGTGTGTGTGTGTCTCTCCGTGTGTCTGTCTGTGTCTCTCCGTGTGTGTGTCTGTCTGTGTCTCTCCGTGTGTGTGTGTGTCTGTCTGTGTCTCTCCATGTGTGTGTGTGTCTGTGGCTCTCCGTGTGTGTGTGTGTGTCTGTGGCTCTCCGTGTGTGTGTGTCTGTGGCTCTCTGTCCCTGTGTGTCACCATCACCATGCCCACAGTGTTCCTATGTCTTGACGCAGATGCATCAAGACATTCTGTGCGGGGCAAGAAGAAAAGGAGGAGGCAGCGCCGCCAGCATGGAGTCCGTGGGAGAGACATAGGGAAGTGTGTTGAGCGAACTTGTGTTTTAAGTTCGGAATCTAAAGTTCGGGTTCGGATTATCAAAGTATCCCGTTATGGATTCTGCTACCACGGACCATAACAGAATTTAGAATCCATAACGGGATACTTTCATAACCTGAACCCGAACTTTAGACGCCGAACTTAAAACACAAGTTCGCTCAACACTAATAGGGAGGCACCCTAAGGACGTAGGTAACACTACCACATTATCAGCACTAGTGTTATCTGTAGTTTTACATAGGACTGCAGGTAACACTACTACAATTTCTGTACTCAGATAGCCATCACTGTGTTATCTGTGGTGTTACATAGGACTGCAGGGGACATCTACTATATTTTCTGTACTCAGAGAATTATCACTTCTCCCAAGGGCCCACATGAGCCTGAAGCCGACATGGTGCGATGTGGGTGGGGCTGTGTGTGGGTGTGGATTGAGGGTGGGCGGGGACACAGGGGCCCCATAATCTCCTATTGCCCGGGGGCCCTATGAGTTGTCAGTCCGCCCCTGCACAAGCAGTACTATGCATTGATTGCTTCTCAGTGCAATTCCTAAACTGTGTACGAGACCAGTTGTATACATTTTGGTCAAAATGCACAACTCTCTCATCACATCAAGGTTGCTAGAGATGAGCGAAGTAAGCAAAAATTCGGCTGCATTGAATTTTACAAAAATATTTGCTTTGTGACAAATTACTTTGTCACGAAGCGCATTTCTTTGCAAGTAGTGAGTGCAATGACATGGAGTGGCGATTGCGCTGGTGCCCATCATTGTACTCATCAGATCCCGCGTTCGTACATGATCACGGCATCTGATCAGCAATAATACAGTGTAAATTATTATTTTTTATTAATAAAATCATACTTACCCTCATCCATTTGATCGCGAAAATCCGGCTGCTACCATCTTGATTGAAGACCTAGCGCAAAATCTCACATGGCCTGTGATAATGTCATCACATCGGCTGGTGTTCACCGCGCATGGGATTTTGTGTGAGATTTTCAATCAAGATGTCAGCGGCAGGCTCTTTGCGCTCAAACGAATGAGGTAAGTATGAATTATTTTATTTTTTTACCCCATTTTAGATAAAATCGATTTATTACCACAAAGCAGGAGGAAATTTGGCTTTGCGGCAAATTAAATTTGGATTAAATTCCACTTCGTGGAGTTCAATTCTCTCAACACCAAAGGTTGCCTTTTTCAAGTGGGCCCCTAATTTTTACAGAACCATGTGATGACTACCTTCATTATAACACAACGCCCACAAGTGGCGAGACTCAGCACCCCTACTGTCATTCTAGGCTCACTAGGCATTGGGCCCTACCAACCCACAGACACAGCTCTACAGCAACAACAGCAACCACACATCACTGCACCATGTGAAGAGATGTCAAAAGCTTACCCTTCCATGTAGTCTCAAACTTAACTGAGACCAAGTAGGTTTTAACCCTTGTGCACTCTCCTGCTAAATAAAAACACCCGGGCCATATGGGAGGAGTGCTTATACCATGGGAAATAGCAGGGACCATGTACTCTCTCTTTTTGGAAGTTTACTTTAAGTGCCTTGCTTTTTTTGTGTTATTAGAACTCCACCCATTCATACAAATAATTCCATATTTGTAGAAATAATTGTATTGGACAAAAATGTAAGATCATTTCATATACTGTATCCCTTCAAGCAAAAGGCAAAAAATTTCTGGTAAAACAAAATACAAAACTGTAGTTAACACCTTAAGGACCTTGCCATTTTTCACCTTAAGGACCAGGCCATTTTTTGCAAATCTGACATGTGTCACTTTACATGGTAATAACTTTAAAACGCTTTTACTTATCCAGGCCATTCTGAGATTGTTTTCTCGTCACTAGTTGAGCGGACACCTGGATGTTCGGGTTCGGCCGAACTTGAAAAAAAAGTTTGGGTTCGGGACCCGAACTTGACCCCAAATCCGAACCCTATTGAAGTCAATGGGGACACAAACTTTTGGCCACTAAAATGGCTCTAAAATAGCCCTGGATAGAGCTAGAGGGCTGCAAAAAGGCAGCAAAATGTGCTTAAGAGCAATGGCAAATGCTCTGCAAACAAATGTGGATAGGGAAATGAATTAAAAAAACATAAAAGACCTTAAAAAAATTAAAATTAGGAATGATGTAGGAGGAAGAGGTTGAGGAGGCGGTGAATGGGTGGATGTGGCCGTGTAGGCTCACGTGGCGGTCTAGGTGGAAGCGGCGGCGAAGGAGGAATAGGTAGCCAACACAGATATGTGTTATTTTGCATTTTTACATAGGGGTATCCCCCCAAAATATTGGGACATATAAAAAAAAAAAAAAGGAATAAGTGCACTTAAGTACAAGGATGGATGGTTGAGGCTGTTAGAACTGTCTATTATGCACAAGGTACAGACAAGTCTTGTGGGATCCAGGCCTGGTTCATTTTAATGAACGTGAGCTTGTCCACGTTGGCTGTGGACAGGCGGCTGCGTCTGTCTGTAATGATGCCTCCTGCCGTGCTAAATACACATTAAGAGAGTACACTGGCTGCATGGCAGGCCAGCACCTCCAAGGCATACAGGGCAAGCTCTGGCCATGTGGACAATTTGGAGACCCAGAAGTTTAATGGGGCAGAACCATCAGTCAGTACGTGTAGGCGTGTGCACAGGTACTGTTCCACCATGTTGTTCAAATGCTGCCTCCTGCTAATACGCTCCATATCAGCAGTTGGGGCCGGTTGTTGCGGCGAGGTGACAAAGCTTTTCCACATGTCGGCCATGCTAACCCTGCCTTCTGAGGTGCTGGCGCTGACCCAGCTGCGTTGGAGACCTCTTCCTCCTCCCCTGCCTTCGCCTTGTGCTTCCACTTGTCCCCCGGCGTCAGTCGGGAATGCTCTCAGGAGCGCGTCTACCAGTGTGCGCCTGTAGTCTCGCATCTTCCAATCACGCTCCAGTGAGGGAATTAAGGATGGAACATTGTCTTTATAACGGGGATCCAGCAGGGTGGCCACCCAGTAGTCAGCACACGTTAAAATGTGGGCAACTCTGCTGTCGTTGCGCAGGCACTGCAGCATGTAGTCGCTCATGTGTGCCAGGCTGCCCAGTGGTAAGGACAAGCTGTCATCTGTGGGAGGCGTATCGTCTGCGTCCTCCGTATCCCCCCAGCCACTCACCAGTGATGGGCCCGAGCTGCGTTGGTTGCCACCCCGCTGTGAACATGCTTCATCCCCATCCTCCTCCTCCTCATCCTCCTCCTCCTCTTCCTCTAGTAGTGGGCCCTGGCTGGCCAAATTTGTACCTGGCCTCTGCTGTTGCAAAAAACCTCCCTCTGAGCCACTTCTAAAAGACTGGCCTGAAAGTGTTAGAGATGACCCCTCTTCTTCCTCCTCGTCCTGGGCCACATCCTCTTCCATCATCGCCCTAAGTGTTTTCTCAAGGAGACATATAAGTGGTATTGTAACGCTGATAATGGCGTCATCGCCACTGGCCATGTTGGTGGAGTACTCGAAACAGCGCAACAGGGCACACAGGACTCGCATGGAGGCCCAGTCATTGGTGGTGAAGTGGTGCTGTTCCGCAGTGCGACTGACCCGTGCATGCTGCAGCAGAAACTCCACTATGGCCTGCTGATGCTCGCACAGTCTCTCCAGCATGCGCAAGGTAGAGTTCCACCTGTTGGGCACATCGCATATGAGTCGGTGAGCGGGAAGGCCGAAGTTACGCTGTAGAGCAGACAGCTGTGCGGCGGCAGGATGAGAACGCCGGAAGCGCGCACAGACGGCCCGCACTTTATGCAGCAGTTCTGACATGTCGGGCTAGTTGTGAATGAATTTCTGCACCACCAAATTCAGCACATGCCAGACAAGGGATGTGCGTCAAACCAGCTAGTCCAAGAGCTGCAAAGGGATTTCGCCCATTATCGCAGACCACCAGGCCGGGCTTGAGGCTCACTGGCAGCAACCACTCGTCGGTCTGTTGTTCTATACCCCGCCACAACTCCTGCGCGGTATGGGGCCTGTTCCCCAAACACATCAGTTTCAGAACGGCCTGCTGACGTAGTTGGTGGTGAAGGTCTGTCGCTGACCGGATGAGGAGGTGGTAGAAGAGGAGGAGGAAGCCGAGTAGGAAGAGGAGGCAACAGGAGGCAAAGAATGATGCCCTGCGATCCTTGGCGGCGGAAGGACGTGCGCCAAACAGCTCTCCGCCTGGGGCCCAGCCGCCACTACATTTACCCAGTGTGCAGTTAGGGAGATATAGTGTCCCTGGCCGTGCTTACTGGTCCACGTATCTGTGGTTGGGTGGACCTTGCCACAGATGGCGTTGCGCAGTTCACACTTGATTTTATCCGATACTTGGTTGTGCAGGGAGGGCACGGCTCTCCTGGAGAAGTAGTGGCGGCTGGGAATGACGTACTGTGGGACAGCAAGCGACATGAGCTGTTTGAAGCTGTCCATCTCCACCAGCCTGAATGACAGCATTTCAAAGGCCAGCAGGGTGGCTAGGTGGGAATTTACGCGTTCTCTCAAAGGTTTGTGAGATGGAGAGCTGAACGCTTCCGTGTGACATAGTGGAGATGCTTGGTGACGGAGGTGGTGTTGTTGGTGGCACATCCTCTGTTTGCTGGGCGGCAGGTGCCGACGTTCCTCCAGAGGCGGAGGAAGAGGCGGAGGCAGCAGCAGAAAAGGGAGCAGGAGGGGCCTGAGCCCTTTCTTGGTTTTGAAGGTGCTTACTCCACTGCAGCCCATGTCTCGCATGTAGATGCCTGGTCATGCAGGTTGTGCTAAGGTTCAGAACGTTAATGCCTCGCTTCAGGCTCTGATGGCACAGCGTGCAAACCACTCGGGTCTTGTCGTCAGCACATTGTGTGAAGAAGTGCCATGCCAGGGAACTCCTTGAAGCTGCCTTTGGTGTACTCGGTCCCTGGTGACGGTGGCCAGTAGCAGGCGAACTGTTTTGGCGACAGCTCCTCTGCTTTTGCACCCTGCTCCCTCTTTTGCTACGCTGTTGGCTCGGTCTCACCACTGCCTCTTCCTCCGAAATCTGAAAGTCAGTGGCACGACCTTCATTCCATGTGGGGTCTAGAACCTCATCGACCCCTGCATCATCTTCCACCCAGTCTTCCTCCCTGACCTCCTTTTCGGTCTGCACACTGCAGAAAGACGCAGCAGTTGGCACCTGTGTTTCGTCATCATCAGAGACGTGCTGAGGTGGTATTCCCATGCCCTCATCTGGAAAAATAAGTGGTTGTACGTCAGTGCATTCTATGTCTTCCACCCCTGGGGAAGGGCTAGGTGGATGCCCTTGGGAAACCCTGCCAGCAGAGTCTTCAAACAGCATAAAAGACTGCTGCATGACTTGAGGCTCAGACAAGTTCCCCGATAGCACGGGGGTGATGTGACAGACTGATGGGCATGGGTTTCAGGCACCACCTGTGCGCTTTCTGCAGAAGACTGGGTGGGAGATAATGTGAATGTGCTGGATCTACTGTCGGCCGCCCAATTGACTAGCGCCTGTACTTGCTCAGGCCTTACCACCCTTAGAACGGCATTAGGCCCGACCAAATATTGCTGTCGATTCTGGCGGCTACTGGGACCTGAGGTAGTAGGTTCAGTAGGATGTTTAGCTGTGGCAGAACGGCCACGTCCTCTCCCTGCACCAGATGCTCCACCAACACCACCACCACGACCATGACCGCGTCCCTTAATAGATGTTTGCCTCATAGTTAGCGTTCGCCATGCAAAGTAAAAAGTGGTTAAGTCTGTTAAAAATAATTAACCGCCAATAAAAACCCTGATGTAGGGTATTGCACTCAATTTTTATTTTTTAAACTCTATATGACAGCGGAATTTGTGGCCTAAATTTCACAGTAACTTATGCACCTCTAATCCCAGATGTGCAGTATATCAGAGGTTTTTTTAACTCCAGTAAGCAAAAGCCGTATTTGTGGCCTAAAATGAACAGTCCCTTATGCACCTATAATCCTAGATGTGCACTATATGAAACAGATGGGTTTGTTTCGCCCAGTAAGCCCCAGTATGCCAAAGCCGTATTTCTGGCCTAAATGTGACACTCACTTATGCACGTCTAATCCTAGATGTGCACTATATGAAACTGATGTTTTTTTTTCACCTCAGTAAGCAAAAAGCTGTATTTCTGGCCTAAATGTGACACTCACTTATGCATGTCTAATCCTAGATGTGCACTATATGAAACAGATGGTTTTTTTTCACCCCAGTATGCCCCAGTAAGCAAAAAGCTGTATTCCTGGCCTAAATGTGACACTCACTTATTCACGTCTAATCCTAGATGTGCACTATATGAAAAAAAGGTTTTTATTAACCCCAGTGTCTCAAAGCAGTATTTCTGGACTTGCAGACATGCAGATATCCTGTGCTGGTGCACTATCGTTGCATAAAATGGCTACCGATTATATATTGATAATGACTAACTGAAGGAAAAAAGTTTGTTTTCAGTAGTAGTTGGCTCAGGGAAGGCTTAAAACAATTGTGCACTGCACCCACAAAACACATTTGCTGTAGATTGCTGAGTAAAGAAGCAGTTCTTCATAAGATTTTTCCCTGATCTCTCCCTCACAGCAGCTGCAGCCTATCCCTACACTAATCCAAGCAGAGTGACGGGCGGCACTACGTGACTCCAGCTTAAATAGAGGCTGGGTCACATGCTGCAGTTAGCCAATCACAGCCATGCCAATAGTAGGCATGGCTGTGATGGCCTTTTGGGGCAAGTAGTATTACGCTTGTTGATTGGCTGCTGTGCAGCCTTTCAAAAAGCGCCAAGAAAGCGCCGAACACCGAACCCGAATCCAAACTTTTACGTAAACGTTCGGGTCTGGGTGCCGAAAAACTTAAAGTTCGATACGAACCCGAACTTTACAGTTCGGGTTCGCTCAACTCTACTCGGCACATATTGTACTTCATGACAGTGGTAAAATTGAATCAAAAATTTTCATTTTCATTTATTTAAAAAAATACCAAATTTACCAAAAGCTTGGAAAAATTAGCAAATTAGCAAATTTTAATTTCTCTACTTTTATAATAGATAGTAAAATCTCCAGAAATAGTTATTACTTTACATTCCCCATATGTCTACTTTATGTTTGGATTATTTTGTAAATGCCATTTTTTTTGGGGGGGGGGGAGTTAGAGGGCTTAGAAGCTTAGAAGCAAATCTTGAAATTTTTCGTAAAATTTCCAAAACCCACTTTTTAAGGACCAGTTCAGGTCTGAAGTAACTTTGTGAGGCTTACATAATAAAAACCACCCAGAAATTGTCCCATTTTAGAAACTACACCCCTCAAGGTATTAAAAACTGATTTTACAAACTTTGTTAACCCTTTAGGTGTTCCACAAGAATTAATCAAAAACGGAGGTGAAATTTCCGAATTTCACTTTTTTGGCAGATTTTCCATTTTAATCCATTTTTCCAGTAATAAAGCAAGGGTTAACAGCAAAACAAAACTCAATATTTATTACCGTGATACTGCGGTTTACAGAAACACCCCATATGTGGTCGTTAACTGCTGTAGGGGCTCACGGCAGGTTGCAGAAGGAAAGGAATGCCATATGGTTTTTGGAAGGCAGATTTCACTGGGATAATTTTAAGCTGCCATGTCACATTTGAAGACCCCCTGATGCACCCCTAGAATAGAAACTCCCAAAAAATTCCCCCATTTTGGAAATTACGGGATAAGGTGGCAGTTTTGTTTGTACTATTTTAGGGTACATATGATTTTTGGTTGCTCTATATTACACTTATTGTGGGGCAAAGTAACAAAAAATAGCTGTTTTGGCACCATTTTTTTTTTTTTGTTATTTAAACTGTTAATCTGACAGGTTGGATCATGTGGTATATTTATAGAGCAGGTTGTTACGGACGCGACAATAGCAAATTTGACTACTTTTTTTGGTTGTTTGTTTCAGTTTTACATAATAAACATTTTTGAGAAAAATTATTTTTTTGTGTCTCCATATTCTGAAGCCATAGTTTTTTTAAATTTTGAGCGACTGTCTTATGTAGGGGCTAATTTTTAGAGATGACGGTTTGACTGATACTATTTTAGGGTGCATATGACATTTTGATCGCTTGGTATTACACTGTTTGTGATGTAAGGTGAAATAAAATGGCTTTTTTGACACACTGTTTTTTTTGTTACGGTGCTTACCTGAGTGGTTAGGTCATGTGATATTTTTATAGAGCAGATTGTTACGGATGCGGCAATACCTAATATTTCAAATTTTTTTATTTTATTTCACTTTAGCATAAAAATAGCAGTTTTGAAGCTAAAAAAAAATCATATTATAGTATCTCCATTGTCTGAAAGTGATAGCTTTTTTATTTCTTGACCGATTGTCTTAGGTAGGGTCTCATTTTTTGTGGGATGAGGTGACGGTTTGATTGGTACTATTTTAGGGGGGGGCACATGCCTTTTTGATCGCTTGGTGTTGCAATTTTTGTGATGTAAGGTGACAAAAAATTGCTTTTTTTTTTACACATTATTTTTTTTTCTTTTGCGGTGTTCACCTCAGGGGTTAGGTCATGTGATATTTTTATACAGCAGGTTCTTATGTTTGTGGTAATACCTAATATGTATACTTTTTTATTCATTTAATTTTTACACAATAACAGCATATTTGAAAATGCCATAGTTTTTTTACTTTTTGGGTGACTGTCTTGGGTAGGGTCTCATTTGTTTGCGGGATGAAGTGACGGTTTGTTTGGTATGATTTTATGTGATGTAAAGTGACAATAAAATGGCTTTTTTTACACCGTTTTTTTTTTACGGTGTTCACCTGAGGGGTTAGGTCATGTGATATTTTTATAGAGCAGGTCGTTACGGATTTCGCAATACCTAATATGTATACTTTTTTTATTTATTTAAGTTTTACACAATGATATCATTTTTGAAAAAAAAAAATCATATTTTAGTGTCTCCATAGTCTGAGAGCTATAGTTTTTTGTTTTTTTTTGGGCGATTGTCTTAGGTAGGGGCTCATTTTTTTGTGGGATGAGGTGACGGTTAGATTGGTACTATTTTGGGGTCATACGCCTTTTTGATCTCTTGGTCTTGCACTTTTAGTGCTGTAAGGTGACAAAAAAAGGTTTTTAGCACAGTTTTTATTTAATTTTTTTACAGTGTTCATCTGAGGGGTTAGTGATATTTTTATAGAGCCATTTAATACTTACGCATCAATACTTAATATGTCTACTTCCCAATTTTATGCAATTTTTTAACTTTATTTTGTGAAAAGGATGTTGTTGTTTTTTAACTTTATTTTTTAACTTCTTTTTTCACTTTATTTTTTGTCCCACTCTGGGACATCAACATTACAGGGTCTGATCCCTGTTTCAATGTAGCACAATACATTTGTATTGTACTGCATTGACTATCAGTGTATTATACAGCTTATAGCCTCATGCACACAGACGTTTTTTTTTGCGGTCCGCAAAGGATTTCCGTTGTTCCGTGATCCGTGACCGTTTTTTCGTCCGTGGGTCTTCCTTGATTTTTGGAGGATCCACGGACATGAAAAAAAGTTTTGGCCGTGCGGAGCCAAACGGATCCGTCCTGACTTACAATGCAAGTCAATAGGGACCGATCCGTTTGACGTTGACACAATATGGTGCAATTGCAAACGGATCCGTCCTCATTGACTTTCAATGTAAAGTCAGGAGTCCCTATTATACCATCGGATCGGAGTTTTCTCCAATCTGATGGTATATTTTAACTTGAAGCGTCCCCATCACCATGGGAACGCCTCTATGTTTGAATATACCATCGGATTTGAGTTAGATCGTGAAAACTCATATCCGACAGTATATTCTAACACAGAGGCGTTCCCATAGTGATGGGGACGCTTCAAGTTAGAATATACTACGAACTGTGTACATGACTGCCCCCTGCTGCCTGGCAGCACCCGATCTCTTACAGGGGGCTGTGATCCGCACAATTAACCCCTCAGGTGCCGTACCTGAGGGGTTAATTGTGTGTATCATAGCCCCCTGTAAGAGATCAGGTGCTGCCAGGCAGGAGGGGGCACACCCCCCTCCCTCCCCAGTTTTAAATTCATTGGTGGCCAGTGCGGCCCCCCTCCCTCCCCTGTATTACTGTACATTCATTGGTGGCCAGTGTGCCCCCCTCCCTCCCCTGTATTTAACTCATTGGTGGCCAGTGCGGCCCCCCTCCCTCCCCTGTATTACTGTATATTCATTGGTGGCAAGTGTGCCCCCCCTCCCTCCCTCCCCTGTATTTAACTCATTGGTGACCAGTGCGGCCCCACCTCCCTCCTCTGTATTACTGTACATTCATTGGTGGCCAGTGGGCCCCCCCTCCCTCCCCTGTATTACTGTACATTCATTGGTGGCCAGTGGCCCCCCTCCCTCCCCCTCCTAATTAAACTCCCCCCACCCCCCCATCATTGGTGGCAGCGGAGAGTTCCGATCGGAGTCCCAGTTTAATCGCTGGGACTCCGATCGGTAACCATGGCAACCAGGACGCTACTGCAGTTCTGGTTGCCATGGTTAGTTATTAATTTTAGAAGCATTATACTTACCTTTGCTGTCTGTGACTGGCCGGGCGCTCCTCCTACTGGTAAGTGAAAGGTCTGTGCGGCGCATTGCTCATAGCACAGACCTTTCACTTACCAGTAGGAGGAGCGCCCGGCCGGTCACAGACATCGCAGGTAAGTATAATGCTTCTAAAAATTGCTAAGTAACCATGGCAACCAGGAGTGCACTAGCGTCCTGGTTGCCATGGTTACCGATCAGAGCCCCAGCAATTAAACTGGGACTCCGATCGGAACTCTCCGCTGCAACCAATGATAGGGGGGATTTTAATTAGGAGGGGGAGGGAGGGGGGCCCACTGCCCACCAATGAATGTACAGTTTTACAGGGGAGGGAGGGGGGGCCCACTGGCCACCAATGAATGTACAGTAATACAGGGGAGGGAGGGGGCCGCACTGGCCACCAATGAGTTAAATACAGGGGAGGGAGGGAGTGGGGGCACACTGGCCACCAATGAATGTACTGTAATACAGGGGATGGAGGGGGGCACACTGGCCACCAATGAATTTAAAACTGGGGAGGGGGGTGTGCCCCCTCCTGCCTGTCAGCACCTGATCTCTTACAGGGGGCTATGATACGCACAATTAACCCCTCAGGTCCGGCACCTGAGGGGTTAATTGTGCGGATCACAGCCCCCTGTAAGAGATCGGGTGCGGCCAGGCAGCAGGGGGCAGTCATGTACACAGTTCGTAGTATATTCTAACTTGAAGTGTCCCCATCACTATGGGAACTCCTCTGTATTGTCACGGAACCATGAACCAGACGTACAACAGAGATAAGTGAAAATAAGAAGGCTTTATTGAAAATAAAGCTGTAAAGCAAAAGTCCAAACGGATGGTGAAACCGAGCAGAGTCTTAGCGAAGCCAGAGGTCAGGAACCAGAAGGGTAGTCAGACGAAGCCAGGATCAGGAACCAGCAGGGTAGTCAGACGAAGCCAGGATCAGGAACCAGCAGGGTAGTCAGACGAAGCCAGGATCAGGAACCAGCAGGGTAGTCAGACGAAGCCAGGATCAGGAACCAGAAGCAGCAGCAGTCTTAGAAGCATGTGAACACAAGAGGACCAAGCAAGGAACTGAAGCCACAGACCTCCTATATATATGAGCTAGGCATCCAGCTCCTCCCAGGGGAAGGAGGAGCCGCAGGGTGGAAGGCTACAAGAAACCCAGGACCCAAGATGGCCGCCAGCACATGTCAAACGAAGGAGAGCAGCAAGCAGGTAAGACCATGACAGTACCTCCCCCTCAAGGGCCCCTCCTCCGCGGAGCACAAAACGGTTTCTGAGGGAAGCGTGCGTGGAAGGCTCGGAGCAAGGCAGGAGCATGGACATCTGCGGAGGGAACCCAGGAACGCTCCTCTGGACCATAACCACGCCAATGAGTCCAGGATATTGCTCACCTCATATTCCTCACGATTGCCCACTTGGACCGGACGAGGCCGAGGAACCGAGGAAGTGAAACGATTACACACCAGTGGCTTCAACAGGGAGACATGAAACACGTTGGAGATCCGCATGCCAGGAGGAAGCGCAAGGGCATAGGCTACCGGGTTTACCCTGCGAAGCACTCGGAAGGGACCAACAAAGCAAGGCGCCAGCTTGGGAGTGGGCACTCGAAGGTTGAGGTTGCGGGTGGACAACCATACACGGTCTCCGACCTGGTAGGAAGGAGCAGGCGCTCGTCTGCGATCAGCCTGGAATCTCTGGCGCTGCGCAGAGACCTCAAGGGACTTCTGGATCTGTACCCAAGAAGCACGTAGGACGGAAAGGTGATCCTCCACAGCCGGAATATCCTGGGGAGAGAATACCTCCGGTAACACGGCAGGTTGGAACCCATAATTGGCCATGAAGGGAGACGTCCCAGAGGAAGAGTTCACCGCCGTGTTCCTGGCAAACTCAGCCCAAGGCAGGAGGTCAACCCAATTGTCTTGGTGATCGGAGACATAGCAACGAAGGAATTGCTCCAAGGCCTGATTGGATCGTTCTGCGGCCCCATTGGACTGAGGGTGGTAGGCCGAGGAGAAGGAGAGATGAATCCCCAACTGGGAGCAAAAGGCGCGCCAGAACCTGGACACAAACTGACTCCCCCGATCCGACACAATCTCCTTAGGCAAACCGTGCAACCGGAAGACCTCCCTGGCAAAAATCGTGGCCAACTCTTGTGCAGAGGGTAACTTCTTGAGAGGAACACAGTGGCACATTTTGGAAAACCGATCCACAATCATGAGAATGACCGTATGGCCTCGGGATGCAGGGAGGTCCACAATGAAATCCATCCCCAGGTGTGACCATGGGCGCTCCCCGGTGGCTATGGGTTGCAGAAGGCCCAACGGAAGGTGCCGAGGGGACTTACTCTGGGCACAAACGGAGCATGCCGCTACATATGCGGCGATGTCGGAACGTAGGGAAGGCCACCAGAACAGACGTGAAACAGCCCAGGACAGCTGATTCTTTCCAGGATGCCCCGCGGTCTTGGAGTTATGGTAGGTTCGCAACAACCGAGTGCGCAACTCCTCAGGCACAAAACATCTGCCGTTGGGTCTCCCAGAGGGAGCACCCGATTGAGCCGCCAAAATCTGCTCACCCAGGGGAGAGGTCAGGCTGGTGCGAATGGCGGCCAGGATCTGATTCGGAGGTATGACCGAAGTCGGAATCGACTCCTCCCTGGACAGCTCGGAGTACTGCCGTGATAAGGCATCCGCCCTGATGTTCTTGGAACCGGGTAGGTAGGAGACCACGTAATTAAAACGTGACAAGAACAGAGCCCATCTGGCCTGACGTGGTGTCAATCTCTTGGCCTCAGAAAGGTAGGTCAGATTCTTGTGGTCCGTCAGGATGAGAACCGGAACCACCGAACCCTCGAGCAAGTGCCTCCATTCTTTAAGGGCCTGCACGATGGCCAATAACTCCCTGTCACCAATCTGATAGTTGCACTCCGCGGAAGACAGTTTCCGGGAGTAAAACCCACAAGGAAGCAGAGGACCCTCTGGTGTTCTGCGCTGAGACAGAAGGGTGCCTACTCCCGTCTCAGACGCGTCCACCTCGAGGACAAAGGGCAACCCAGGGTTGGGATGCGACAGAATCGGAGCCGACACAAAGGCGGACTTTAGGGCCTCAAAAGCTCGGATGGCCTCGAGCGGCCAGACCTGGGAATTACTGCCCTTCCTGGTCAGATCCGTGAGAGGCTTGGCCAGCATGGAAAAGTCCCTGATGAACTTCCGATAATAATTGGCGAAGCCCAAAAAGCGCTGCAGGGAACGAAGACCACTGGGCTGGGGCCACTGTAAGACAGCCGAAACCTTCTCAGGATCCATGGAGAACCCCTCAGCGGAAATGATGTAACCTAAGAAGGTTACCTGGGATCGGTGAAATTCGCATTTCTCAAGCTTACCGAACAGCTTGTTCTCTCGTAACCGTTGCAACACTCGTCTGACATCCAGAATGTGGGCCTCCATGGATTCAGAATATACCAAGATGTCATCCAAATAGACTACCACACACTGCTGCAACAGGTCACGGAAAACATCGTTGATGAATTCCTGAAAGACTGCGGGCGCATTGCACAACCCAAAGGGCATAACCAAGGATTCGTAATGACCGGTCCTGGTGTTAAACGCGGTCTTCCACTCATCGCCCGCCTTGATCCTTACCAGGTTATATGCCGCCCTCAGGTCGAGTTTGGTAAAGACCGTGGCCCCTTTAAGGCGATCGAACAGCTCGGAAATCAAGGGTATCGGGTAAGCGTTCTTGATCGTGATGCGATTGAGACCCCTGTAATCGATGCAAGGCCTCAACTCACCGCCCTTCTTTTTCACAAAGAAAAATCCAGCCCCTGCCGGGGACGAAGATTTGCGAATGTGTCCGCGTGAAAGCGCCTCCCTCACGTACTCCTCCATGGCCTCATTCTCCGCTACCGACAGTGGATAGACTTTGCCACGAGGAGGAACGGCACCAGATTGTAACTCTATGGCACAATCGTATGGGCGGTGCGGAGGTAGGGCAACCGCGCGCACCTTATCGAATACATCCCGGTACTCCTCGTATTCAGGAGGCAACAGAGAGTCCGAGGAAGTACACAGCAACTTGACAGACCCATGGATGCAACTAGCCCCACACTGCGGTGACTACGAGAGGATCTCGACCGATCTCCAATCGAAAGTCGAATTATGCTTCTGGAGCCAGGGGTACCCCAAGACCACCGAGTAGTGTGGAGACGAAATAACCTGGAGGCAGACCGACTCTCTGTGAACGGCACCAATGGCTATCCCCACTGGAAGGGTCTCATGAGTCACGTGTGGCGGCAGAAGGGGTCTGCCGTCTATCGCCTCAAGAGCCAGTGGGGAACCTCGAGCCTGCAGAGGAATGGAATTGGCGGCAGCGAACACACTATCAATGAACAAACCACCAGCACCAGAGTCCACCAACGCCTGGGTCGTCACCGAGCCCCCGACCCAGGAGAGGACAACAGTGATCAGTGGTTTGTCAACACGGGAAACCGGGGACGAGGAGACTCCACCCAAGATCTGCCCCCGACAGGATCTCAGGGTACGAGCGTCTCCCGGACGGTTCGGACATGCCAACCGAAAATGCCCACCGAGACCACAGTACATGCATCGGCCCTCGCGTCTCCGGAGTGCCCTCTCCCCCTCGGACAGGCGAGCAAACCCCAGCTGCATGGGTTCACCCCCAGACAAGTCATCCCCAGGAGGCGTGGGAGGAGAGGGAGGCACGGGTGGGACAGCAAACGTAGGCACCAATCTGTTAGAAGACCTCCGCAGGTTCTCCTTAAAGGAAGGTCTCTCCCTGAGTCTGGTGTCAATCAAAATCAGGAAAGAAATAAGAGACTCGAGCTCAACTGGTAGGTCCTTAGCTGCAACCTCATCCTTCAAGGCATCCGAGAGACCATGAGAGAAAGCAGCGACCAGAGCCTCATTATTCCAGCCCACCTCTGCTGCCAGGGTACGAAACTCAATGGCGTATTCAGCTACGGATCGTGAACCCTGTCTGATGGACATAAGGAGCTTCGCAGCAGAGGCAGCACGAGCCGGCACATCGAATACCTTCCGAAGAGAAGCAACAAAACCGGAAAACTCGGCAACCACCGGATTGTTGTTCTCCCATAAAGGGCTGGCCCAGGCCAAGGCCTTGTCCGAGAGCAGCGAGATCAAGAAGCCCACCTTTGATCTCTCAGTAGGAAAGGCATGTGGCAGCAACTCGAAATAAATGCCCACCTGGTTAAGGAAACCTCGGCACTGAGTTGGCTCTCCCCCAAAGCGCTGTGGAAGAGGGGCAGAACCGGTCATACCCCGAAACACCGCAGGCGCAACAACAGGTGTCGGGGTAGACTCTGGCGCAACAACCGGAGCGGCAGTAGGAGCGAGCCCAGGAGCGACAACCGACCCATCGGCAACGGGAGCGAAATGAGCCGTGCGTTCAAGCAGGGTTTGCAACGCCACAGCGAACCGACCCAACAGGTGATCCTGCTGATCAAGTCTGGCAACCAGCGTGGGTAGCGAGGATGGCCCTGTACCGTCAGAATTCATGGCTTGGTCCTAATGTCACGGAACCATGAACCAGACGTACAACAGAGATAAGTGAAAATAAGAAGGCTTTATTGAAAATAAAGCTGTAAAGCAAAAGTCCAAACGGATGGTGAAACCGAGCAGAGTCTTAGCGAAGCCAGAGGTCAGGAACCAGAAGGGTAGTCAGACGAAGCCAGGATCAGGAACCAGCAGGGTAGTCAGACGAAGCCAGGATCAGGAACCAGCAGGGTAGTCAGACGAAGCCAGGATCAGGAACCAGCAGGGTAGTCAGACGAAGCCAGGATCAGGAACCAGAAGCAGCAGCAGTCTTAGAAGCATGTGAACACAAGAGGACCAAGCAAGGAACTGAAGCCACAGACCTCCTATATATATGAGCTAGGCATCCAGCTCCTCCCAGGGGAAGGAGGAGCCGCAGGGTGGAAGGCTACAAGAAACCCAGGACCCAAGATGGCCGCCAGCACATGTCAAACGAAGGAGAGCAGCAAGCAGGTAAGACCATGACATGTATACTGTCGGATCAGAGTTTTCACGAAGTGAAAACTCAGCTCTGAAAAAGCTTTTATGCAGACGGATCTGCAGATCCGTCTGTGTGAAAGTAGCCTACGGCCACGGATCACGGACGCGGATGCCAATCTTGTGTGCATCCGTGTTTTTTCACGGACCCATTGACTTGAATGGGTCCGTAAACTGTTGTCCGTCCAAAAAATAGGACAGGTCATATTTTTTGGACGGACAGGAAACACGGATCACGGCCGCAGATGAACAACGGTGCATTATCCGAGTTTTCAACGGACCCATTGAAAGTCAATGTGTCCGCAGAAAATCACGGAAAACGGAACAACGGCCATGGATGCACACAACGGTCGTGTGCATGAGGCCTAATACACTGATAGTTTGCCTATGAGACCCAACCTAGGGGCTGGGCCTCATAGGCCTCTGTATATGCCATGGCAACCATCGGGTCCCCACCACAGCAGCGCGGGGACCCGATGGCTAAGGTGAGGGAGCGCAAACCTCCAATACGCCATGGTCAGCGTTGATCGCGGCCCATGAGGGGCTAATCCATGGGCACCGGCGTTATCACCGATGCTGGTGGATGCAGCAGTGATTGCGGCACCGCATGTGGGGGAAGGACTGCAGGACGAGAATGCTCGTCCTGGGGCACAAAGTACCGGCCCTTTAGGATGAGCATTCTCATCCTGGGTCCTTAAGGGGTTAATGTAAAAAATGTGCAATTTAAAAAAATTTACTTTATTTGGCAATCTATGTATCTGTTTGTGAGCAATCTGTGCATAGACACTAGGGTTGAATGAATCGGTTCGAATTGCTGAACATGGGCTCTGCCTAATGTAAAATGTATGGCCTCTGTGGAGGTCTTTACGAAGTTTCAGCAAATATTGTGAGACTTAATTTGTCTCGCCTCTATCACGTGTGACTTCTTTTATTCGCATAAATTACTGTATCAAAACACAAACTCAGCTTTGTTAATGAGGCACGAAGCCCAGTTTGGCTTAATACACTGCTCAAAAAAATAAAGGGAACACTTAAACAACACAATGTAACTCCAAGTCAATCACACTTCTGTGAAATCAAACTGTCCACTTAGGAAGCAACACTAAGTGACAATCAATTTCACATGCTGTTGTGCAAATGGGATAGACAACAGGTGGAAATTATAGGCAATTAGCAAGACACCCCCAATAAAGGAGTGGTTCTGCAGGTTGTGCCACAGACCACTTCTCAGTTCCTATGCTTCCTGGCTGATGTTTTGGTCACTTTTGAATGCTGGCGGTGCTTTCACTCTAGTGGTAGCATGAGACGGAGTCTACAACCCACACAAGTGGCTCAGGTAGTGCAGCTTATCCAGGATGGCACATCAATGCGAGCTGTGGCAAGAAGGTTTGCTGTGTCTGTCAGCGTAGTGTCCAGAGCATGGAGGCGCTACCAGGAGACAGGCCAGTACATCAGGAGACGTGGAGGAGGCCGTAGGAGGGCAACAACCCAGCAGCAGGACCACTACCTCCGCCTTTGTGCAAGGAGGAACAGGAGGAGCACTGCCAGAGCCCTGCAAAATGACCTCCAGCAGGCCACAAATGTGCATGTGTCTGCTCAAACGGTCAAAAACAGACTCCCTGAGGGTGATATGAGGGCCCGACGTCCACAGGTGGGGGTTGTGCTTACAGCCCAACACCGTGAAGGACGTTTGGCATTTGCCAGAGAACACCAAGATTGGCAAATTCGCCACTGGCGCCCTGTGCTCTTCACAGATGAAAGCAGGTTCACACTAAGCACATGTGACAGACGTGACAGAGTCTGGAGACGCCGTGGAGAACGTTCTGCTGCCTGCAACATCCTCCAGCATGACTGGTTTGGCATTGGGTCAGTAATGGTGTGGGGTGGCATTTCTTTGGAGGGCCGCACAGCCCTCCATGTGCTCGCCAGAGGTAGCCTGACTGCCATTAGGTACCGAGATGAGATCCTCAGACCACTTGTGAGACCATATGCTGGTGCGGTTGGCCCTGGGTTCCTCCTAATGCAAAACAATGCTAGACCTCATGTGGCTGGAGTGTGTCAGCAGTTCCTGCAAGATGAAGGCATTGATGCTATGGACTGGCCCGCCCATTCCCCAGACCTGAATCCAATTGAGCACATCTGGGACATCATGTCTCGCTCTATCCACCAACGTCACGTTGCACCACAGACTGTCCAGGAATTGGCAGATGCTTTAGTCCAAGTCTGGGAGGAGATCCCTCAGGAGACCGTCCGCCACCTCATCAGGAGCATGCACAGGCGTTGTAGGGAGGTCATACAGGCACGTGGAGGCCACACACACTACTGAGCCTCATTTTGACTTGTTTTAAGGACATTACATTAAAGTTGCATCAGTCTGTAGTGTGTTTTTCCACTTTAATTTTGAGTGTGACTCCAAATCCAGACTTCCATGGGTTGAAAAATTAGATTTCCATTTTTTTATTTTTGTGTGATTTTGTTGTCAGCACATTCAACTATGTAAAGAACAAAGTATTTCAGAAGAATATTTAATTAACTCAGATCTAGGATGTGTTATTTTTGTGTTCCCTTTATTTTTTTGAGCAGTGTATTTTGATACTCCTTACTCCTTTGAGCATGGTTGCTGTCAATGCAAACTTTGGTAGAGAGATGTGGGTAAAGTTTAAACTCTTGTACGTTAGAAGTCTACCAAAGCAAGGAACCAGGACATATATTTAGTACAAATAAAATTGTTTTCTGGCATTTAGATTTTGATGACCAATAGATCATCAATATCAGATAGGTGTTGGTCTCACACACACCACCACCACCCATCAGCTGTTTCGGACAGCCACTGGCACTGGAAACTATACAGTGGATTGAAGTTCCATCCACTTGTAGATGCCAGTGTCTGTGTACTGTAGCTCAGCTCCCATTCACTTTATTCAATGGAATGGGAGCTGAGCTACAGTATCCCAGCACATCTACTACATAGTGGGCAGAGCCTTCTTCTGTATAGTTTCTAGCACTGGTGGTTGCCCAAAATCAGCTGATCTGATATTGATCACCCATTCTTAGGATAGGTCATCAATATCTAAGTCTCATAAACCCGTTTAACTATATGGAGGACAATCAGTTGGTAGAATAAATTATTTAATACAGTTCTTCTGTTGTAACAGCTAAATTACGATACATTAGTTTCCAGATGTACTTTTTTATTCCAAATTTAGTCCATGATAAAAATGGATCTGTTTTGCAAGATACATATCTACTGTATATGTAGAAATGGTAAAAATGGACCTAAACATTATAGAGTGGAAACTCTTAGTCATGAAGTAGTTAAAATGTAGCATGAGTGTTTTCAGATTTAGTCTATAATGCAATTCCAGCCAAATGCACAAGTTCCAGACTGTATAATGATGCAGAAAGCATTACCTCATAAAGTAGCTACAGGCTGTAATGTGCTGTGATCCTTGAGTCATTTTTGGCACAAAATAAAAACATAAAATGAAATAATGAGAATCAAAACCGTGCACAGTATTAAAAGAACATGGAACTGGCAGATTTCTGTCTAAAATATAGCTACACTAAATCAATATGAAAAAGATGAAATATTGAGCAGACAATAACACCCAGTAATGCAATATAGATTAATTGGTCTGGCATATTCCTCATTATAGATGCTCTGGATTCAAAACTTCCTTTCAGTTTTAAGCAAACTAGTTTCCAGTAGTAATACCAGAATCATATGTTATAAATACAACTTTCCAGAAAAGATTAAAAGGTAAATTGAAATCTGCTTGTGTAATAAAATAGTGTTATATGGGATTTGGTATTTAACTGTAATTAACTTTAATGATGGGTATTTCTCTAATTGTGGATGGCAGAATGGTCTATAACTTCACTATATATCATTACAGCTCAGCTACATTATCACTTTTAAAATTCTCTTAGATGATCCATGGCAACAGACTACAAAATGGCTCTTACCTACTAACATAGTGGTAGATTGTAGTCTGTTGCTAAGGAGTAACTGACATATTTAGAGCCAGTTATCACCCTACTTACTCACCCACAAAAAGCTTTTGTACGAGAGAAGCCTCCCTCTTTTTACTCTAAAACAGATGACTGAAAACCTGAAACCACTAAGTGCAGTGCAATCTGCAGGCATCATGTTATGGAGCAGGAAAAGCAGAGCAGATTGATATATAGTTTTGTGGAAAAGGATTCAGCAAAACCTTTTTATGCACTTAAATACCGTATCTCCTTTTTCTCACTTCAATTATACACGGGGGAGGTGTTATCAGCGATTGATCGTAGAGATGAGTGAAGTTCTCAAAACTTTAATTCAGCTGCTTTGCCAAATTTCACAAAGAACATCCGTCTTGATGAACTACTTCATCACTAAGCACATTTTTTTGTGAGTAGTGGGCGCAATGCTCGGGAATGACGATGGTGCCGCAAGTCCCCCCCATCATTGAACCACTCAGATGCTGCGTTCACCGCTGATCGCAGCATCTGAAATGACCATTGAGGGCTGTCAGAGGTTAAAAGGTTTAAAAAAAAAAAAATACTCACCTTATCCATTTACTCGCAAAGAGCCTGCTGTGGCCTTCTTCATTGAAGATCCAGCACGAAATCTTGCACGTTGCGTGATGACGCCATCACGCTGGCCAATGTGGTGACGTCATACGTCATTTCGCACAAGATTACGTATGGGATCTTCAATCAAGATGGCCATGCACAAATGGGTGAAGTGAGTATGATTTTTTTTTACCGCTTCGCAGCGAATCGAATTTTCCCTGAAATTCAGATCGAAGTCCATTTCGTGAACTTTAATTCGCTCAACACTAGTTGTCACAAAATCAGCTCGTGACCAACTGAGATAGGCACTGAGCAATAGGAGTTGTCGCCCATGAGCAGTTTATTGGAGGTCACAAATTAAGTTGCAGGTAAAGTTATAGATATTCCAGGTTCCCATATTGAAGCAAATCCAGGAGGAGAGAACGCCTCAGCTTGTTCTCAAACCTCCCAACAACTGACTACTACCCTCAGTCTCAGAGATATCCAGAAAACACATTTGCCCCTCCCCTGTCTGTACTATCACTAGAAGGGGTCGGGTTTTACTATCCTTCCCCCCATGGAGAGGAATGCTTTGAAGCACAGCCATATGACTGAGACCCCTGTAAAAGTGTGAAGACCATCACTACAACCCCCAATATCAAATACAACATACACTGAGTAATAAAAGAAGCAAATTGACCAGATATATACAAAATCATAGGACAGTCCACGGTGACACTAATTGATAGCATTCTCTGTGTAAACGGCCCCTTACATGGACCGAGAATTGAAAAGATAATCGCTGACTAGTGTTCTCATAGGAATGGTGGTTAGCAATGATCTGGCGGTGTAAATGCACCGCTGATTACCCGGTGAACGAGCGTTGGATCATTAGTGCAGCACAAAATTCGTAGTTTCCTGACAGCAGTGTAAACACGATATGCTGCCAGGAAAAGTCTGTATGGGTAAGAGCGATGGCATTAGCATACTCTGGAGGAGCTGGAGGAGATCGGTGCGATCAGCAGATTGTCGGGAAGGAATACTTCTTTTCTAACAATCTGATTTTACATCATGCCATGTAAAGGGACCTTAAGTGTACACAGATAGCTGTCAGTCATGGAAGACTTAGGGTCCTATGAGACTGGATGATTTTTGAGCCAGTTATAGTGAATAAATAATCATAGGAACGCGTATTCCCAATAATTGTCCCATATAATCGTGCTGCCATTTAAAGAAGCAAACATATATTTTTCGGCTGATGAAGGATGACAGATGCACAAATATTAGCAGAACACGTCCCTGTGTAATCAGAAATATGCTGTCAATAATCATTAGAACTGAATGCGGGAAGAAGGACTGCAGTAGCGATTGCTCCTTCTTCATTTACTTTGCATTGGCCTGTGTAAAAGGTCAATGCAAAGAAGCGATGACCAATGTGTTTATTGTCACATGAAGAAATTACAAGTTTTGCTGAATCTTTTCCCACAAAACTATATATTAATCTACTCAACTCTTCCTGCTCTATGACATGCAGCCTGCTGATTTCACTGCATTTCACTGGTGACAGGTCCTTTTTAAATCTCAGATCTATAGAACCTCTGGGCAAAACTTGTATACTGCACCTTTCACAGGACCTAAGGGGACTCACAGATTATTTCTTTCTCTGTCATTCACTTTATTTCTTCAGGCTCCAAAATATTCACAACACAGCATATTAGTTTTGCACAGGGTTTCTTTAAAGACCTGGCCAAACCAAAGCACATTGCACAATTCTTTACTCCGGTCTTGAACAGCAATGTATGGATCACATTAACCTTAACACATTCTTCAGTTTAGCTGCTTTCAGAGCCTAATTTTTTTAATTACCATGAAATCAAAGGGAAAAATCTAACATTGAGTATAATATGCATTTTATTAATTTAAATTCCTGTTCTTTCTATGCTTAGAGGGAGCAGTCCAGTGGGCGGTCCTACTCAGTGTTTGACAGCTATCTCTATATGCACGTTTCACTGCACCCACCCACCCTGCTCATTCCACTCTATAGCATGCTGTCAATAAATAGCACTGCATGAACAGCATAACATGTTGTAAGATGGAATGAACTAATCTGTTTGCACTGCATGTATGCGGAGTATCCCTCCAAAACAATTAGAGAAGTGAGCACTCTGTTTATTTCCGCCAAGACACAGCCAGTTTCCATATTATGGACTGAGCCAAATTTAGCAAATCTGACATCTGACAATGTGTCACTTTATGTGCTAATAAGCTTTGGAATGCTTTTAATTATCCGACCAATTCTGAGATTGCATTCTTGTGATATGGGGCGATTTGTTTTTCCTTTAATTATTAAAAATAATACAAAATTACAGAAAATCTAGAAAAATGCCCAATTTTCTAATCTGGAATTTCTCTGCTTTTAAAACTGAAGTAATACCTCATAAAATAGTTATTAATTAACATTCACCATATAGCTACTTTATGTCAGAATCATTTTATAAATGTCATTTTATTTAGCCCCAATTTTTTTTTTTTTACAAGGGGTAACAGGAGAAAATGGACCCCAAAATTTGCTACGCATTTGCTGTATGCCCACACTGCAGGGCTCAGAAGGGAAGGAGCACCATATCGCTTTTGGAGGGCAGATTTTGCTTGAATTATTTTTGGCACCATATAACAATTGACAAGAGGTACCCCTACAGTGAAAACCCCAAAAAGATCCCTTTTTGAAAAATACACCTCTTAAGGAAGTTATCTATGGGTGTGGTGAGTGCTTTGACCTCACAGACATTTCATAGACTTTAGAAACACTTGGCTGAGAAAATGAAAAATTTATTTTTTTCCAATAAAATGTTGCTTTAGCCCAGGTTTTTCTTTTTTAGAAGGGGTAACAGGAAAAAAAAAACACCCCAAAATGTGTTACGCATTTTCTCTTGAAAACGGTAACACTAGTGTTGCACGAGTCTTCTCCCCGCATGTTTGTTGGCTGCTACGCAGCCAATAAACGTGCAGGTAAGTGCTGCCATTCACTGTAATGCTGTAGCTACTGGCAGTGATTAGCTGGCTGTGATTAGCTGGCTGGAACACATCATCGGGTGCTATATTGCTGTAAAAGCCGATGCCGGCAGATTAACACCTTCTATGCCGCGGTCAGGGCTGACCGCGACATAGAAGTGGTTTGCGGCAGGTGAAGGAGCACAGCGAGTCCCCGCGCTGCTGTGGCGGGGACTCGATGTGTCAGAAGGCAGCCCGATGCCATGCAGAAGCTGCCTAATGCCTTGTACGGCATCGGGACCTGCTTTCTATGGGTGCCGAGGAGATCCAGCCTCAGGCTGGGTCTCCTAGGCAACCTGTTAGTGTATTACTCTGTGTAATACACTAACAGGCAATGCATTACAATACATATGTATTGTAATGCAATGCAGAGGGGATCAGACCCCCAAAGGTTGAAGTCCCAGAGTTGGACAGAAATAAAGTTTTAAAAAAAAAAAGTCAAAAAAAGTGTTTTCAATAAAAAAAAAGTTACGTTTCGCCTTACATCACTAAAAGTGCAACACCAAGCGATCAAAAAGGCATATGCCCCCAAAAATAGTACCTAAACAATTGCCCAAACATGATTGTTTTTGTTTCAAAAATGATATTAGTGTATAAAACTTAAATAAATAAAAAAAAGTATACATATTAGGCATCTCCGCGTCCTTAACGACCTGCTCTATAAAAATATCACATGATTTAACCCCCCAAATGAACACCGTAAATAAAAATCTAATAAAAATTGTGTCAAAAAGCCATTTTGGCACTTTACATTACAAAAAGTGTAATAGCAAAAGATCAAACAGTTATACGCACCCCAAAATAGTACCAAAGAAACTGTCATTTCATATTGAAAAAAATTTGCCCCTACATAAGACAGTCGCCCAAAAAATTTTAAAAAATGGGCTTTCAGAATATGGAGACACAAAAAAAATCATTTTTTTCAAAAATGCTTTATTATTAGAGTTGAGCGGACACCTGGATGTTCGGGTTCGGCAGGTTCGGCCGAACTTGAAAAAAAAGTTCGAGTTCGGGACCCGAACTTGACCCGAACTTGACCCCGAACCCCATTGAAGTCAATGGGGACCCGAACTTTTGGGCACTAAAATGGCTCTAAAATAGTCCTAGACAGGGCTAGAGGGCTGCAAAAGGCATCAAAATATACTTAAGAGCATGACAACTGTTCTGCAAACAAATGTGAATAGGGAAATGACTTAAAATAACATAAAATACAGAAAAATTTTAAATAATCTGGATCTAGGAGTAGGAGGTTGAGGAGGCGGTGGATGTGGCGGTGTAGGTAGAAGCGGCGGTAAAGGAGGAATAGATAGCCAACACTGATTTTTGGTATTTGGACATATAACAAAATAAAACAAAGAATAAGTGCACTTGAGTACAAGAATGGATGGTTGAGGCTGGTATAAATGTCTATTCTGCACAAGGTAAGGACAAGTCCTTTGGGATCCATGCCTGGTTCATTTTAATAAACGTAAGCTTGTCCACATTGGCTGCGGCCTGTGATAATGCTCTCTGCCGTGCTAAACACACGTTCACACTATACACTGGCTGCAGGGAAGGGCAGCACCTCCAAGGCAGACAAAGCTTTTCCACATTTTGGCCATGCTAACCCTGCCTTCTCAGGTGCTGGCGGTGCCCCAGCTGCGTTGGCGACCTCTTCCTCCTCCTCTGCCTTCGCCTTGTGCTTCCACTGTGCCCCCGATGTCAGGTGGGAATGCTATCATCAGCGTGAGCTTGTAGTCGCGCATCTTCCGATCAGTAACATGTTTTCACTAAATTTAGTTCCCTGTCAGCAATGCAGAGCAGTTGTTCATTCACGGCAAAAAGGGGTTCATGTCACCCAGCAATACAACTGAGGATTTTGAGAGATTTAGGCCCCTGTCACCCAGGCACAGCAGGGGTTCATTTACGGCAAAAGGAAGTTCATGCCACCCAGCAATACAACAGAGGATTTTGAGAGATTTATGCCCCTGTCACCTATGCACAGCAGGGGTTCATTCACGGCAAAAGGGAGTTCATGTCACCCAGCAATACAACAGAGGATTTTGAGAGATTTAGGCCCCTGTCACCCAGTCACAGCAGGGGTTTGTTTACGCCAAAAATTGTAAAAGGTCACCTGACAATTGAAAATAAGATTTTTTTCAATTTAGGGCACTAAAATTGGCACATTTTTAAATTAAAATGGCTCTAAAATAGTCAAGTGCTGCCTCCTGCTAATACGCTCCATATCAGCAAATGGGGCCGGTTGTTGCGGCGAGGTGACAAAGCTTTTCCACATGTCGGCCATGCTAACCCTGCCTTCTGAGGTGCTGGCGCTGACACAGCTGCATTGGTGACCTCTTCCTCCTCCCCTGCCTTCTTCTTGTGCTTCCACTTGTCCCCCGGTGTCATTTGGGAATGCTCTCAGGAGCGCGTCTACCAGTGTGCACCTGTAGTCGCGCATCTTCCGATCACACTCCAGTGAGGGAATTAAGGACGGCACATTGTCTTTGTAACGGGGATCCAGCAGGGTGGCCACCCAGTAGTCAACACACGTTAAAATGTGGGCAACTCTGCAGTCGTTGCGCAGGCACTGCAGCATGTAGTGGTTCATGTCTGCCAGACTGCCCAGAGGTAAGGACAAGCTGTCCTCTGTGGGAGGCGTATCATCTGCATCCTCCGTATCCCCCCAGCCACGCACCAGTGATGGGCCCGAGCTGTGCATTGGATGCCACCCCACTGTGAACATGCTTCATCCCCATCCTCCAACTCCTCGTCCTCCAGTAGTGGGCCCTGGCTGGCCAAATTTGTACCTGGCCTCTGCTGTTGCAAAAATCCTCTTTCTGAGCCACTTCTAAAAGACTGGCCTGAAAGTGTTAGAGATGACTCCTCTTCCTCCTCCTCGTCCTGGGCCACATCCTCTTCCATCATCGCCCTAAGTGTTTTCTCAAGGAGACATAGAAGTGGTATTGTAACGCTGATAACGGCGTCATCGCCACTGGCCATGTTGGTGGAGTACTCGAAACAGCGAAACAGGGCACACAGGTCTCGCATGGAGGCCCAGTCATTGGTGGTGAAGTGGTGCTGTTCCACACTGCGACTCACCCGTGCGTGCTGCAGCTGAAACTCCACTATGGCCTGCTGCTGCTCGCACAGTCTCTTCAGCATGTGCAAGGTGGAGTTCCACCTGGTGGGCACGTCGCATATGAGGCGGTGAGCGGGAGGGCCCGAAGTTACGCTGTAGAGCCGAGCGGTGGCAGGATGAGAACGCCGGAAGCGCTCACAGACGGCCTGCACTTTATGCAGCAGCTCAGACATGTCGGGGTAGTTGTGAATGAATTTCTGCACCACCAAATTCAGCACATGCGCCAGGCAAGGGATGTGCGTCAAACCGGCTAGTCCCAGAGCTGCAACGAGATTTCGCCCATTATCGCACACCACCAGGCTGGGCTTGAGGCCCACTGGCAGCAACCACTCATTGGTCTGTTGTTCTATACCCCGCCACAACTCCTGTGCGGTGTGGGGCCTGTCCCCCAAACACATCAGTTTCAGAACGGCCTGCTGACGTTTACCCCTGGCTGTGCTGAAGTTGGTGGTGAAGGTCTGTCGCTGACCATATAAGGAGGTGGTAGAAGAGGAGGAGGAAGCCGAGTAGGAAGAGGAGGCAACAGGAGGCAAAGAATGATGCCCTGCGATCCTTGGCGGCGGAAGGACGTGCGCCAAACAGCTTTCTGTCTGTGGCCCAGCCGCCACTACATTTACCCAGTGTGCAGTTAGGGAGATATTGCGTCCCCGGCCGTGCTTATTGGTCCACGTATCTGTGGTTTGGTGGACCTTGTGTCACGGATGGTGTTACAGAAAACTAGAAGACACAAATGAAGATCCGACTGACTTGATCTAAAACTAAGGAACAAAAGGGTAAGCCCTGTAACAACGCTAGCTCTCTCCCTTACTGCTCAGCCTATGCAAAAATCTCAATGGTAGAAATGTGCATACCCTCGTTCCTCAACTATGACACCTGAACACCCTATAATAGTGAGGGGACACGACCACCGGCTCCCTACACTTAATACGGAGGGAGTCAGGGTCACCTAAGATCAAGCCCACAGGAAAACAGAAATAAAGAAACAGACTTATCTTGTGGATGCAGTAGTAACAGCTTCTAGCATCAGCACACTCCAGGAAGTTGTATAAACCGCAAAGTGATGCAGTATGGGAGGGAATTTAAAGGGATGCAATCAGTGCAACTAGATGACAGCTGAGAGAGGGAAACGAGATGACAAAAGGAAAGCAAAACAAAAGAACCTCAAGCAGGAGGTTCTGAAGAACGTCTGTCAGAGCTTCTCAGATGTCTGGCGGTGACACCTTGCCACAGATGGCGTTTCGCAGTGCACACTTGATTTTATCCGATACTTGGTTGTGCAGGGAGGGCACAGCTCTCCTGGAGAAGTAGTGGCGGCTGGGAACGACGTACTGTGGGACAGCAAGCGACATGAGCTGTTTGAAGTTGTTCGTCTCCATCAGCCCGAATGACAGCATTTCAAAGGCCAGCATTTTAGAAATGCTGGCATACAGGTCCAGGGATCGAGGGTGGCTAGGTGGGGATTTACGCTTTCTCTCAAAGGTTTGTGAGATGGAGAGCTGAACGCTTCCGTGTGACATGGTGGACATGCTTGGTGGCAGAGGTGGTGTTGTTGTTGGTGGCACATCCTCTGTTTGCTGGGCGGCAGGTGCCGACGTTCCTCCAGAGGCGGAGGAAGAGGCTGAGGCAGCAGCAGCAGAAAAGGGAGCAGGAGGGGCCTGAGCCCTTTCTTGGTTTTGAAGGTGCTTACTCCACTGCAGCCCGTGTCTCGCATGTAGATGCCTGGTCATGCAGGTTGTGCTAAGGTTCAGAACGTTAATGCCTCGCTTCAGGCTCTGATGGCACAGCATGCAAACCACTCGGGTCTTGTTGTCAGCACATTGTGTGAAGAAGTGCCATGCCAGGGAACTCCTTGAAGCTGCCTTTGGTGTGCTCGGTCCCTGGTGACGGTGGCCAGTAGCAGGCGAACTGTGTTGGTGACGGCTGCTCTGCTTTTGCACCCTGCTCCCGCTTTTGCTATGGTGTTGGCTCGGTCTCACCACTGCCTCTTCCTCCAAACTCTGAAAGTCAGTGGCATGACCTTCACTCCATGTGGGGTCTAGGACCTCATCGTCCTCTGCATCGTCTTCCACCCAGTCTTCCTCCCTGACCTCCTTTTTGGTCTGCACACAGCAGAAAGACGCAGCAGTTGGCACCTTGTGTTTCGTCATCATCAGAGACGTGCTGAGGTGGTATTCCCATGTGCTCATCAGGAAACATAAGTGGTTGTGAGTCAGTGGATTCTATGTCTTTCACCCCTGGGAAAGGGCTAGGTGGATGCCCTTGGGAAACCCTGCCAGCAGAATCTTCAAACAGCATAAGAGACTGCTGCATGACTTGAGGCTCAGACAGGTTCCCCCATATGCACGGGGGTGATGAGACAGACTGATGGGCATGGGTTTCCGGAGCCACCTGTGCGCTTTCTGCAGAAGACTGGGTGGGAGATAATGTAAACGTGCTGGATCCACTGTCGGCCACCCAATTGACTAGCGCCTCTAGCGCTGTAGATTCTGGCGGCTACTGGGACCTAAGGTAGTAGGTTCAGTAGGACGTGTAGCTGTGGCAGAACGGCCACGTCCTCTCCCTGCACCAGAGGCTCCACCAACAACACCACCACTACCATGACCGCGTCCCTCATTAGATGTTTGCCTCATAGTTAGCGTTCACAAAGCAAAGTAAAAAGTGGTTAAGTATGTTAAAAATAATTAACCGCTAATATAAACCCTGATGTAGGGTATTGCACTCTATTTTATTTTTTTTAAACTCTATATGACAGCGGTATTTGTGGCATAAATGTGACAGCCACCTATGCACGTGTAATCACAGATGTGCAGTATATGAAAAAAAGTTGTTTTTTTAACAACAGTAACCTAATAGCCGTGTTTGTGGCCTAAATGTGACAGTCACCTATGCAAGTGTAATCCCAGATGTGCAGTATATCAGAGGGATTTTTCATTACAGTATCCTAAAAGCCTTATTTGTAGCCTAAATGTGACAGACACCTATACACGTGTAATCACAGATTTTCACTACCGTATTTTTCGCCCAACAAGATGCACCGGCCCATAAGACGCACCTAGGTTTTTGAGGAGGAAAATAAGAAAAAAAATTTTTTTAACCAATAGGTGTGCTTTTGGTGGGTTTTGAACTATATGTGGTCTGTGGATGGCACACTGTTATGGGGGATCTGTGGATGGCGAACTGTTATTGGGGATCTGTGGGTGACGCACTGTTATGGGGGATCTGTGGGTGACGCACTGTTATGGGGGATCTGTGGGTGACGCACTGTTATGAGGGATCTGTGGGTGACACTTATGGGGGATCTGTGGGTGACACTTATGTGGGATCTGTGGGTGACACTTATGGGGGATCTGTGGGTGACACTTATGGGGGATCTGTGGGTGACACTTAAGGGGGATCTGTGGGTGGCTCTTATTGGAGTCTCTGGATGACACTGTTATGGGGATCTGTGTATGACACTGTTATGGGGGGATCTGTGGATGACACATATATAGCATCTTATGCTATGTGTCATCCACAGATCCCCTCCATAACAGTGTCCCTGTAGTGAATGACCCTCAATACAAGGGGTGGGGGTCGCATCTGCTTTTATAATGACAGCCAGGCCCGTGCAGTGACTGTATTCTACTACACGGGCCCCGCTCACTGTATAATCGTATCTGTATTCTGTAATAGTTAATTGTGTATATAATGTAATCGCATAATCAGGGCTACTTACAACTACAAGCGCTCGGTAGGTAGCAGAGAGGAGGGAGGAGGCAGGCCGGGAGGACGGGCGCTGGTAGAGTGAGTCACAACGTCATGCGCCCACGCCGACTGCTTCATTCATAAAGTGGGTGGCTCAGGTGCGTGATGTAGTGAGTGACGCGCCGCCCGCCTGTCCTCCTGGCCTGCCTCCTCCCTCCTCTCTGCTACCTACCGAGCGCTTGTAGTTGTAAGTAGCGCTGATTATGCGATTACATTATATACACAATTAACTATTACAGAATACAGATACGATTATACAGTGAGCGGGGCCCGTGTAGTAGAATACAGTCACTGCACGGGCCCCGCTGTCATTATAAATGCAGATGCCGGCCCCCAGCACCTCCTCCCTCACAGCTGATACACCCGCCGTCCGGCATCGCGGCGGGTGTATCATTGAAAATACGGCAAAATCAGCAGCATTCGCCCCATAAGACGCACTGCTATTTTCCCCCCACTTTTGGGGGGGGGGAAAGTGCGTCTTATAGGGCGAAAAATACGGTATATCAGAGGGTTTTTTCACCACAGTATCCTATAAGCCTTATTTGTGGCATAAACGTGACAGTCACTTATGCTTGTCTAATCCCAGATGTGCAGTATATTAGAGGCTTTTTTCACCCCAGTAACCAAAAAGCCGTATTTCTGGCCTAAATATGACAGTCACTTATGCTTGTCTAATCCCAGATGTGCAGTATATTAGAGGCTTTTTTCACCCAAGTAACCAAAAATCTTATTTCTGGCCTAAATGTGACAGTCACTTATGCTTGTCAAATCCCAGATGTGCAGTATATTAAAGGGTTTTTTCACCCTAACCAAAAAGCTGTATTTCTGTCCAAAATGTGACAGTCACTTATGCACGTGTAATCCCTGATGTGCAGTATATGAGAGGCTTGTTTCACCCCAGTATGCCAAAGCAGTATTTATGGCCGAAATGTGACAGTCACTTATGCACGTGTAATCCCAGATGTGCAATATATTAGAGGCATTTTTCACCCTAACCAAAAAGCTGTATTTCTGTCCTAAATGTGACAGTCACTTATGCTTGTCTAATCCCAGATGTGCAGTATATTAGAGGGTTTTTTCACCCTAACCAAAAAGCTGTATTTCTGTCCTAAATGTGACAGTCACTTATGCTTGTCTAATCCCAGATGTGCAGTATATTAGAGAGTTTTTTCACCCTAACCAAAAAGCTGTATTTCTGTCCTAAATGTGACAGTCACTTATGCTTGTCTAATCCCAGATGTGCAGTATATTAGAGAGTTTTTTACCCTAACCAAAAAGCTGTATTTCTGAACTAAATGTGACAGTCACTTATGCTTGTCTAATCCCAGATGTGCAATATATTAGAGGTTTTTTTCACCCTAACCAAAAAGCTGTACACTGCGTGCAGAATTATTAGGCAAATGAGTATTTTGACCACATCATCCTCTTTATGCATGTTGTCTTACTCCAAGCTGTATAGGCTCGAAAGCCTACTACCAATTAAGCATATTAGGTGATGTGCATCTCTATAATGAGAAGGGGTGTGGTCTAATGACATCAACACCCTATATTAGGTGTGCATAATTATTAGGCAACTTCCTTTCCTTTGGCAAAATGGGTCAAAAGAAGGACTTGACAGGCTCAGAAAAGTCAAAAATAGTGAGATATATTGCAGAGGGATGCAGCACTCTTAAAATTGCAAAGCTTCTGAAGCGTGATCATCGAACAATCAAGCGTTTCATTCAAAATAGTCAACAGGGTCGCAAGAAGCGTGTGGAAAAACCAAGGCGCAAAATAACTGCCCATGAACTGAGAAAAGTCAAGCGTGCAGCTACCAAGATGCCACTTGCCACCAGTTTGGCCATATTTCAGAGCTGCAACATCACTGGAGTGCCCAAAAGCACAAGGTGTGCAATACTCAGAGACATGGCCAAGGTAAGAAAGGCTGAAAGACGACCACCACTGAACAAGACACACAAGCTGAAACGTCAAGACTGGGCCAAGAAATATTTCAAGACTGATTTTTCTAAGGTTTTATGGACTGATGAAATGAGAGTGAGTCTTGATGGGCCAGATGGATGGGCCCATGGCTGGATTGGTAAAGGGCAGAGAGCTCCAGTCCGACTCAGACGCCAGCAATGTGGAAGTGGAGTACTGGTTTGGGCTGGTATCATCAAAGATGAGCTTGTGGGGCCTTTTCGGGTTGAGGATGGAGTCAAGCTCAACTCCCAGTCCTACTGCCAGTTTCTGGAAGACACCTTCTTCAAGCAGTGGTACAGGAAGAAGTCTGCCTCCTTCAAGAAAAACATGATTTTCATGCAGGACAATGCTCCATCACACGCGTCCAAGTACTCCACAGCGTGGCTGGCAAGAAAGGGTATAAAAGAAGAAAATCTAATGACATGACCTCCTTGTTCACCTGATCTGAACCCCATTGAGAACCTGTGGTCCATCATCAAATGTGAGATTTACAAGGAGGGAAAACAGTACACCTCTCTGAACAGTGTCTGGGAGGCTGTGGTTGCTGCTGCACGCAATGTTGATGGTGAACAGATCAAAACACTGACAGAATCCATGGATGGCAGGCTTTTGAGTGTCCTTGCAAAGAAAGGTGGCTATATTGGTCACTGATTTGTTTTTGTTTTGTTTTTGAATGTCAGAAATGTATATTTGTGAATGTTGAGATGTTATATTGGTTTCACTGGTAAAAATAAATAATTGAAATGGGTATATATTTGTTTTTTGTTAAGTTGCCTAATAATTATGCACAGTAATAGTCACCTGCACACACAGATATCCCCCTAAAATAGCTAAAACTAAAAACAAACTAAAAACTACTTCCAAAAATATTCAGCTTTGATATTAATGAGTTTTTTGGGTTCATTGAGAACATGGTTGTTGTTCAATAATAAAATTAATCCTCAAAAATACAACTTGCCTAATAATTCTGCACTCCCTGTATTTCTGTCCTAAATGTGACAGTCAGTTATGCACGTGTAATCCCAAATGTACAATATATTAGAGGATTTTTTCACGCCAGTAACCAAAAAGCTGTATTTATGGCCTAAATGTGACAGTCACTTATGCTTGTCTAATCCCAAATGTGCAGTATATTAGAGGGTTTTTTCACCCTAACCAAAAAAACGGTATTTCTGTCCTAAATGTGACAGTCACTTATGCATGTGTAATCCCAGATGTGCAGTATATTAGAGGGTTTTTCACCCTAACCAAAAAGCTGTATTTCTGTCCTAAATGTGACATTCACTTATGCATGTGTAATCCCAGATGTGCAGAATATTAGAGGGTTTTTTCACCCTAACCAAAAAGCTGTATTTCTGTCCTAAATGTGACAGTCACTTATGCACGTGTAATCCCAGATGTGCAGTATATTAGAGGCTTTTTTCACCCTAACCAAAAAAGCTGTATTTCTGTCCTAAATGTGACAGTCACTTATGCTTGTCTAATCCCAGATGTGCAGTATGATAGAGGGTTTTTTCACCCTAACCAAAAAAGCTGTATTTCTGTCCTAAATGTGACAGTAACTAATGTACGTGTAATCCCAGATATGCAGTATATGAGAGGCTTTTTTCACCCCAGTATGCCAAAGCTGCATTTATGGCCTAAATGTGACAGTCACTTATGCACGTGTGCAGTATATCAGAGGCTTTTTTCACCCCAGTATGTCAAAGCCGTATTTATGGCCTAAATGTGACAGTCACTTATGCACGTGTAATCCCAGATGTGTAATATATTAGAGACTTTTTTTTTACGCCAGTAACCAAAAAGCCGTATTTATGGCCTAAATGTGATAGTTACTTGTGCTTGTCTAATCCCAGATGTGCAGTATATTAGAGGGTTTTTTCACCCTAACCAAAAAGCTGTATTTCTTTCCTAAATGTGACAGTCACTTATGCACGTGTAATCCCAGATGTGCAGTATATCAGAGGCTTTTTTCACCCCAGTATGCCAAAGCTGTATTTATGGCCTAAATGTGACAGTCACTTATGCACGTGTAATCCCAGATGTGCAGTATATTAGAGGGTTTTTTCACCCTAACCAAAAAGCTGTATTTCTTTCCTAAATGTGACAGTCACTTATGCACATGTAATCCCAGATGTGCAGTATATCAGAGGCTTTTTTCACCCCAGTATGCCAAAGATGTATTTACGGCCTAAATGTGACAGTGATTTATGCACGTGTAATCCCAGATGTGCAGTATATGAGAGGCTTTTTTCACCCCAGTATGCCAAAGCTGTATTTATGGCCTAAATGTGACAGTCACTTATGCACGTGTAATCCCAGATGTGCAATATATTAGAGACTTTTTGTTTACCCCAGTAACAAAAAAGCCATATTTATGGCCTAAATGTGACAGTCACTTGTGCTTGTCTAATCCCAGATGTGCAGTATATTAGAGGGTTTTTTCACCCTAACCAAAAAGCTGTATTTCTTTCCTAAATGTGACAGTCACTTATGCACGTGTAATCCCAGATGTGCAATATATTAGAGGCTTTTTTCACCCCAGTAACCAAAAAGCCGTATTTATGGCCTAAATGTGACAGTCACTTATGCTTGTCTAATCCCAGATGTGCAGTATATTAGAGGGTTTTTTCACCCTAACCAAAAAAGCTGTATTTCTGTCCTAAATGTGACAGTCATTAATGCACGTGTAATCCCAGATGTGCAGTATATCAGAGGCTTTTTTCACCCCAGTATGCCAAAGACTTATTTATGGCCTAAATGTGACAGTGACTTATGCACGTTTAATCCCAGATGTACAATATATTAGAGGATTTTTTCACCCCAGTAACCAAAAAGCCGTATTTCAGGCCTAAATGTGACAGTCACTTATGCTTGTCTATTCCCAGATGTGCAGTATATTAGAGGCTTTTTTCACCCCAGTAACCAAAAATCTTATTTCTGGCCTAAATGTGACAGTCACTTATGCTTGTCTAATCCCAGATGTGCAGTATATTAGAGGGTTTTTTCACCCTAACCAAAAAGCTGTATTTCTGTCCTAAATGTGACAGTCACTTATGCACGTGTAATCCCAGATGTGCAGTATATCAGAGGCTTTTTTCACCCCAGTATGTCAAAGCCGTATTTATGGCCTAAATGTGACAGTCACTTATGCACGTGTAATCCCAGATGTGCAATATTTAGAGACTTTTTTTTTACCCCAGTAACCAAAAAGCCGTATTTATGGCCTAATTGTGACAGTCACTTGTGCTTGTCTAATTCCAGATGTGCAGTATATTAGAGGGTTTTTTCACCCTAACCAAAAAGCTGTATTTCTTTCCTAAATGTGACAGTCACTTATGCACGTGTAATCCCAGATGTGCAATATATTAGAGGCTTTTTTTACCCCAGTAACCAAAAAGCCGTATTTATGGCCTAAATGTGACAGTCACTTATGCTTGTCTAATCCCAGATGTGCAGTATATTAGAGGGTTTTTTCACCCTAACCAAAAAAGCTGTATTTCTGTCCTAAATGTGAGAGTCATTAATGCACGTGTAATCCCAGATGTGCAGTATATCAGAGGCTTTTTTCACCCCAGTATGCCAAAGACTTATTTATGGCCTAAATGTGACAGTGACTTATGCACTTTTTTTTATCCCAGATGTACAATATATTAGAGGATTTTTTCACCCCAGTAACCAAAAAGCCGTATTTCTGGCCTAAATGTGACAGTCACTTATGCTTGTCTAATCCCAGATGTGCAGTATATTAGAGGATTTTTTCACCCCAGTAACCAAAAATCTTATTTCTGGCCTAAATGTGACAGTCACTTATGCTTGTCTAATCCCAGATGTGCAGTATATTAGAGGGTTTTTTCACCCTAACCAAAAAGCTGTATTTCTGTCCTAAATGTGACAGTCACTTATGCACGTGTAATCCCAGATGTGCAGTATATCAGAGGCTTTTTTCACCCTAGTATGCCAAAGCCGCATTTCTGTCCTAAATGTGACAGTCACTTATGCACGTGTTATCCCAGATGTGCAATATATGAGTGGCTTTTTTCACCCCATTATGCCAAAGCCGTATTTATGGCCTAAATGTGACAGTCACTTCTGCTTGTCTAATCCCAGATGTGCAATATATTAGAGGGTTTTTTCACCCTAACCAAAAAGCTGTATTTCTGAATTAAATGTGACAGTCACTTATGCTTGTCTAATCCCAGATGTGCAATATATTACAGGTTTTTTTCACCCTAATCAAAAAGCTGTATTTCTGTCCTAAATGTGACAGTCACTTATGCACGTGTAATCCCAGATGTACAATATATTAGAGGATTTTTTCACCCTAGTAACCAAAAAGCTGTATTTATGGCCTAAATGTGACAGTCACTTATGCTTGTCTAATCCCAAATGTGCAGTATATTAGAGGGTTTTTTCACCCTAACCAAAAAAGCTGTATTTCTGTCCTAAATGTGACAGTCACTTATGCATGTGTAATCCCAGATGTGCAGTATATTAGAGGGTTTTTTCACCCTAACCAAAAAGCTGTATTTCTGTCCTAAATGTGACAGTCACTTATGCATGTGTAATCCCAGATGTGCAGTATATTAGAGGGTTTTTTCACCCTAACCAAAAAGCTGTATTTCTGTCCTAAATGTGACAGTCACTTATGCTTGTCTAATCCCAGATGTGCAGTATATTAGAGGGTTTTTTCACCCTAACCAAAAAAGCTGTATTTCTGTCCTAAATGTGACAGTCACTTATGCACGTGTAATCCCAGATCTGCAGTATATCAGAGGCTTTTTTCACCCTAGTATGCCAAAGCCGCATTTCTGTCCTAAATGTGACAGTCACTTATGCACGTGTTATCCCAGATGTGCAATATATGAGTGGCTTTTTTCACCCCATTATGCCAAAGCCGTATTTATGGCCTAAATGTGACAGTCACTTCTGCTTGTCTAATCCCAGATGTGCAATATATTAGAGGGTTTTTTCACCCTAACCAAAAAGCTGTATTTCTGAATTAAATGTGACAGTCACTTATGCTTGTCTAATCCCAGATGTGCAATATATTAGAGGTTTTTTTCACCCTAACCAAAAAGCTGTATTTCTGTCCTAAATGTGACAGTCACTTATGCACGTGTAATCCCAGATGTACAATATATTAGAGGATTTTTTCACCCTAGTAACCAAAAAGCTGTATTTATGGCCTAAATGTGACAGTCACTTATGCTTGTCTAATCCCAAATGTGCAGTATATTAGAGGGTTTTTTCACCCTAACCAAAAAAGCTGTATTTCTGTCCTAAATGTGACAGTCACTTATGCATGTGTAATCCCAGATGTGCAGTATATTAGAGGGTTTTTTCACCCTAACCAAAAAGCTGTATTTCTGTCCTAAATGTGACAGTCACTTATGCATGTGTAATCCCAGATGTGCAGTATATTAGAGGGTTTTTTCACCCTAACCAAAAAGCTGTATTTCTGTCCTAAATGTGACAGTCACTTATGCTTGTCTAATCCCAGATGTGCAGTATATTAGAGGGTTTTTTCACCCTAACCAAAAAAGCTGTATTTCTGTCCTAAATGTGACAGTCATTAATGCACGTGTAATCCCAGATGTGCAGTATATCAGAGGCTTTTTTCACCCCAGTATGCCAAAGACTTATTTATGGCCTAAATGTGACAGTGACTTATGCACTTTTTTTTATCCCAGATGTACAATATATTAGAGGATTTTTTCACCCCAGTAACCAAAAAGCCGTATTTCTGGCCTAAATGTGACAGTCACTTATGCTTGTCTAATCCCAGATGTGCAGTATATTAGAGGCTTTTTTTCACCCCAGTAACCAAAAATCTTATTTCTGGCCTAAATGTGACAGTCACTTATGCTTGTCTAATCCCAGATGTGCAGTATATTAGAGGGTTTTTTCACCCTAACCAAAAAGCTGAATTTCTGTCCTAAATGTGACAGTCACTTATGCACGTGTAATCCCAGATGTGCAGTATATCAGAGGCTTTTTTCACCCTAGTATGCCAAAGCCGCATTTCTGTCCTAAATGTGACAGTCACTTATGCACGTGTTATCCCAGATGTGCAATATATGAGTGGCTTTTTTCACCCCAGTATGCCAAAGCCGTATTTATGGTCTAAATGTGACAGTCACTTCTGCTTGTGTAATCCCAGATGTGCAATATATTAGAGGGTTTTTTCACCCTAACCAAAAAGCTGTATTTCTGAATTAAATGTGACAGTCACTTATGCTTGTCTAATCCCAGATGTGCAGTATATTAGAGGGTTTTTTCACCCTAACCAAAAAAGCTGTATTTCTGTCCTAAATGTGACAGTCATTAATGCACGTGTAATCCCAGATGTGCAGTATATCAGAGGCTTTTTTCACCCCAGTATGCCAAAGACTTATTTATGGCCTAAATGTGACAGTGACTTATGCACTTTTTTTTATCCCAGATGTACAATATATTAGAGGATTTTTTCACCCCAGTAACCAAAAAGCCGTATTTCTGGCCTAAATGTGACAGTCACTTATGCTTGTCTAATCCCAGATGTGCAGTATATTAGAGGATTTTTTCACCCCAGTAACCAAAAATCTTATTTCTGGCCTAAATGTGACAGTCACTTATGCTTGTCTAATCCCAGATGTGCAGTATATTAGAGGGTTTTTTCACCCTAACCAAAAAGCTGTATTTCTGTCCTAAATGTGACAGTCACTTATGCACGTGTAATCCCAGATGTGCAGTATATCAGAGGCTTTTTTCACCCTAGTATGCCAAAGCCGCATTTCTGTCCTAAATGTGACAGTCACTTATGCACGTGTTATCCCAGATGTGCAATATATGAGTGGCTTTTTTCACCCCATTATGCCAAAGCCGTATTTATGGCCTAAATGTGACAGTCACTTCTGCTTGTCTAATCCCAGATGTGCAATATATTAGAGGGTTTTTTCACCCTAACCAAAAAGCTGTATTTCTGAATTAAATGTGACAGTCACTTATGCTTGTCTAATCCCAGATGTGCAATATATTACAGGTTTTTTTCACCCTAATCAAAAAGCTGTATTTCTGTCCTAAATGTGACAGTCACTTATGCACGTGTAATCCCAGATGTACAATATATTAGAGGATTTTTTCACCCTAGTAACCAAAAAGCTGTATTTATGGCCTAAATGTGACAGTCACTTATGCTTGTCTAATCCCAAATGTGCAGTATATTAGAGGGTTTTTTCACCCTAACCAAAAAAGCTGTATTTCTGTCCTAAATGTGACAGTCACTTATGCATGTGTAATCCCAGATGTGCAGTATATTAGAGGGTTTTTTCACCCTAACCAAAAAGCTGTATTTCTGTCCTAAATGTGACAGTCACTTATGCATGTGTAATCCCAGATGTGCAGTATATTAGAGGGTTTTTTCACCCTAACCAAAAAGCTGTATTTCTGTCCTAAATGTGACAGTCACTTATGCTTGTCTAATCCCAGATGTGCAGTATATTAGAGGGTTTTTTCACCCTAACCAAAAAAGCTGTATTTCTGTCCTAAATGTGACAGTCACTTATGCACGTGTAATCCCAGATCTGCAGTATATCAGAGGCTTTTTTCACCCTAGTATGCCAAAGCCGCATTTCTGTCCTAAATGTGACAGTCACTTATGCACGTGTTATCCCAGATGTGCAATATATGAGTGGCTTTTTTCACCCCATTATGCCAAAGCCGTATTTATGGCCTAAATGTGACAGTCACTTCTGCTTGTCTAATCCCAGATGTGCAATATATTAGAGGTTTTTTTCACCCTAACCAAAAAGCTGTATTTCTGTCCTAAATGTGACAGTCACTTATGCACGTGTAATCCCAGATGTACAATATATTAGAGGATTTTTTCACCCTAGTAACCAAAAAGCTGTATTTATGGCCTAAATGTGACAGTCACTTATGCTTGTCTAATCCCAAATGTGCAGTATATTAGAGGGTTTTTTCACCCTAACCAAAAAAGCTGTATTTCTGTCCTAAATGTGACAGTCACTTATGCATGTGTAATCCCAGATGTGCAGTATATTAGAGGGTTTTTTCACCCTAACCAAAAAGCTGTATTTCTGTCCTAAATGTGACAGTCACTTATGCATGTGTAATCCCAGATGTGCAGTATATTAGAGGGTTTTTTCACCCTAACCAAAAAGCTGTATTTCTGTCCTAAATGTGACAGTCACTTATGCTTGTCTAATCCCAGATGTGCAGTATATTAGAGGGTTTTTTCACCCTAACCAAAAAAGCTGTATTTCTGTCCTAAATGTGACAGTCATTAATGCACGTGTAATCCCAGATGTGCAGTATATCAGAGGCTTTTTTCACCCCAGTATGCCAAAGACTTATTTATGGCCTAAATGTGACAGTGACTTATGCACTTTTTTTTATCCCAGATGTACAATATATTAGAGGATTTTTTCACCCCAGTAACCAAAAAGCCGTATTTCTGGCCTAAATGTGACAGTCACTTATGCTTGTCTAATCCCAGATGTGCAGTATATTAGAGGCTTTTTTTCACCCCAGTAACCAAAAATCTTATTTCTGGCCTAAATGTGACAGTCACTTATGCTTGTCTAATCCCAGATGTGCAGTATATTAGAGGGTTTTTTCACCCTAACCAAAAAGCTGAATTTCTGTCCTAAATGTGACAGTCACTTATGCACGTGTAATCCCAGATGTGCAGTATATCAGAGGCTTTTTTCACCCTAGTATGCCAAAGCCGCATTTCTGTCCTAAATGTGACAGTCACTTATGCACGTGTTATCCCAGATGTGCAATATATGAGTGGCTTTTTTCACCCCAGTATGCCAAAGCCGTATTTATGGCCTAAATGTGACAGTCACTTCTGCTTGTGTAATCCCAGATGTGCAATATATTAGAGGGTTTTTTCACCCTAACCAAAAAGCTGTATTTCTGTCCTAAATGTGACAGTCACTTATGCATGTGTAATCCCAGATGTACAATATATTAGAGGATTTTTTCACCCCAGTAACCAAAAAGCTGTATTTATGGCCTAAATGTGACAGTCACTTATGCTTGTCTAATCCCAAATGTGCAGTATATTAGAGGGTTTTTTCACCCTAACCAAAAAAGCTGTATTTCTGTCCTAAATGTGACAGTCACTTATGCATGTGTAATCCCAGATGTGCAGTATATTAGAGGGTTTTTTCACCCTAACCAAAAAGCTGTATTTCTGTCCTAAATGTGACAGTCACTTATGCATGTGTAATCCCAGATGTGCAGTATATTAGAGAGTTTTTTCACCCTAACCAAAAAGCTGTATTTCTGTCCTAAATGTGACAGTCACTTATGCACGTGTAATCCCAGATGTGCAGTATATCAGAGGCTTTTTTCACCCCAGTATGTCAAAGCCGTATTTATGGCCTAAATGTGACAGTCACTTATGCACGTGTAATCCCAGATGTGCAATATATTAGAGACTTTTTTTTTACCCCAGTAACCAAAAAGCCGTATTTATGGCCTAAATGTGACAGTCACTTGTGCTTGTCTAATTCCAGATGTGCAGTATATTAGAGGGTTTTTTCACCCTAACCAAAAATCTGTATTTCGGTACTAAATGTGACAGTCACTTATGCACGTGTAATCCCAGATGTACAATATATTAGAGGCTTTTTTCACCCTAACCAAAAAAGCTGTATTTCTGTCCTAAATGTGACAGTCACTTATGCTTGTCTAATCCCAGATGTGCAGTATGATAGAGGGTTTTTTCACCCTAACCAAAAAAGCTGTATTTCTGTCCTAAATGTGACAGTCACTAATGCACGTGTAATCCCAGATGTGCAGTATATCAGAGGCTTTTTTCACCCCAGTATGCAAAAGATGTATTTACGGCCTAAATGTGACAGTGACTTATGCACGTGTAATCCCAGATGTGCAGTATATGAGAGGCTTTTTTCACCCCAGTATGCCAAAGCTGTATTTATGGCCTAAATGTGACAGTCACTTATGCACGTGTAATCCCAGATGTGCAATATATTAGAGACTTTTTTTTTACACCAGTAACCAAAAAGCCGTATTTATGGCCTAAATGTGACAGTTACTTGTGCTTGTCTAATCCCAGATGTGCAGTATATTAGAGGGTTTTTTCACCCTAACCAAAAAGCTGTATTTCTTTCCTAAATGTGACAGTCACTTATGCACGTGTAATCCCAGATATGCAGTATATGAGAGTCTTTTTTCACCCCAGTATGCCAAAGCTGTATTTATGGCCTAAATTTGACAGTCACTTATGCACGTGTAATCCCAGATGTGCAGTATATTAGAGGGTTTTTTCACCCTAACCAAAAAGCTGTATTCCTTTCCTAAATGTGACAGTCACTTATGCACGTGTAATCCCAGATGTGCAGTATATCAGAGGCTTTTTTCACCCTAGTATGCCAAAGATGTATTTCTTTCCTAAATGTGACAGTGATTTATGCACGTGTAATCCCAGATGTGCAGTATATTAGAGGGTTTTTTCACCCTAACCAAAAAGCTGTATTTCTTTCCTAAATGTGACAGTCACTTATGCACGTGTAATCCCAGATGTGCAATATATTAGAGGCTTTTTTCACCCCAGTAACCAAAAAGCCATATTTATGGCCTAAATGTGACAGTCACTTATGCTTGTCTAATCCCAGATGTGCAGTATATTAGAGGGTTTTTTCACCCTAACCAAAAAAGCTGTATTTCTGTCCTAAATGTGACAGTCATTATTGCACGTGTAATCCCAGATGTGCAGTATATCAGAGGCTTTTTTCACCTCAGTATGCCAAAGACTTATGTATGGCCTAAATGTGACAGTGACTTATGCACGTTTAATCCCAGATGTGCAATATATTAGAGGCTTTCTTTTTACCCCAGTAACCAAAAAGCCGTATTTATGGCCTAAATGTGACAGTCACTTGTGCTTGTCTAATCCCAGATGTGCAGTATATTAAAGGGTTTTTTCACCCTAACCAAAAAGCTGTATTTCGGTCCTAAATGTGACAATCAATTATGCACTTGTAATCCCAGATGTGTATTATATCAGAGGCTTTTTTCACCCCAGTATGGCAAAGCCGTATTTATGGTTAAATTGTGACAGTCACTTATGCACGTGTAATCCCAGATGTGTAGTATATTAGAGGGTTTTTTCACCCCAACCTCAAAGCTGTATTTCTGTCCTAAATGTGACAGTCACTTATGCACGTGTATTCCCAGATGTGCAGTATATTAGAGGGTTTTTTCACCCTAACCGAAAAGCTGTATTTCTGTCCTAAATGTGACAGTCACTTATGCTTTTCTAATCCTAGATGTGCAGTATATCAAAGGCTTTTTTCACCCCAGTATGCCAAAGCTGTATTTATGGACTTGCAGATACCCTGTGCTGGTGCACTATCGTTGCATAAAATGGCTGCCGATCATGTATTGATATTGACTAACTGAAGAAAAAAAAGTTCGTTTTCAGCAGTAGTTGGCTCAGGGCAGGCTTAAAAAAATTGTGCACTGCACCCACAAAACACTTTTGTTGTAGATCCCTGAGTACAAAAAACAGTTCTTGATAAGATTTCTCCCTGATCTCTCCCTCACAGCAGCTGCAGCCTCTCCCTACACCAATCCGAGCAGAGTGACGGGCGGCGCTACGTGACTCCAGCTTAAATAGAGGCTGGGTCACATGCTGCAGTTGGCCAATCACAGCCATGCCAATAGTATGCATGGCTGTGATGGCCTTTTGGGTCAAGTAGTATCACGCTTGTTGATTCGCTGCTGTGCAGCCTTTCAAAAAGCGCCATAAAATTCGCCGAACACCAAACCCAAACTTTTACGTAAATGTTCAGGTTCGGGTCCGGGTGCCGAAAACCCTAAAGTTCTGTACGAACCCAGACTTTACAGTTCGGGTTCGCTCAACTCTATTTATTATGTAAAACTGAAACAATCCATCAAAAAACGCAGTCATATTTGGTATTGGTGCATCCGTAACAACCTGCTCTATAAAAATAGCTCATGATCTAACCCGTCAGATGAACATTGCAAATAACAAAAAATAAAAACAGTGCCAAAACATCAATTTTTTTGTTACCTTGCCTAACAAAAAGTTTAATTTAGAGCAACCAAAAATTATTTGTACCCTAAAATAGTACCAAGAAAACTGACACCTTATCCTGTAGTTTCCAAAATGGGGTCAATTTTTTGGAGTTTCTTCTCTAGGGGTGCATCAGGGGGGCTTCAAATGGGACATGGTGTAAAAAAAACAGTCCATCAAAATCTGCCTTCCAAAAACCATATGGCGTTCCTTTCCTTCTGCGCCCTGCCGTGTGGCCATACAGCAGTTTACGACCACATATGGGGTGTTTCTGTAAACTATAGAATCAGGGCAATAAATATTGAGTTTTGTTTGGCTGTTAACCTTTGCTTTGTTAGCGGAAAAAACAATTATTAAAATGGAAAATCTGCCCAAAAAGTGAAATTCTGAAATTTCATCTCCATTTTCCATTAATTCTGGTGGAACAACTAAAGAGTTAACAACATTTGTAAAATCAGTTTTTAATACCTTTAGGGTTGTATTTTCTAAAATGGAGTAATTTCAAAGTGGATTTTGAAAATTGATTTGCTTCTAAACTTATAAACCTTCTAATGTCCCCCCCCCCCCCTCAAAAAAATGGCATTCACAAAATGATCCAAACATGAAGTAGACATATGGGAAATGTAAAGTAATAACTATTTTATGAGGTATCACTATCTGTTTTAAAGGCAGAGAAATGGAAATTTGGGAAGTTTCAAATTTCTAAACAATTTTGGTAAATTTGGTATTTTTTATAAATAAAAATGAAATATTTTTATTCAAATTTACAACTGTCATGAAGTACAATATGTGACGAGAAAATAATCTCAGAATGGCCTGGATAAGTAAAAGCATTTTAAAGTTATCACCACATAAAGTGACACAGGTCAGATTTGCAAATATCAGTCTGGTCCTTAACCCCTTAAGGACACATGACGTATGGGTACGGCATGTTGGATCGCGATCCCCCGCCTGCCTCCCATTGAATAATCGTTGGTGTAGAGTGGGTATACCAGGGTGCCAGCACATTGCTGGCACCCTGGTATAAACGGCTGACATCGGTGATGCGGTGTCAGCCGTTTAACCCTTTCCATACAGCGGTCCGTACGGACCGCTGTATGGAAAAAGTTAACAGTAAGAGGGAGCTCCCTCCCTCTCCGATCGGGGGGCTGCTGTGCCTTTGCAGCCCCCCGATGGAGAGGGAGAGAGCTCCCAGACAGCCCCCCGCCAGATCCCATCCTTACCCTTCCCCGTCTGCGCAGTTCTGAGCAGACGGGGAAGGTTCCCATGGCAACAGGACGCCTTTTAGGCGTCCTGCTGTCTATGGTGCTGAACAGATCTGTGCTGAAAGCATAGATCTGTTCAGTGTAAGTAAAATACAGTACAGAACAATATATATTGTACTGTACTGTATTATACAGACATCAGACCCACTGGATCTTCAAGAACCAAGTGGATCTGGGTAAAAAAAAAAGTGAAAAAAAGTGAAAAAAAAGTAAAAATCAAAAAACACATTTATCACTGATTAAAAATTAAAAAAATAACATTCCCTACACATGTTTGGTATCGCCGCGTCCGTAACGACCTGATCTATAAAACGGTCATGTTACTTTACCCGAACGGTGAACGCCATAAAAATAAAAAATAAAAAACTATGATGAAATTGAAATTTTGCTCACCTTACTTCCCAAAAAAAGGTAATAAAAGTGATCAAAAAAGTCGCATGTACGCCAAAATTGTAGCAATCAAACCGTCATCTCATCCCGCAAAAAATGAGACCCTACTTAAGATAATCACCCAAAAACTGAAAAAACTATGGCTCTTAGACTATGGAGACACTAAAACATAATTTTTTTTGTTTCAAAAATGAAATCATTGTGTAAAACTTACATAAATAAAAAAAAAGTATACATATTAGGTATTGCCGCGTCCGTATCGACCGACTCTATAAAAATATCACATGACCTAACCCCTCAGGTGACCACCGTAAAAAAAAAAAAAAAAAACTGTGTAAAAAAAGCAATTTTTTGTCATCTTACATCACAAAAAGTGTAATAGCAAGCGATCAAAAAGTCATATGCACCCCAAAATAGTGCCAATCAAACCGTCATCTCCTCCCGCAAAAAATGAGACCCTACTTAAGATAATCGCCCAAAAACTGAAAAAACTATGACTCTTAGACTATGGAGACACTAAAACTTTTTTTTGTTTTAAAAATGAAATCATTGGGTAAAACTTACATAAATTAAAAAAATGTAATACATATTAGGTATCGCCGCGTCCGTGACAACCTGCTCTATGAAATTACCACATGATCTAACCTGTCAGATGAATGTTGTAAATAACAAAAAAAAAAAACGGTGCCAAAAAAGCTAATTCTTGTTACCTTGCCGCACAAAAAGTGTAATATAGAGCAACCAAAAATCATATGTACCCTAAACTAGTACCAACAATACTGCCACCCTATCCCGTAGTTTCTAAAATGGGGTCACTTTTCTGGAGTTTCTACTCTAGGGGTGCATCAGGGGGGCTTCAAATGGGACATGGTGTCAAAAAAACAGTCCAGCAAAACCTGCCTTCCAAAAACCGTATGGCATTCCTTTCCTTCTGCGCCCTGCCGTGTGCCCGTACAGCGGTTTACGACCACATATGGGGTGTTTCTGTAAACTACAGAATCAGGGCCATAAATAATGAGTTTTGTTTGGCTGTTAACCCTTGCTTTGTAACTGGAAAAAAAATATTAAAATGGAAAATCTGCCAAAAATGTGAAATTTTGAAATTGTGTCTCTATTTTCCATTAAATCTTGTGCAACACCTAAAGGGTTAACAAAGTTTGTAAAATCAGTTTTGAATACCTTGAGGGGTGTAGTTTCTTAGATGGGGTCACTTTTATGGAGTTTCTACTCTAGGGGTGCATCAGGGGGGCTTTAAATGGGACATGGTGTCAAAAAAACAGTCGGCGCACCTTTCACTCTACGCCCCGCTGTGTGGCCGTACAGTAGTTTACAGCCACATATGGGGTGTTTCTGTGAACAGCAGAGTCAGGGCAATAAAGATACAGTTTTGTTTGGCTGTTAACCCTTGCTTTGTTAGTGAAATAAATGGGTTAAAATTGAAAATTAGGCAAAAAAATGAAATTCTCAAATTTCATCTCCATTTGCCAATAACTCTTGTGCAACACCTAAAGTGTTAACGACGTATGTAAAATCAGTTTTGAATACCTTGAGGGGTGTAGTTTCTTAGATGGGGTCACTTTTAGGGAGTTTCTCCTCTAGGGGTGCATCAGGGGGCTTCAAATGGGACATGGTGTAAATAAACCAGTCCATAAAAATCAGCCTTCCAAAAACCAAACGGCGCACCTTTCACTCTACGCCCCGCTGTGAGGCCGTACAGTAGTTTACGGCCACATATTGGGTGTTTCTGTAAACAGCAGAGTCAGGGCAATAAAGATACAGTCTTGTTTGGCTGTTAACCCTTGCTTTGTTAGTGGAAAAAATGGGTTAAAATGAAAAATTAGACAAAAAAATCAAATTCTCAAATTTCCTCCCCATTTGCCAATAACTCTTGTGCAACACCTAAAGGGTTAACAATGTATGCAAAATCAGTTTTGAATACCTTTAGGGGTGTAGTTTCTTAGATGGGGTCATTTTTGGGTGGTTTCTATTATGTAAGCCTCGCAAAGTGACTTCAAACCTGAACTGGTCCCTAAAAATTGAGTTTTTGTAAATTTCGGAAAAATTTCAAGATTTGCTTCTAAACTTCTAAGCCTTATAACATCCCCAAAAAATAAAATATCATTCCCAAAACAATTCAAGCATGAAGTAGACATATGGGGAATGTAAAGTCATCACAATTTTTTGGGGTATTACTATGTATTACAGAAGTAGAGAAACTGAAACTTTGAAATTTGCAAATTTTTCCAAATTTTTGGTAAATTAGGTATTTTTTTGTGCAAAAAAAATAATTTTTTTGACTTCATTTTACCAGTGTCATGAAGTACAATATGTGACGAAAAAACAATCTCAGAATGGCCTGGATAAGTCAAAGCGTTTTAAAGTTATTAGCACTTAAAGTGACACTGGTCAGATTTCCAAAAAATGGCCTGGTCCTTAAGGTGAAAATGAGCCCGGTCCTTAAGGGGTTAAGGTGAAAAATGACCCGGATCCTTAAGGGGTTAAGGACTATTGTTGTGTGTGGCAGCAAAATATATTTTTAACGCAACCTGCGCTAAATTGCTAAAACTTGTTAGAGACCCAAAAGTCCTTTTAAGGACTATAGTTGTATCTGGCAACAACATATATTTTTAGCACAACCTGCACTAAATATCTTGCAACTGTTTGGCCGTTGCAGACAGCGACATTATCTGCTCTACATCTCCAGTCTAACGTGTGTGCAGCCTAGAAAAATCTGTGACATCCAGTGTACTTTTTCTGTAGACAGTGTCCACTGAGAACAGTTACATTACCTGCGCTACATCTCCAGTATAAAGTTAGCGCATCCGAAATATCAGTGACATTTAGTGTAATTTTTTTCAATATATTAGAGGTTTTTTTTCACCCTAACCAAAAAGCTGTATTTCTGTCCTAAATGTGACAGTCACTTATGCATGTGTAATCCCAGATGTACAATATATTAGAGGATTTTTTCACCCCAGTAACCAAAAAGCTGTATTTATGGCCTAAATGTGACAGTCACTTATGCTTGTCTAATCCCAAATGTGCAGTATATTAGAGGGTTTTTTCACCCTAACCAAAAAAGCTGTATTTCTGTCCTAAATGTGACAGTCACTTATGCATGTGTAATCCCAGATGTGCAGTATATTAGAGGGTTTTTTCACCCTAACCAAAAAGCTGTATTTCTGTCCTAAATGTGACAGTCACTTATGCATGTGTAATCCCAGATGTGCAGTATATTAGAGAGTTTTTTCACCCTAACCAAAAAGCTGTATTTCTGTCCTAAATGTGACAGTCACTTATGCACGTGTAATCCCAGATGTGCAGTATATCAGAGGCTTTTTTCACCCCAGTATGTCAAAGCCGTATTTATGGCCTAAATGTGACAGTCACTTATGCACGTGTAATCCCAGATGTGCAATATATTAGAGACTTTTTTTTTACCCCAGTAACCAAAAAGCCGTATTTATGGCCTAAATGTGACAGTCACTTGTGCTTGTCTAATTCCAGATGTGCAGTATATTAGAGGGTTTTTTCACCCTAACCAAAAATCTGTATTTCGGTACTAAATGTGACAGTCACTTATGCACGTGTAATCCCAGATGTACAATATATTAGAGGCTTTTTTCACCCTAACCAAAAAAGCTGTATTTCTGTCCTAAATGTGACAGTCACTTATGCTTGTCTAATCCCAGATGTGCAGTATGATAGAGGGTTTTTTCACCCTAACCAAAAAAGCTGTATTTCTGTCCTAAATGTGACAGTCACTAATGCACGTGTAATCCCAGATGTGCAGTATATCAGAGGCTTTTTTCACCCCAGTATGCAAAAGATGTATTTACGGCCTAAATGTGACAGTGACTTATGCACGTGTAATCCCAGATGTGCAGTATATGAGAGGCTTTTTTCACCCCAGTATGCCAAAGCTGTATTTATGGCCTAAATGTGACAGTCACTTATGCACGTGTAATCCCAGATGTGCAATATATTAGAGACTTTTTTTTTACACCAGTAACCAAAAAGCCGTATTTATGGCCTAAATGTGACAGTTACTTGTGCTTGTCTAATCCCAGATGTGCAGTATATTAGAGGGTTTTTTCACCCTAACCAAAAAGCTGTATTTCTTTCCTAAATGTGACAGTCACTTATGCACGTGTAATCCCAGATATGCAGTATATGAGAGTCTTTTTTCACCCCAGTATGCCAAAGCTGTATTTATGGCCTAAATTTGACAGTCACTTATGCACGTGTAATCCCAGATGTGCAGTATATTAGAGGGTTTTTTCACCCTAACCAAAAAGCTGTATTCCTTTCCTAAATGTGACAGTCACTTATGCACGTGTAATCCCAGATGTGCAGTATATCAGAGGCTTTTTTCACCCTAGTATGCCAAAGATGTATTTCTTTCCTAAATGTGACAGTGATTTATGCACGTGTAATCCCAGATGTGCAGTATATTAGAGGGTTTTTTCACCCTAACCAAAAAGCTGTATTTCTTTCCTAAATGTGACAGTCACTTATGCACGTGTAATCCCAGATGTGCAATATATTAGAGGCTTTTTTCACCCCAGTAACCAAAAAGCCATATTTATGGCCTAAATGTGACAGTCACTTATGCTTGTCTAATCCCAGATGTGCAGTATATTAGAGGGTTTTTTCACCCTAACCAAAAAAGCTGTATTTCTGTCCTAAATGTGACAGTCATTATTGCACGTGTAATCCCAGATGTGCAGTATATCAGAGGCTTTTTTCACCTCAGTATGCCAAAGACTTATGTATGGCCTAAATGTGACAGTGACTTATGCACGTTTAATCCCAGATGTGCAATATATTAGAGGCTTTCTTTTTACCCCAGTAACCAAAAAGCCGTATTTATGGCCTAAATGTGACAGTCACTTGTGCTTGTCTAATCCCAGATGTGCAGTATATTAAAGGGTTTTTTCACCCTAACCAAAAAGCTGTATTTCGGTCCTAAATGTGACAATCAATTATGCACTTGTAATCCCAGATGTGTATTATATCAGAGGCTTTTTTCACCCCAGTATGGCAAAGCCGTATTTATGGTTAAATTGTGACAGTCACTTATGCACGTGTAATCCCAGATGTGTAGTATATTAGAGGGTTTTTTCACCCCAACCTCAAAGCTGTATTTCTGTCCTAAATGTGACAGTCACTTATGCACGTGTATTCCCAGATGTGCAGTATATTAGAGGGTTTTTTCACCCTAACCGAAAAGCTGTATTTCTGTCCTAAATGTGACAGTCACTTATGCTTTTCTAATCCTAGATGTGCAGTATATCAAAGGCTTTTTTCACCCCAGTATGCCAAAGCTGTATTTATGGACTTGCAGATACCCTGTGCTGGTGCACTATCGTTGCATAAAATGGCTGCCGATCATGTATTGATATTGACTAACTGAAGAAAAAAAAGTTCGTTTTCAGCAGTAGTTGGCTCAGGGCAGGCTTAAAAAAATTGTGCACTGCACCCACAAAACACTTTTGTTGTAGATCCCTGAGTACAAAAAACAGTTCTTGATAAGATTTCTCCCTGATCTCTCCCTCACAGCAGCTGCAGCCTCTCCCTACACCAATCCGAGCAGAGTGACGGGCGGCGCTACGTGACTCCAGCTTAAATAGAGGCTGGGTCACATGCTGCAGTTGGCCAATCACAGCCATGCCAATAGTATGCATGGCTGTGATGGCCTTTTGGGTCAAGTAGTATCACGCTTGTTGATTCGCTGCTGTGCAGCCTTTCAAAAAGCGCCATAAAATTCGCCGAACACCAAACCCAAACTTTTACGTAAATGTTCAGGTTCGGGTCCGGGTGCCGAAAACCCTAAAGTTCTGTACGAACCCAGACTTTACAGTTCGGGTTCGCTCAACTCTATTTATTATGTAAAACTGAAACAATCCATCAAAAAACGCAGTCATATTTGGTATTGGTGCATCCGTAACAACCTGCTCTATAAAAATAGCTCATGATCTAACCCGTCAGATGAACATTGCAAATAACAAAAAATAAAAACAGTGCCAAAACATCAATTTTTTTGTTACCTTGCCTAACAAAAAGTTTAATTTAGAGCAACCAAAAATTATTTGTACCCTAAAATAGTACCAAGAAAACTGACACCTTATCCTGTAGTTTCCAAAATGGGGTCAATTTTTTGGAGTTTCTTCTCTAGGGGTGCATCAGGGGGGCTTCAAATGGGACATGGTGTAAAAAAAACAGTCCATCAAAATCTGCCTTCCAAAAACCATATGGCGTTCCTTTCCTTCTGCGCCCTGCCGTGTGGCCATACAGCAGTTTACGACCACATATGGGGTGTTTCTGTAAACTATAGAATCAGGGCAATAAATATTGAGTTTTGTTTGGCTGTTAACCTTTGCTTTGTTAGCGGAAAAAACAATTATTAAAATGGAAAATCTGCCCAAAAAGTGAAATTCTGAAATTTCATCTCCATTTTCCATTAATTCTGGTGGAACAACTAAAGAGTTAACAACATTTGTAAAATCAGTTTTTAATACCTTTAGGGTTGTATTTTCTAAAATGGAGTAATTTCAAAGTGGATTTTGAAAATTGATTTGCTTCTAAACTTATAAACCTTCTAATGTCCCCCCCCCCCCTCAAAAAAATGGCATTCACAAAATGATCCAAACATGAAGTAGACATATGGGAAATGTAAAGTAATAACTATTTTATGAGGTATCACTATCTGTTTTAAAGGCAGAGAAATGGAAATTTGGGAAGTTTCAAATTTCTAAACAATTTTGGTAAATTTGGTATTTTTTATAAATAAAAATGAAATATTTTTATTCAAATTTACAACTGTCATGAAGTACAATATGTGACGAGAAAATAATCTCAGAATGGCCTGGATAAGTAAAAGCATTTTAAAGTTATCACCACATAAAGTGACACAGGTCAGATTTGCAAATATCAGTCTGGTCCTTAACCCCTTAAGGACACATGACGTATGGGTACGGCATGTTGGATCGCGATCCCCCGCCTGCCTCCCATTGAATAATCGTTGGTGTAGAGTGGGTATACCAGGGTGCCAGCACATTGCTGGCACCCTGGTATAAACGGCTGACATCGGTGATGCGGTGTCAGCCGTTTAACCCTTTCCATACAGCGGTCCGTACGGACCGCTGTATGGAAAAAGTTAACAGTAAGAGGGAGCTCCCTCCCTCTCCGATCGGGGGGCTGCTGTGCCTTTGCAGCCCCCCGATGGAGAGGGAGAGAGCTCCCAGACAGCCCCCCGCCAGATCCCATCCTTACCCTTCCCCGTCTGCGCAGTTCTGAGCAGACGGGGAAGGTTCCCATGGCAACAGGACGCCTTTTAGGCGTCCTGCTGTCTATGGTGCTGAACAGATCTGTGCTGAAAGCATAGATCTGTTCAGTGTAAGTAAAATACAGTACAGAACAATATATATTGTACTGTACTGTATTATACAGACATCAGACCCACTGGATCTTCAAGAACCAAGTGGATCTGGGTAAAAAAAAAAGTGAAAAAAAGTGAAAAAAAAGTAAAAATCAAAAAACACATTTATCACTGATTAAAAATTAAAAAAATAACATTCCCTACACATGTTTGGTATCGCCGCGTCCGTAACGACCTGATCTATAAAACGGTCATGTTACTTTACCCGAACGGTGAACGCCATAAAAATAAAAAATAAAAAACTATGATGAAATTGAAATTTTGCTCACCTTACTTCCCAAAAAAAGGTAATAAAAGTGATCAAAAAAGTCGCATGTACGCCAAAATTGTAGCAATCAAACCGTCATCTCATCCCGCAAAAAATGAGACCCTACTTAAGATAATCACCCAAAAACTGAAAAAACTATGGCTCTTAGACTATGGAGACACTAAAACATAATTTTTTTTGTTTCAAAAATGAAATCATTGTGTAAAACTTACATAAATAAAAAAAAAGTATACATATTAGGTATTGCCGCGTCCGTATCGACCGACTCTATAAAAATATCACATGACCTAACCCCTCAGGTGACCACCGTAAAAAAAAAAAAAAAAAACTGTGTAAAAAAAGCAATTTTTTGTCATCTTACATCACAAAAAGTGTAATAGCAAGCGATCAAAAAGTCATATGCACCCCAAAATAGTGCCAATCAAACCGTCATCTCCTCCCGCAAAAAATGAGACCCTACTTAAGATAATCGCCCAAAAACTGAAAAAACTATGACTCTTAGACTATGGAGACACTAAAACTTTTTTTTGTTTTAAAAATGAAATCATTGGGTAAAACTTACATAAATTAAAAAAATGTAATACATATTAGGTATCGCCGCGTCCGTGACAACCTGCTCTATGAAATTACCACATGATCTAACCTGTCAGATGAATGTTGTAAATAACAAAAAAAAAAAACGGTGCCAAAAAAGCTAATTCTTGTTACCTTGCCGCACAAAAAGTGTAATATAGAGCAACCAAAAATCATATGTACCCTAAACTAGTACCAACAATACTGCCACCCTATCCCGTAGTTTCTAAAATGGGGTCACTTTTCTGGAGTTTCTACTCTAGGGGTGCATCAGGGGGGCTTCAAATGGGACATGGTGTCAAAAAAACAGTCCAGCAAAACCTGCCTTCCAAAAACCGTATGGCATTCCTTTCCTTCTGCGCCCTGCCGTGTGCCCGTACAGCGGTTTACGACCACATATGGGGTGTTTCTGTAAACTACAGAATCAGGGCCATAAATAATGAGTTTTGTTTGGCTGTTAACCCTTGCTTTGTAACTGGAAAAAAAATATTAAAATGGAAAATCTGCCAAAAATGTGAAATTTTGAAATTGTGTCTCTATTTTCCATTAAATCTTGTGCAACACCTAAAGGGTTAACAAAGTTTGTAAAATCAGTTTTGAATACCTTGAGGGGTGTAGTTTCTTAGATGGGGTCACTTTTATGGAGTTTCTACTCTAGGGGTGCATCAGGGGGGCTTTAAATGGGACATGGTGTCAAAAAAACAGTCGGCGCACCTTTCACTCTACGCCCCGCTGTGTGGCCGTACAGTAGTTTACAGCCACATATGGGGTGTTTCTGTGAACAGCAGAGTCAGGGCAATAAAGATACAGTTTTGTTTGGCTGTTAACCCTTGCTTTGTTAGTGAAATAAATGGGTTAAAATTGAAAATTAGGCAAAAAAATGAAATTCTCAAATTTCATCTCCATTTGCCAATAACTCTTGTGCAACACCTAAAGTGTTAACGACGTATGTAAAATCAGTTTTGAATACCTTGAGGGGTGTAGTTTCTTAGATGGGGTCACTTTTAGGGAGTTTCTCCTCTAGGGGTGCATCAGGGGGCTTCAAATGGGACATGGTGTAAATAAACCAGTCCATAAAAATCAGCCTTCCAAAAACCAAACGGCGCACCTTTCACTCTACGCCCCGCTGTAAGGCCGTACAGTACTTTACGGCCACATATTGGGTGTTTCTGTAAACAGCAGAGTCAGGGCAATAAAGATACAGTCTTGTTTGGCTGTTAACCCTTGCTTTGTTAGTGGAAAAAATGGGTTAAAATGAAAAATTAGACAAAAAAATCAAATTCTCAAATTTCCTCCCCATTTGCCAATAACTCTTGTGCAACACCTAAAGGGTTAACAATGTATGCAAAATCAGTTTTGAATACCTTTAGGGGTGTAGTTTCTTAGATGGGGTCATTTTTGGGTGGTTTCTATTATGTAAGCCTCGCAAAGTGACTTCAAACCTGAACTGGTCCCTAAAAATTGAGTTTTTGTAAATTTCGGAAAAATTTCAAGATTTGCTTCTAAACTTCTAAGCCTTATAACATCCCCAAAAAATAAAATATCATTCCCAAAACAATTCAAGCATGAAGTAGACATATGGGGAATGTAAAGTCATCACAATTTTTTGGGGTATTACTATGTATTACAGAAGTAGAGAAACTGAAACTTTGAAATTTGCAAATTTTTCCAAATTTTTGGTAAATTAGGTATTTTTTTGTGCAAAAAAAATAATTTTTTTGACTTCATTTTACCAGTGTCATGAAGTACAATATGTGACGAAAAAACAATCTCAGAATGGCCTGGATAAGTCAAAGCGTTTTAAAGTTATTAGCACTTAAAGTGACACTGGTCAGATTTCCAAAAAATGGCCTGGTCCTTAAGGTGAAAATGAGCCCGGTCCTTAAGGGGTTAAGGTGAAAAATGACCCGGATCCTTAAGGGGTTAAGGACTATTGTTGTGTGTGGCAGCAAAATATATTTTTAACGCAACCTGCGCTAAATTGCTAAAACTTGTTAGAGACCCAAAAGTCCTTTTAAGGACTATAGTTGTATCTGGCAACAACATATATTTTTAGCACAACCTGCACTAAATATCTTGCAACTGTTTGGCCGTTGCAGACAGCGACATTATCTGCTCTACATCTCCAGTCTAACGTGTGTGCAGCCTAGAAAAATCTGTGACATCCAGAGTACTTTTTCTGTAGACAGTGTCCACTGAGAACAGTTACATTACCTGCGCTACATCTCCAGTATAAAGTTAGCGCATCCGAAATATCAGTGACATTTAGTGTAATTTTTTTCGCCACTGGTGACAGCCACATTATCCGCGCTACATCTCCTGTGCAACGTGTGCGCATTCTAAAAATATCAGTGACATCCAGTGTACTTTTTCTGTAGACGGTGTCCACTGCAGACAGTTACTTAACCTGCGCTACATCTCCTGTATAATGTTTGCGTATCCGAAATATAAGTGACATTCAGTCAAATTTTTTTAATGCTGGTGGCAGTGACATTTCCTGCACTACATCTCCTGTATAACGTTTGGCCTTCGAAATTTGAACCGATAATACAACCGCATGCATGCATTCAGAACGGATCTGTTTGTTTTTTATTTAACATTGCCAAAACAGATCCGTCTTGAACACTATTTAAAGTCAATGGGGGTGGATCCATTTTCTATTGTGCCATATTGCCATATTGACTTACATTGTGTGTCAGGACGGATCCGTTTGCCTCCCCATCGTCAGGCGGACACCAAAACGCTGCAAGGAGCGTTTTGGTGTCCGCCTCATGAGCGGAATGGAGGTGGAACGGAGGCAAACTAATGCATTCTGAACGGATCCTTATACATTCAGAATATATTAGGGCAAAACTGATCCGTTTTGGACCGCGTGTGAGAGCCCTGAAAAAGATCTCACAAACAGAAACCAAAATGCCAATGTGAAAGTAGCCTTAGCCGCTGGTGACAGCGACATTACTTGTGCTATAATTCCTGTATAACGTTTGTGCAACCTAAATATCAGTGACATTCATTCAGTGTAATTTTTTATTAGGCATTGGTGAAAAGGACATTACTTGCGCTATACCTCCTGTATAACGTTTGTGCAACCTAAATATCAGTGACATTAATTCAGTGTAATTTTTTATTAGCCGGTGGTGACAGCGACATTACTTACGCTATACCTCCTGTATAGCATTTGTGCATGCTAAATATCAGTGACATTAATTCAGTGTAATTTTTTATTAGGCATTGGTGACAGCGACATTACCTGCGCCATACCTCCTGTTTAATGTGTCCGCATCCTAAATATCAGTGACATTCATTCATTGTAATTTTTTATTAGGCAGTGGTGACAGTGACATTACTTGCGCTATACCTCCTGTTTGACGTGTGCACATCCTAAAAATATCTGTGACATTCTGTGTACTTTATTTGCGCATACACTTACAAAACCTGCGCTACTGTACGTGTGACATACTTGCAAGCATATATACCATTTAATATGCGCTATGCGAGCAGTAAGGGATGGGGAAGTGGCCGTGCTGCTGATAGTGCACACAGAGGCCATGGCCCTGGGTGCGGTGAAATTGTGCCTGCTGCCAGAACACAAGAAACACACTCATCCACGATACCTAGCTTCATGTCCCAGTTTGCAGGGCGGCGCAGGACACCATTCTCGAAGTCAGACCAGTGCGACCAGGTAGAGGGTTGGATTGCAGCAGATAATGCTTCCAGTCGGTTAAGCACCACCCTGTCTTCCACAAAGTCCAGTCTCAGTAGCCAAGAGTCTGGTCAACAGAATCCTCACCCTGATACTCCTTCCACCCACCATGGAGAGGTTTGGTAAACACACTCGGATATTCCGAGGAGCTGTTTTCATTGCCATTCCTTAATTTGGGCCTCTCACAAAGCCCGCTTGAAGAGGGACATGAGAAGATCTTGTGCCCTGATTCCCAAACTCTGGAGCATCCACAGTCAGAAGAAGATGACAGTGGGAAACGGCAACTAGTGTTTCACGAGGTGGATGATGATGATGAGACACAGTTGCCAATAAGTCAACCGCAATTAGTGTTTCAAGAGGTTCATGATGACGATAAGACACAGTTGTCAATAAGTGAGGTTCTTGTTAGGTCAACAAGTCAGGAGGATGACCAGAGTGAGGAAGTGGAAGAGGAGGTGCTGGATGATGAAATCAATGACCCAACCTGGGAAGGTGGCAAGCCGAGCGAGGACAGCAGCACCGCAACAGGCTGGAAGAGGCAGTGGGGTGGCAAAAGGGGGAAGGCGGGCCACACCAAACAGGCCCGCAACTGTTCCATGGACCACCCCCTTGAGAAAATCTCCCTTGCTAAGAGGTAGGTGTTCCGCAGTCTGGCACTTTTTTGAGGAAAGTGCGGACGATAAAAGAATTATCATTTGCAACCTGTGCCGCACAAAAATTAGCAGGGGCGTGAACACTAGCATCCTTACCACCACCAGGATGATCCACCGCATGGCATTAAAGCAACCTAATAGGTGGGAAGAACACCTGGGTCCACAACCAGTGTCTGCGGGTCACACCACTGCCTCCTCTTCCCCTGTGTTACGTGCTGGCCAATCCCCTGTCCAAAATGCAGGCCCAGATGCCTCCCGCCATGCACCTGGACCTTCGCAAGCACCATCAGCTAGCACATACACTTCTGTGTCCCAGCGCAGTGTACAGATGTCGATACCCCAGGCCTTTGAACGAAAATCGCAAATACCCAGTCACCCAAAGATCCATAGCACTAAATGTGCACCTTTCCAAATAGCTGACCCTGGAAATGTTGCCATTTAGGCTTGTGGACACTGAGGCTTTCTGCATCCTGATGGCGGCAGCTGTCCCGCGGTACTCTGTCCCCAGTCGCCAATATTTTTCATGGTGTGCAGTCCCAGCCTTACACCAGCATATGTCCCGTAACATTACAGGTGCCCTGACCAACGCAGTTATTGGGAAGGTCCACTTAACGACTGACACATGGACAAGTGCTTTTGGCCAGGGACACTACATTTCCCTGATGGCACACTGGGTGAACATTGTGGAGGCCGGGAGCGAGTCGTACCCTGGGATGGCAAAGGTGCTACCGATGCCAAGTATTGCGGGCCCTACTTCAATCAGGATTTACGCCGCCACTAGAGTTGAGCGAACACCTGGATGTTCGGGTTCGAGAAGTTCGGCCGAACTTCCCGGAAATGTTCGGGTTCGGGATCCGAACCCGATCCGAACTTCGTCCCGAACCCGAACCCCATTGAAGTCAATGGGGACCCGAACTTTTGGGCACTAAAAAGGCTGTAAAACAGCCCAGGAAAGAGCTAGAGGGCTGCAAAAGGCAGCAACATGTAGGTAAATCCCCTGCAAACAAATGTGGATAGGGAAATGAATAAAAATAAAAATAAAAAAAATAAAAATGAACCAATATCAATTGGACAGAGGTCCCATAGCAGAGAATCTGGCTTCACGTCAGCAGAGAATCAGTCTCTTCATGCCATAGCAAAGAATCTGGCTTCATGTCAGCAGAGAATCAGTCTCTTCATGCCATAGCAGAGAATCTGGCTTCATGTCAGCGCAGAATCAGTCTTCATGTCATAGCAGAGAATCAGGCTTCACGTCACCCACCACTGGAACAGGCCACTGTCACACATTTAGGCCCCGGCACCCAGGCAGAGGAGAGAGGTCCCGTAACAGAGAATCTGGCCTGATGTCAGCACAGAATCTGTCTTCATGTCATAGCAGAGAATCAGGCTTCACGTCACCCACCACTGGAACAGGCCACTGTCACACATTTAGGCCCCGGCACCCAGACAGAGGAGAGCGGTCCCGTAACAGAGAATCTGGCCTTATGTCAGCGCAGAATCTGTCTTCATGTCATAGCAGAGAATCATAGAGATAATCCACGGCACACCAATGTCTTTTGCTTTGCAAATTTATTATTGGTACAAAAAAGTATTCACAGATTTTGTCAATATATGACTGGTCGTGCCATCATAATGATATCAGCATAAATCACATATCTTTGTAGGCCATAATGTGTCCCAACGTTTCGGTCCTGTCAAAGACCTTTCTCAAGGGATCTGTAAAGGAGTATAAATATAACGTTTTTATTGGCGTCTACACACATCATCTTTTTCAAGAACATGCGAAAATATGGCTCCGATTTATCGATGATATTTTCTGTTTGTGGAGAGGTCCCTTATCGAGTGCTTTGCACTTTCATCACCACCTTGACAATGTCTACCCAGAACTTGGTTTCACTATCATAACCAATACCGAGAAAATCAGCTTTTTAGATACCTTAGTCCTGAAGGATCCATCTGGTCACATTCAATTTGACCTCTACAATAAACCAACAGACAGGAACAGCCTACTACATTACACCAGCAACCACCCTAGAGCCACCAAAGCATCACTCCCTAAATCTCAATTCACAAGGTTAGAAAGAATAGTAACAGATCCATCAACTTTACAACAGAGACAATCAGATATGAAATCTAAATTCAGACATAGAGGCTACCCTGACCAACTGATTACCAACAAACCGACAATATGCAAACAAACTACCTCACAAACTACCATTCCCTCACCACGGATACCATGCATCCTCACATACCACCCCCTTGCCCCAAAAATCCAACAAACAATCAGAAAACAATGGTCTATACTGTCACAAGCATACCCCGAGATCCCAGAGTTTCAGTCTCCCCCCATCACTTGTTACAAAAGATCACAAAACATTAGGGACCACCTCATCCGTGCAGATATTGGACCTTTAAATAAAATACCAAAACAGCGTTTTTTACAGAATCCAAAATACGGCACTTTCCCGTGCCTACACTGTGCCCAGTTTATTTAATTAAATGCCCGTGTGGACTTTGCTATGTGGGTGAAACCACGCAACAAATAAGGAATCGTATTTCTAAACATAAATCCACCATCAGGACTGAACAGTTTTTGTTACCAATCCCAGCACATTTTAAGGAGCACAACCACCAGATCTCCTCCTTACGCTATCAGGTTTTGGAACAAGTTAATACCCCACGGAGAGGCGGTAACAGGATCAAAACATTTAAACAAAGAGAAAGCTTCTGGATTCACCGACTGGACACTTTATCCCCGAGAGGCCTTAACCGGGAATGTGACTTTTACTGTGATCTTTAAACACTCAATCTTTAATCATTTTTCTTATTTTTCGGATTGTGGACTGCTATGGAGCCATAATGTTATTTCTTTGATATTAATATGCATATACTTCTCCTTTATTTCAGGCTCCCTAGTCGGATATATTCATAGTCAATATACAAGTTGGTGAGAAAAAAACCTTCCCCCCCCCCCCTCCCTTCCCCCGTACTTTCCTTCTACCCTTCCCCCTCTTCCCCTCCCCCTCCCCCTTTTTCTCCCATTCCGTCCCCCCTCTCTCTCATCATAGATTATATTATAGTATAATATAGTATAAGATTATAGTACATATAGATACGTATATGCTTAGATACTTATCTATGGAACCTAGAACTATATAATGTGATTTGTTCGCCTTTTGTCTTTTGTTTTTTGTTTTATTGTCTATTGTGTGGTTTCTTGTTTTATTCCTCATATTTTAGCACGACGAGAACAGAAGCAATTACTTAATTATACTTTAAATTATTCCTTCTATATATGTATGTGACCCCTTTTCACCAGAGAAAACCTTCCCCATTCATTTCAATCATAGCTCTAGCATAGAACTGTATATACTTTTTATTTCATAATATTCTCAATATCTTTCTCTACAACTCCTCTTCTTCCTTCTAATCTACCAGCAGAGCGATCCCCAGCCAATTATTTCCTTTTTCCTAGGCACAACAGGTTACACATCCCCAGAATAAAGCTATCTTTCATTTCTCTGCCCCAGCACCTAGTGCGCATGCGCATACTGCGGCCCGCGGTCACGCGGCTCACATGACGTCACCAGCGATCATGTGACCAACTGAACCCGGTCACAGACCACAGCGCCCGCATTACTTCCGGTCCTCTAGCATAAAATCCAAACAGACGCAGAGACACACAGCGCCTGCATCAAGCCATTTGCTACCCGGCCATGGTGAGTCTATATGCCATATATCTATGCTACATATCCATGCCATTTATGCACTAGGTACTTAGATTTAATTCGCTGCTCTATTCATGCACAGACAATTCTTGTGATACTTACCACATCAATCTAACTTATTCATTTCCCAGATCCTTGATTCAGTTTTATGCCCCACCAATCAGTAATAGTTCATGCTACAGCCCAGTCCTTATCACTAGGTTCTCCTTTAACAAAGACAGCATCTGCCTTACCTGTCCTGTATCCCTCTTACTTTACCTACCCTTTACTCTCTTTTTTACCAATGTCATAATCTGAGACCTGTATGTATGCATATGTATGTGCATGTGCATGTATGTGTGTGTGTGTGCAGAAACGCACATACACACTCATATATGTATGTGTACAATTCCTCCTATTCTCTTATTTTGTTTCCTCCCTTACTATATGTCAACAGTATGCTATGGTCGGCACATCTAGACGCCAATAAAAACGTTATATTTATACTCCTTTACAGATCCCTTGAGAAAGGTCTTTGACAGGACCGAAACGTTGGGACACATTATGGCCTACAAAGATATGTGATTTATGCTGATATCATTATGATGGCGCGACCAGTCATATATTGACAAAATCTGTGAATACTTTTTTGTACCAATAATAAATTTGCAAAGCAAAAGACATTGGTGTGCCGTGGATTATCTCTATATACTCTGCGACTGAAGTCCTCTGCGAGCACCCACCATTATACTCAGGTGTGCGGTCTCCACAATTTCCTTAATAGCAGAGAATCAGGCTTCACGTCACCCACCACTGGAACAGGCCACTGTCACACATTTAGGCCCAGGCACCCAGGCAGAGGAGAGAGGTCCCGTAACAGAGAATCTGGCCTTATGTCAGCGCAGAATCTGTCTTCATGTCATAGCAGAGAATCAGGCTTCACGTCACCCACCACTGGAACAGGCCACTGTCACACATTCAGGCCCAGGAACCCAGGCAGAGGAGAGAGGTCCCGTAACAGAGAATCTGGCCTTATGTCAGCGCAGAATCTGTATTCATGTCATAGCAGAGAATCAGGCTTCACGTCACCCACCACTGGAACAGGCCACTGTCACACATTTAGGCCCCGGCACCCAGACAGAGGAGAGCGGTCCCGTAACAGAGAATCTGGCCTTATGTCAGCGCAGAATCTGTCTTCATGTCATAGCAGAGAATCAGGCTTCACGTCACCCACCACTGGAACAGGCCACTGTCACACATTTAGGCCCAGGCACCCAGGCAGAGGAGAGAGGTCCCGTAACAGAGAATATGGCCTTATGTCAGCGCAGAATCTGTCTTCATGTCATAGCAGAGAATCAGGCTTCACGTCACCCACCACTGGAACAGGCCACTGTCACACATTTAGGCCCAGGCACCCAGGCAGAGGAGAGAGGTCCCGTAACAGAGAATCTGGCCTTATGTCAGCGCAGAATCTGTATTCATGTCATAGCAGAGAATCAGGCTTCACGTCACCCACCACTGGAACAGGCCACAGTCACACATTTAGGCCCCGGCACCCAGACAGAGGAGAGCGGTCCCGTAACAGAGAATCTGGCCTTATGTCAGTGCAGAATCTGTATTCATGTCATAGCAGAGAATCAGGCTTCACGTCACCCACCACTAGAACAGGCCACTGACACACATTTAGGCCCCGGCACCCAGACAGAGGAGAGCGGTCCCGTAACAGAGAATCTGGCCTTATGTCAGTGCAGAATCTGTATTCATGTCATAGCAGAGAATCAGGCTTCACGTCACCCACCACTAGAACAGGCCACTGTCACACATTTAGGCCCAGGCACCCAGGCAGAGGAGAGAGGTCCCGTAACAGAGAATCTGGCCTTATGTCAGCGCAGAATCTGTATTCATGTCATAGCAGAGAATCAGGCTTCACGTCACCCACCACTGGAACAGGCCACTGTCACATATTTAGGCCCAGGCACCCAGACAGAGGAGAGAGGTCGCGTAACAGAGAATCTGGCTTCATGTCAGCACAGAATAAGTCTTCATGTCATAGCAGAGAATCAGGCTTCACGTCACCCACCACTGGAACAGGCCACTGTCACACATTTAGGCCCCGGCACCCAGACAGAGGAGAGGTTCATTCAACTTTGGGTTGCCCCGCAATATAATGGTAAAATGAAATTAAAAATAGTATTGAATGAGGAAGTGCCCTGGAGTAGAATAATATATTGTTAAGGGGAGGTAGTTAATATCTAATCTGCACAAGGGATGGACAGGTCCTGTGGGATCCATGCCTGGTTCATTTTTATGAACGTCAGCTTGTCCACATTGGCTGTAGACAGGCGGCTGCGTTTGTCTGTAATGACGCCCCCTGCCGTGCTGAATACACGTTCAAACAAAACGCTGGCCGCCGGGCAGGCCAGCACCTCCAAGGCATAAAAGGCTAGCTCTGGCCACGTGGACAATTTGGAGACCCAGAAGTTGAATGGGGCCAAACCATCAGTCAGTACGTGGAGGGGTCTGCACAGGTACTGTTCCACCATGTTAGTGAAATGTTGCCTCCTGCTAACACGTTCCGTATCAGTTGGTGGTGCAGTTAGCTGTGGAGTGGGGACAAAACTTTTCCACATCTCTGCCATGCTAACCCTGCCCTCAGAGGAGCTGGCCGTGACACAGCTGCGTTGGCGACCTCTTGCTCCTCCTCTGCCTTCGCCTTGGGCTTCCACTGGTTCCCCTGTGACATTTTGGAATGCTCTCAGTAGCGCGTTTACCAACGTGCGCTTGTACTCGCGCATCTTCCTATCACGCTCCAGTGTAGGAAGTAAGGTGGGCACATTGTCTTTGTCCCGGGGATCCAGCAGGGTGGCAACCCAGTATTCCGCACACGTTAAAATGTGGGCAACTCTGCTGTCGTTGCGCAGGCACTGCAGCATGTAGTCTCTCATGTGTGCCAGGCTGCCCAGAGGTAAGGACAAGCTGTCCTCTGTGGGAGGCGTATCGTCATCGTCCTGTGTTTCCCCCCAGCCACGCACCAGTGATGAGCCCGAGCTGCTTTGGGTGCCACCCCGCTGTGAACATGCTTCATCCTCATCCTCCTCCACCTCCTCCTCATCCTCGTCCTCCTCGTCCTCCAGTAGTGGGCCCTGTCTGGCCACATTTGTACCTGGCCTCTGGTGTTGCAAAAAACCTCCCTCTGAGTCACTTTGAAGAGACTGTCCTGAAAGTGCTAAAAATGACCCCTCTTCCTCCTCTTCCTCCTGGGCCACCTCCTCTTCCATCATCGCCCTAAGTGTTTTCTCAAGGAGACATAGAAGTGGTATTGTAACGCTGATAACGGCGTCATCGCCACTGGCCATGTTGGTGGAGTACTCGAAACAGCGCAACAGGGCACACAGGTCTCGCATGGAGGCCCAGTCATTGGTGGTGAAGTGTGTCTGATCCGCAGTGCGACTGACCCGTGCGTGCTGCAGCTGAAACTCCACTATGGCCTGCTGCTGCCCGCACAGTCTGTCCAGCATATGCAAGGTGGAGTTCCACCTGGTGGGTACGTCGCATATGAGGCAGTGAGCGGGAAGGCCGAAGTTACGCTGTAGCGCAGACTGGCGAGCAGCGGCAGGGTGTGAACGCCGGAAGCGCGAACAGACGGCCCGCACTTTATGCAGCAGCTCTGACATGTCGGGGTAGTTGCGAATGAACTTCTGCACCACCAAATTCAGCACATGCGCCAGGCAAGGGATGTGCGTCAAACCGGCTAGTCCCAGAGCTGCAACGAGATTTCGCCCATTATCGCACACCACCAGGCCGGGCTTGAGGCTCACCGGCAGCAACCACTCGTCGGTCTGTTGTTCTATACCCCGCCACAACTCCTGTGCGCTGTGGGGCCTGTCCCCCAAACATATGAGTTTCAGAATGGCCTGCTGACGTTTACCCCGTGCTGTGCTGAAGTTGGTGATGAAGGTGTGTGGCTGACTGGATGAGCAGGTGGAAGAAGAGGAGGAGGAAGCTGAGTAGGAGGAGGAGGAGACAGGAGGCAAAGAATGTTGCCCTGCGATCCTTGGCGGCGGAAGGACGTGCGCCAAACAGCTCTCCGCCTGGGGCCCAGCCGCCATTACATTTACCCAGTGTGCAGTTAGGGAGATATAGCGTCCCTGGCCGTGCTTACTGGTCCACGTATCTGTGGTTAGGTGGACCTTGCCACAGATGGCGTTGCGCAGTGCACACTTGATTTTATCGGACACTTGTTTGTGCAGGGAAGGCACGGCTCTCTTGGAGAAGTAGTGGCGGCTGGGAACAACATACTGTGGGACAGCAAGTGACATGAGCTGTTTGAAGCTGTGTGTGTCCACCAGCCTAAATGACAGAATTTCATAGGCCAGTAGTTTAGAAATGCTGGCATTCAGGGCCAGGGATCGAGGGTGGCTAGGTGGGAATTTACGCTTTCTCTCAAATGTTTGTGAGATGGAGAGCTGAACGCTGCCGTGTGACATGGTTGAGATGCTTGGTGACGCAGGTGGTGGTGTTGGTGGTACATCCCATGTTTGCTGGGCAGCAGGTGCCAACGTTCCTCCAGAGGCGGAGGAAGAGCCCGAGGCGGCGGCAGCAGCAGAAGAGGCCGAGGCAGCAGCAGCAGAAGAGGTAGCAGGGGGAGCCTGAGTGACTTCTTTGTTTTTAAGGTGTTTACTCCACTGCAGTTCATGCTTTGCATGCAGGTGCCTGGTCATGCAGGTTGTGCTAAGGTTCAGAACGTTAATGCCTCGCTTCAGGCTCTGATGGCACAGCGTGCAAACCACTCGGGTCTTGTCGTCAGCACATTGTTTGAAGAAGTGCCATGCCAGGGAACTCCTTGAAGCTGCCTTTGGGGTGCTCAGTCCCAGATGGCGGCGGTCAGTAGCAGGCGGAGTCTCTTGGCGGCGGGTGTTCTGATTTTGCCCACTGCTCCCTCTTTTGCTACGCTGTTGGCTCGGTCTCACCACTGCCTCTTCTTCCGAACTGTGAAAGTCAGTGGCACGACCTTCATTCCATGTGGGGTCTAGGACCTCATCGTCCCCTGCATCGTCTTCCACCCAGTCTTGATCCCTGACCTCCTGTTCAGTCTGCACACTGCAGAAAGACGCAGCAGTTTGCACCTGTGTTTCGTCATCATCAGAGACGTGCTGAGGTGGTATTCCCATGTCCTCATCATCAGGAAAAATAAGTGGTTGTGCGTTAGTGCATTCTATCTCTTCCACCCCTAGGGAAGGGCTAGGTGGATGCCCTTGGGAAACCCTGGCAGCAGAGTCTTCAAACAGCATAAGAGACTGCTGCATAACTTAAGGCTCAGACAGTTTCCCTGATATGCATGGGGGTGATGTGACAGACCGATGGGCTTGGTTTTCATGCGCCATCTGTGCGTTTTCTGCAGAAGACTGGGTGGGAGATAATATGAACGTGCTGGATCCACTGTCGGCCACCCAATTGACTAATGCCTGCACCTGCTCAGGCCTTACCATCCTTAGAACAGCATTGGGCCCCACCAAATATCGCTGTAAATTCTGCTGGCTACTGGGACCTGAGGTAGTTGGTTCACTAGGACGTGTGGCTGTGGCAGAACGGCCACGTCCTCTCCCAGCACCAGAGGGTCCACTAACACTACCACGACCATGTCCACGTCTGCGTCCCTTATTAGATGTTTTCCTCATTGTTCCCGTTCACCACAATTTTGAGAATGGCAAATTTGGGAATGGTTTTTCAACCCAGAAAAAAAAGTGTGCTTTTACGGTCACTACAAATAACTTGACCAGCTAAAACAGTAGAGATTTGGTTAAATAGAGATGTGAGGCCTGTTTTTTTTTGCGCTGTGTGACAGGTATAGGTTTAATCACAGAATCAGATTTCTATCAGCACGCTAGCGTGTGTCTTAGGTTTTTCTGAATGACACTATCACTAGCTTCAATGTAAGATATTCTTTTTGGGATAGATTTCAAGTAGGCCTCAAATACCAGAAACTAGTTATTTTGAGAATGGCAAATTTGGGAATGGTTTTTCAACCCAGAAAAAAAAGTGTGCTTTTACGGTCACTACAAATAACTTGACCAGCTAAAACAGTACAGATTTGGTTGAATAGAAATGTCAGGTCTATTTTTTAGGCGCTGGGTGACAGGCTCAACTTGCCCCTGATGTAATATATGGCCAAAAAATAACCACACTGTTGATGGTTAAATGCACTTGGGTGACACAGGCTCAGCCTGCACCAGATGTAGTATATGGCCAAAAAATAATCAGACTGTCGATGGTTAAATGCACTTCGGTGACACAGGCTCAGCCTGCAGCTGATGTAGTATATGGCCAAAAAATAACCAGACTGTTGATGGTTAAATGCACTTCGGTGACACAGGCTCAGCCTGCAGCTGATGTAGGATATAGCACAAAATAACCACACTATCGATGGTTAAATACACTTGGTGATAGCTTGTGCTGGCGCACCACAAGTCACAAAATGGCTGCCGATCACCCCAGAAAAAAAGTGATCTAAAAACGCTCTGGGCAGCCTCAAAAAAGTGAGCAAGTCAATAATAGCACTTCAATGATCCACAGCTGCAGATCGATCACAGAATGAAGTCTTTTGGAGGAGTTAATCTGCCTAATCTCGCCCTAACGTCGCAGCTGCAACCTCTCCCTATACTGATCATAGCAGAGTGACGTGCGGCGCTACGTGACTCCAGCTTAAATAGAGGCTGGGTCACATGCTGCACTGGCCAATCACAGCCATGCCAATAGTAGGCATGGCTGTGATGGCCTCTTGGGGCAAGTAGTATGACGCTTGTTGATTGGCTGCTTTGCAGCCTTTCAAAAAGCGCCAAGAAAGCGCCGAACACCGAACCCGAACCTTTACGAAAATGTTCGGGTTCGGGTCCGTGTCACGGACACCCCAAAATTCGGTACGAACCCGAACTATACAGTTCGGGTACGCTTATCCCTAGCCGCCACCTTTGTTAGTGGCTGCAACCCCCCTTCTCCTCCTCCGCCTCCTCTTCCACTTCCACCTCTTAATTATCATCTTGCAGCACCAGTCAGCCATCAATCAGCAGCTGAAATCAGTGTAGCACTGCAAAGGTGAAGCGGCTACAGGCCGTGCTTAAACTGATCTGCTTAGGCGACAAACAGCACACCGCCACAGAGCATGGTTGTGTCTGATAATGGCCATGACTTGGTGGCAGCTTTGGAGCTCAGCAAGTTCACACACATCCCATGCCTAGCCCACGTCTTAAACCTAGTGTTTCAGCGGTTTCTAAAAACCTACCCCAATTTGCCTGAGCTCTTGGTGAAGATGCGTCACATGTGTGCCCATTTCCGCAAGTCAATGACAGCTTCCGCCGGTCTGTCAATGCTGCAGTAGCACCCCTTCCACCACTAAAAAGGGTATAAGATTAAATCTCCCTTTTCTCCTCCTCCTCCATCATATCAACATGCTTATTAAGCTGCCCTCGTTCCTAATGTTTTAGAGGGTCAGTTCAGCAGCAGGCACTCACCCATAATGTTTTTAGATGGTCACCAGCAGGCCTTCAACCATAATGTTTTAGAGGGTCAGCTCAGCAGCAGACCCTCACCCCTAAATTTTTAGATGGACAGCTCTGCAGAAGGCCCTCGCCCACAATTTTTTTTAGATGGTCAGCTCGGCAGCAGGCTCTCGCCCATAATGTTTTAGATGGTCAGCTTCGCAGCAGGCCCTCGCCCACAAATGTTTTTTAGATGGTATGCTCGGCAGCAGGCCCTTGCCCACAAAATTTTTTAGATGGTCAGGTCAGCAGCAGGCCCTCACCCCTAATGTATTAGAGGGTCACCAGCAGGCCATCAATCAGAATTTTTCAAGGGTGTGTATGATGCCCTCCATTATATGTAATAAAGGGTGTATTGGAGTGCCGGTTCCTTGTAATTTTTGGCAGCCCTTTCCCTTAGTGCATAGGCTTTATGAGTGTAGGAGTCCCACTACCTGAACAATTGTACCACAATGTGAATGAGGCCATCCTTTAGGTGATATACAGGTTGTATCGGAGTGCCTCTTCCTTCTAATTTTTGGCAGCACTTGCACTTTATATACAAGTAAATATACAGGAAAGAATGTTTCCTAACAATTTTTCCTCTAAAATCGATTTTATCTTCGGTTTGGTGCGTATTATTGTCAGTCTGTAAAAGTGGCGTACTACTCGGACAACATCATTCCCAGCAGCGACCTGGGAGTCCAAGATGCATCCAGACATCCTCCCCATGCTGTTGCCGAACCATTTCAGTGGTGTTTCCATCAATTTCTGACCTTTTCCTATGAACCAGACACCCTCCCCTCTTCAGAGCAGGGGGTGCCTGGTTTAATGCTTGGGTTTTCCCATTGACTTCCATTGTGCTCGGTAGAGCATCCGAGCATCCCGAGGTGTTCTACTAGAGCACTTTGGTGCTCAACCAACACTAGGTAACACCCCATATGTGGTCTTAAACTGCTGTTTGTGCAAACTACAGGGTTCACAACAGAAAGAGCACCATTTGCATTTGAGGCTTGATCTGGCGATTTCTACAGCACTAATCAACTACAGAGGCTCTGAAGTCAAATTAAAGAAGAGAACTCCAAGAAGTGAATCCTTTTCCAAGGGATGTAGTGAACATTTTGATCCAAAAGGTGTTTTGCAAAAATAAATTTACTGTAGATTTACAAAGGTCAGCAACTTTCTGGCTGCTTGTGACCAATGTGTATGTGTTGATTTTCTGAGCTGTTTGCTTCATTTCATAAATAACGTCCCGTTGCTGGACAATCTTCTAAGCTGTCCATAAGTTGGACATTGATAAAGGGTCTATGTGACCAGGCAAAAATAACTCCAGACACATCACTCAGCCTTCTCCACTCAAATATTCCACATCTGCCATCTGCACTTAAAAATGTTGAGAATTTATTGCAGGAGCAGTGTATTCGAATTGAGGAGACTGAGTAATTTGCCTGGTCACATGACCCTCCATCACCAGCCATTTTATGGACAGGACCTCTGTGTGGACAGTACAAAATACTTAGCCAACAATGGAGAATACCTTATGAAATATAGAACACTGCACAGAATATAATCATAGATTACATTGTATTGTATATTAGTATATGCCACCTAGTCACCTCACAAACACATTGATCAAGAGTAGCTGGGAAGTGGCTAACCCCTTTGATTAATTAATTTCCAAGAACAAAAAAGGGAAATTTTGCCATAGATATGCCATTTCAGTACCCTATATGTTGTGCCCAGTGTTTGCAAATGTGAAAAGTAAGCCATCTTAATATTATACTGTGCTTCCTGGTTTTATAAACACCCTACATGTGGCCCTAATCTTTTGCCTGGACATACAGCAGGGCTCAGGAGTAAGAGAGCACCATGCACATTTGAGGCCCAATGTGGTGATTTCCACTGTTTGTGTGACAACTGTAGAGGCTCTGGGGTGAAATAATAAATGGAACCTATTTTGGAAATTCTGCCTAACAAGGTATTAAGGGGTGGAGTGAGAATTTTGACCACAGGTATTTTACAGAAATTAATGTATAGCAGACAGTACAAATTGAAAATTGCCAATATGGCATTTCAGTGCCCAACATTCCATTCAAAATGTTAGGTGGGTTCTACTAAGTACGGAAACGCCATAAATGTTGATGCAAACTGCTGTATGAGCACTGTGGGAAGTTGCTCTGGTAGACAGGTTAGCGGACGTAGTATAGAGGCAAGGAACCAGGTTGTAAATCAACTTCAGTGTTTTATTCACACTCAGCAAAAACATAAAAGTCTTGGTGCTTGTTCACACACAGCAAAACATAACAATGGTTCCCTGGAATCCTTGGTGTCAGTTCACACCCAGCTATATGCTCAGCCACAGAAATGTTCACTGGCAGGCTTCCAGGCGGTCTGCATGCGTATTTGCAGTCCTCAGCACAGAGTACTTCACAGCTTTTCTGTCAGATGGAGGATAATCCACGACACCTGATAAAGCTGACTGCTTTTTATAAGCCTCCCAAGACCTGGCTTGAAACATGGGGTGTAGCCATCCACCCAGCACTTTGGCTATTCCCAGTAAGAGCCGTCCTGGATCGGCTTTACAGCCATACTAAACAGCTGAAGTGTCAGACTGTAAAGCAATAATGACACTTCAGGGGGAAAAAAACGTCTCTTAAAGAGGACCTTTCATCGGTCCAAACATTGTGAACTAAGTATCATGATCTGTACAGTGGCGCCCCAGGGATCTCACTGCACTTACTATTATCCCTGGGCGCCGCTCTATTCTCGTGCTATGCCCTCCGGTATGTTCGGTCACTTGGTTATAGTAGGAGGAGACTGGCCTTGTTCTCCTGGGCATCTCCTTCTCCTAGGCTGTAGCGCTGGCCAATCGCAGCGCAGAGCTCACAGCCTGGGAGAAAAAAAAATACCAAGCTGTGATGAGCTCTGCGCTGCGATTGGCCAGCGCTACAGCCTGGGAGAAGAAGACACCCAGGAGAACAAGGCAAGTCTCCTCCTACTATAACCAAGTTCCCTAAGTCTCTGCCTACTATAACCAAGTGACCAAAGATACCGGAGGGCATAGCAGGAGAACGGAGCGGCGCCCAGGGATAATAGTAAGTGCATTGAGATCCCTGGGCGCCGTTGTACAGATCATGACATTTAGTTCACATTGTTTGGACCGATGAAAGGTCCTCTTTAACTCATCGAAGCCAGGAACCTCGGTGACACGTACTGACCATCAATGATGGCCCCTTGTTTCTTCCTACAGCACATAGAAGGGTTCAGAAGGGAAGGAGTGCCATTTGGATTTTGGAGCACAAATTTTGCTGGAATGTTTTTTGGAAACATTTGCAGAGACTCGGAGGTATCAGCAAAGGGAAAACTGCCTATAAGTGACCCCATTTTCGAAACTACACCCTTCAAGAAATGTATCAAGGGGTGGAGTCAGCATTTTGACACAACAGTTTTTTTTTTACAGAAATTAATGAGCAGGGGATTGCGTAACATAAAAATTTAAAGTTTTCCACAGATATGTCATCAGTGCCCAGTATGTCATGTGAAGCTCGTGCCATCTGAGATACACCACATTCTTTAGCTTCTAGTCACAGCAAGACCTCAGCAGATGTCTTATCAGAGGCTTTTGTGGGTGCACGTCCCTTTTTCAGACCCCTTCCACCCAAGGTGTCGGTAAATAACTTGTATCAGTAGTTTGGAGACAGCACACCAAGGACAGCATATAGCTTCAATTCAATATTTATTTTACCAGTGGTACAATCTCATAGTGACATTCATTGCTTATTGCAACGTTTCAGGCCCAATTTGGTGCCATTTATCAAGCTATAAATGTAAACACAAGAAATATATCAATACAGATATTCAAAAAATGTATTAATCATAGTGTGCAATATTTCATCGATGGTATTTTTCATTTAATTAGAATGTACAATATTTCATATAAAGAAAAAGAGAAAAAACATAGTATGTCCGTGCGGGTAACATGGGCCAAAGGGTAAATGTGATGAAAATACATGATTAAATAAATAGAAGACGAAAAATTAAAATGACATAATTAGAAGACATGACCGTATATACTGAATACCATGATTACAGGAAACAACTTCAGATACAATCTAAAGATGGGCAAACAAGTAGTCAGAGGATAGTGTCAACTGGCCTGCATGCTAACAGAGGGAAAGACTGATAAAAGCACCAGGTCAGCCGAGTAGCCCCCCAGAGAAAGATAGACAATTGACATGCTGGAGTTACCTTGTAGGGTTAATGTGTTATATTTCAGGGGTTAATGCATTATATGCTGATCAGAGGTTAATGTGTTATATACTGATCAGAGGTATAATGTAAACGGTGCCCATACATAGAAACCGGATTCCAAAAAAGTTGGGACACTAAACAAATTGTGAATAAAAACTGAATGCAATGATGTGGAGATGGCAAATGTCAATATTTTATTTGTAATAGAACGTAGATGACAGATCAAACGTTTAATCCAAGTTAATGTATAATTTTAAAGGAAAAATACGTTGATTCCAATTTTCACGGTGTCAACAAATCCCAAAAAAGTTGGGACAAGTAGCAATAAGAGGCTGGAAAAAGTAAATTTGAGCATAACGAAGAGCTGGAAGACCAATTAACACTAATTAGGTCAATTGGCAACATGATTAGGTATAAAAAGAGCTTCTCAGAGTGGCAGTGTCTCTCAGAAGCCAAGATGGGTAGAGGATCACCAATTCCCACAATGTTGCGCAGAAAGATATTGGAGCAATATCAGAAAGGTGTTACCCAGCGAAAAATTGCAAAGACTTTGCATCTATCATCATCAACTGTGCATAACATCATCCGAAGATTCAGAGAATCTGGAACAATCTCTGTGCGTAAGGGTCAAGGCCGTAAAACCATACTGGATGCCCGTGATCTCCGGGCCCTTAAACGACACTGCACCACAAACAGGAATGCTACTGTAAAGGAAATCACAGAATGGGCTCAGGAATACTTCCAGAAACCATTGTCAGTGAACACAATCCACCGTGCCATCCGCCGTTGCCAGCTGAAACTCTACAGTGCAAAGAAGAAGCCATTTCTAAGCAAGATCCACAAGCTCAGGCGTTTTCACTGGGCCAGGGATCATTTAAAATGGAGTGTGGCAAAATGGAAGACTGTTCTGTGGTCAGACGAGTCACGATTCGAAGTTCTTTTTGGAAATCTGGGATGCCATGTCATCCGGACCAAAGAGGACAAGGACAACCCAAGTTGTTATCAACGCTCAGTTCAGAAGCTTGCATCTCTGATGGTATGAGGTTGCATGAGTGCGTGTGGCATGGGCAGCTTGCATGTCTGGAAAAGCACCATCAATGCAGAAAAAAATATTTAGGTTCTAGAACAACATATGCTCCCATCCAAACGTCATCTCTTTCAGGGAAGACCCTGCATTTTTCAACAAGATAATGCTAGACCACATTCTGCATCAATCACAACATCATGGCTGCGTAGGAGAAGGATCCGGGTACTGAAATAGCCAGTCTGCAGTCCAGATCTTTCACCTATAGAGAACATTTGGCGCATCATAAAGAGGAAGGTGCAACAAAGAAGGCCCAAGACGATTGAACAGTTAGAGGCCTGTATTAGACAAGAATGGGAGAGCATTCCTATTTCTAAACTTGAGAAACTGGTCTCCTCGGTCCCCAGACGTCTGTTGAGTGTTGTAAGAAGAAGGGGAGATGCCACGCAGTGGTGAAAATGGCCTTGTCCCAACTTTTTGGGGATTTGTTGACACCATGAAATTCGGATTCAACATATTTTTCCCTTAAAATTGTACATTTTCTCAGTTTAAACTTTTGTTCCGTGATTTAAGTTCTATTCTGAATAAAATATTAGAAGTTGGCACCTCCACATCATTGCATTCAGTTTTTATTCACGATTTGTATAGTGTCCCAACTTTTTGGAATCCGGTTTGTATGTAAACATCAATCACACATATACACTCACCTAAAGAATTATCAGGAACACCTGTTCTTTTTCTCATTAATGCAATTATCTAGTCAACCAATCACATGGCAGTTGCTTTAATGCATTTAAGGGTGTGGTCCTGGTCAAGACAATCTCCTGAACTCCAAACTGAATGTCAGAATGGGAAAGAAAGGTGATTTAAGCAATTTTGAGCGTGGCATGGCTGTTGGTGCCAGACAGGCCGGTCTGAGTATTTCACAATCTGCTCAGTTACTGGGATTTTCACGCACAACCATTTCTAGGGTTTACAAAAAATGGTGTGAAAAGGGAAAAACATCCAGTATGCGGCAGTCCTGTGGGCAAAAATGCCTTGTGGATGCTAGAGGTCAGAGGAGAATGGGCCGACTGATTCAAGCTGATAGAAGAGCAACGTTGACTGAAATAACCACTCGTTACAACCGAGGTATGCAGCAAAGCATTTGTGAAGCCACAACACGCACAACCTTGAGGCGGACGGGCTACAACAGCAGAAGACCCCACCGGGTAACACTCATCTCCACTACAAATAGGAAAAAGAGGCTACAATTTGCACGAGCTTACCAAAATTGAACTGTTGAAGACTGGAAAAATGTTGCCTGGTCTGATGAGTCTCGATTTCTGTTGAGACATTCAAATTGTAGAGTCCGAATTTGGCGTAAACAGAATGAGAATATGTATCCATCCTCTGATGGCTACTTCCAGCAGGATAATGCACCATGTCACAAAGCTCGAATCATTTCAAATTGGTTTCTTGAACATGACAATGAGTTCACTGTACTAAAATGGCCCCCACAGTCACCAGATCTCAACCCAATAGAGCATCTTTGGGATGTGGTGGAATGGGAGCTTCGTGCCCTGGATGTGCATCCCTCAAATCTCCATCAACTGCAAGATGCTATCCTATCAATATGGGCCAACATTTCTAAAGAATGCTATCAGCACCTTGTTGAATCAATGCCACATAGAATTAAGGCAGTTCTGAAGGCAAAAGGTGGTCCACCACCATATTAGTATGGTGTTCCTAATAATTCTTTAGGTGAGTGTATAAACCAGATGTAGTCAGTAGGCTAGTGAGGGTATACACACTACCAAGTACTAAAAGGTTTCTTATACAAATCGGCAAGGTGTGTGACCCATCCAAGCGCACTGTGCAGTCAAAGGTTTCATAAGGGCAATGGCGATGCCTTACCTGAGAAGGCCGGTCATAAGACTTCCACGGCATGCAGTAAATCAGAGGCACGCCGTGGGGTTTTATCAGGAGGTAGGCCGGTCACGTGTAGGGCAGGATATCCGGCTCGGCCGGCGTGTAATGAGTAGCACTATTCAGGCATAATAGAGGGCGGTGCGCCGTCGTCCGGCGCATGCACCCTAATGCATCTTGAGTTAGTGGATACTGGTAAGACAGGAAAGAAGCTGGCGCATGCTCAGTGTTGCCACGAATTTATAGCGGGCATCTTGGGAACTGGAAATATCTAGAATATGCTGATTGTTTCTAAAGGGCTAGTAAGAAGGTTATGCCAGTTGATTACACAGTTATTTTGGCGTGTTCCTCAGTATCTAGCGGATTATCTATATAAAGTACATCTGGTTTTGTGTGTTTGGTGTAGCATATATATGATAATTGACTTTATGAATTATATACTCTAAATGCAGTTGGGCACCAATACCTCCCTGGAAGCTGGACAAGACATAATACCCACCAGCCTTAATATATCACTGACGACAATGGATGATGATTGAGGGCCGTCTATAGTTAATTCTCTAGTTGGGATCGTGAGACTATGATGCAGGGGAATTACCTATTGGAAAGAACATAAAGAGGCATATGAGTCAGAATATAGAACACAGTAAAAGTATTTCAATTTAAGAAAATTTGTAATCCTTATTGAGGCCTCCAGGGCCCAAAGTACCCAGGCGGCGGATCCATAGCATTTCCCTTGAGTGTAACATTTCCTCGCGATTACCCCCTCTGCGAGGGGTCGGGACCCAATCAATGACTTGGAAACAAAGTTGGCTGGGTGTATGTTTATGTTCCTGAAAATGCTGTACTAATGGGAGTTTCCTTCTTATTGGTACGAATATTCGATTTGTGTTGACTGATTCTGTCCTTGATTTTTTTGTGTGGTCTCACCCACACATACCCCAGTCCGCAAGGACATTTGATGAGGTAGATGACGAAACTAGTAGTACATGAGTGGCCTCTAATGTAGTATTTTTTTACCTGATGACGGATGGGTAAAAATGTTACCTTTTGTAACATTGCCACATTGGGCACATCCCAAACATGGGTATGTTCCCAAGTTGGGTGACCCAGTAATAGTGCGTTGTGGGTCATTTTTCCCAGATCCGAAGTCGGATCTCACCAAGTGACACTGGGGGCACTTCTCTGTAAGATCCGCCGGTGTCTGTTTATGATTTTTTTGATGGAGGAACTCCAAGTGGAGTAGGTGGTAACGCAAGGAATCCTGCTGTTCTGTTTATTCCCAAATATGGGCTTAGGTTTAAGGAGGTCGTCCCTGTTGATATTATTAACGCGGTGCGTGTGTTCCATCAATACTTCTGATGGGAACCCACAATTGGAGAATTTATTAATTTGTAGTATCCTTGTTTCGGCTGTTTTGGGATTGGATACAATTCTCTTAACCCTCATTAATTGTGATAGCGGGAGGGATTTATTCAGACCTGGTGGGTGGTGACTATTAAATATCAGTAGGCTGTTTCTGTCTGTAGGTTTATAGTATAGATCATAGTGTAGGAAGTTATTTTCTACCTGGAGTAGCACATCGAGGAATGGAATCTTAGTCTGACTAGTTTTCCAAGGAAAAAGCAATGGATCCAACCGATGAGTTCAGGTCAAGATGAAAATTCTGCAAGTCCTCCATTGACCCCTGCCACAAACATAAGACATCATCAATATATTGTATCCAGGCCTTGACACATTTATGAAACAGATGATGAGTATAGACATAACGTTCCTCAAAGGCATTCATGTATATGACTGCCAATGTCAGTGCCACATTACATCCCATCGCGGTACCTGAAAGCTGTAAATAAAAATCATCCTCGAACAGAAAGTAGTTGTTTTTTAAAATCTCAGCAGTTCTTGGATGAAGAGGTTTTCTTTGTTGAAAGGACCTCCATGACACATTTGATACCATCCTCTATGGGAATGTTAGTGTATAGACTGGAGACATCCATGGTAACCAAGAGTGTATCGTCTCCATGGATGGCAAGATTCTTAGTTTTGTTAATAAAGTCAGTAGTATCCAAAATGAAGAATTTTCCTGCTTGGGCATAGGGGCGTAAGAGTCTATCCAAAAAGATAGCGGCTGGTTGGAAAATTGAATCGCATCCTGAGACTATGGGGCGACCTGTTTTTTTTTTTAGACTCTTATGAATCTTTGGCAGAACATAAAATACTGGGATTCTAGGGTACATTATTAACAGGAAATTTGCTATTTTTTCTCAATTATTTTCTGGTCTAGGGCTTGTGAAACCAAGTTTAGTAGAGTAGATTTTACCTCAACTGTGGGATCATATTTGATGCGTTGATATGTGTTGGTGTCATATAGTTGTCTAAGGACTTCCTTCCTATAATCCTCCCTATTTAGAACCACAATCCCTGAGCCCTTATCTGCTGGCTTAATTATTACATACTTATTGTTCCTAAGGTTATTAAGCGCCCTTTGTTCTGATTTTTTTAAATTATATCTCAACTTTTCGGATGATGCCCTCTTCTCGAGTTCCAGCAGATCCGCTTTGACGAAGGCGATATATGTCTCGACAGCGTCATTGTCATGTGGCGGCTCAAAGGTACTTTTGGGTTTACATTTCTGGGTTCTTGAATGGAAAACGGTTGGAGTGGAGGTAGATTGTGTATTGGCCCATACGGGATTATCCAATTCAATATGTGCCTTAAAGTGGAGCATGCGGTAAAATTTTGCCATTTCAGAGTCCAGCGGGAATGGATCTGTGCGGTTAGTGCCAGCAAAGCCAAGTCCATTATTAAGGACCGTGATTGTAGTAGAGTCTAATACAGTGTTGGATAGATTCACCACCAGATCAGTCGGTTCTTCAGGTGATTGACCTAAACTGATATAATCAATATTTATCTGCCCCTGTTGCTGGATCTGGTTTGTATCGGATCCCGCCTGTTGGTGTTGGTAGTGGTATTGTTTAGTCCGATGCTTTCGCCCAGACCTCCTCGGCGTCTTCCTCGACGAGGTCGGGGGTCCTCTTAAAAAAATTAATAAAAGTTATCGCTGGTGTTAGACGAACCAGAAGCCCTTGAGCATACTCATTGGAGAGTTGGATGGGTTCGTTCTGGAATCCTATAGACGTCTCCTGATTCGTAGTCTTGGGAGTCTCGTAGAAATTTGGTACGTTTCCTATTTTCCAAGTTCCTCTTGAAGAAGTTGATCTTCTGAGTCAGGTTTGTTTTAATGTTAGTACTCTTCTTCAGCAATATTGCCAAACAGGGTATTCTCCAATGTGGTGATCTCCTCTTTAGTTTTGCTAATCTCGCGATCAGCCCGTTCGAGGATCAGAAAGATAATATCAAATGATGCTTTATTCAGGATTTTTTCAAAATTTGGGCAAAAATTTGAATCTTCAGAGAACAGGGTAGGACGTAAGTTGCATCTCAGTCCTCTTGGTATACGTCTGGTTCTGTAGTATTCTGCCAATGTCACGGCATGAAGTTCTAGAGCGGTCACTTTTTTGTAGGTTTTTCAAGAGTTGAAATAGATATGCTTGATCCTGGATTGGTAAGGAATTCATTAGATGCGGTCACACTTGCAGTGATTCTTATTGCATCTTCTTCTGTGTAGGAGAAGGTACCACTGGAATCACGTTGAATATTAATTAGCGACATTAGAGATGAATGCGCAGCAGCCCAAGACGGTGTCACGTGGTATCTGGGTGGATCCAATAGCTTCTAGTCACAGCAAGACCTCAGCACAAGTCTTATCAGCGGCTTTTGTGGGCGCACGTCCCCATTTCAGACCCCTTCCACCCGAGGTGTCGGTAAATAACTTGTATCAGTAGTTTGGAGACAGCACACCAAGGACAGCATATAGCTTCAATTCAATATTTATTTTACCAGTGGTACAATCTCATAGTGACATTCATTGCTTATTGCAACGTTTCAGGCCCAATTTGGTGCCCTTTATCAAGCTATAAATGTAAACACAAGAAATATATCAATACAGATATTCAAAAAATGCATTAATCATAGTGTGCAATATTTCATCGATGGTATTTTTCATTTAATTACAATGTGCAATATTTCATATAAAGAAAAAGAGAAAAAACATAGTATGTCCGTGCGGGTAACACGGGCCAAAGGGTAAATGTGATGAAAATACATGATTAAATGAATAGAAGACGGAAAATTAAAATGACATAATTAGAAGACATGACCGTATATACTGAATACCATGATTACCACTTCAGATACAATCTAAAGATGGGCAAACAAAGTAGTCAGAGAGGATAGTGTCAACTGGCCTGCATGCTAACAGAGGGAAAGACTGATAAAAGCACCAGGTCAGCCGAGTAGCCCCAATAAGAAGGAAACTCCATTAGTACAGCATTTTCAGTAACATAAACCCAGCCAACTTTGTTTCCAAGTCATTGACTGGGTCCCGACCCCTCGCAGAGTGGGTAATTGCGAGGAAATGTTACCCTGAAGGGAAATGCAATGGATCCGCTGCCTGGGCACTTTGGGCCCTGGAGGCCTCAATAAGGGTTGCAAATTTACTAAAATTGAAATACTTTTACTGTGTTCTATATTCTGACTCATATGCCTCTTTATGTTCTTTCCAATAGGTCCTTCCCCTGCATCATAGGCTCACGATCCCAACTAGAGAATTAACTATAGACAGTCCTCAATCATCATCCATTGTCGTCAGTGCTATATTGAGGGTGGTGGGTATTATGTCTTGTCCTGCTCCCAGGGAGGTATTGGTGCCCTACTGCATTTAGAGTATATAATTCATAAAGTCAATTATCATATATATGCTACACCAAACACACAAAACCAGATGTACTTTATATAGATAGTCCTCATAATCCACTAGATACTGAGGAACACGCCAAAATAACTGTGTAATCAACTGGCATAAACCTTCTTACTAGACCTTTAGAAATAATCAGCAAATTGTAGATATTTCCAGTTCCCAAGATGGCTGCTATAAATTTGCGGCAACACTGATCATGCGCCAGCTTCTTTCCTGTCTTACCAGTATCCAATATGGCGCCACCAACTCAAGATGCATTAGGGCGCATGCGCCGACGACGGCACACCGCCCTCTATTATGCCCGAATAGTGCTACACATTACACGCCGGCCGAGCCGGATATCCTGCCCTACACGTGACCGGCCTACCTCCTGATAAAACCCCACGGCGTGCCTCTGATTTACTGCATGCCGTGGAAGTCTTATGACCGGCCTTCTCAGGTAAGGCATCGCCATTGCCCTTATGACACCTTTGACTGCGCAGTGCGCTTGGATGGGTCACACACCTTGCCGATTTGTATAAGAAACCTTTTAGTACTCGGTAGTGTGTATACCCTCACTACCCTACTGACTACATCTGGTTTATATATGTGTGATTGATGTTTACATATGTATGGGCACCGTTTAAATTATGCCTCTGATCAGTATATAACACATTAACCTCTGATCAGCATATAATACATTAACCCCTGAAATATAACACATTAACCCTACAAGGTGACTCCAGCATGTCAATTGTTTATCTTTCTCTGGGGGGCTACTCGGCTGACCTGGTGCTTTTATCAGAGTCTTTCCCTCTGTTAGCATGCAGGCCAGTTGACACTATCCTCTCTGACTACTTGTTTGCCCATCTTTAGATTGTATCTGAAGTTGTTTCCTGTAATCATGGTATTCAGTATATATGGTCATGTCTTCTAATCATGTCATTTTAATTTTCCGTCTTCTATTCGTTTAATCATGTATTTTCATCACATTTACCCTTTGGCCCGTGTTACCCGGACATACTATATTTTATCTCTTTTTCTTTATATAAAATATTGTACATTGTAATTAAATGAAAAATACCATGGATGAAATATTGCACACTATGATTAATTTATTAACACTATTAATGAATTTTTTGAATATCTGTATTGATCTATTTCTTGTGTTTACATTTATAGCTTTAAAAAGGGCACCAAATTGGGCCTGAAACATTGCAATAAGCAATAAATGACACCACACTCTTTAGGCGGGTTCCATTGAGTGCTGAAATGCCATAAACGTGGACAACTGCTGTTTACAACCATTTTTTGAGAACCATATGTTCTCAATGGATCTGTGTCAAAGCTTTTTTTTTATTTTTTATTTTTGGGGGTACATACAGCAAGGTGACAAAAAAAAAAAGGCTGTTCTGACATACTGATTATTTCTCTCTTTTTTTATTATGCTAACCTGGCTGGGTAGATCATGTGATTATCATTTTATAGAGCCGTTTGTTCAATACTTAATATTTCTAATATATATATATGTATATGTATATATATATATATATATATATATATACACATATACACACACCTAAAGAATTATTAGGAACACCTGTTCTATTTCTCATTAATGCAATTATCTAGTCAACCAATCACATGGCAGTTGCTTCAATGCATTTAGGGATGTGGTCCTGGTCAAGACAATCTCCTGAACTCCAAACTGAATGTCAGAATGGGAAAGAAAGGTGATTTAAGCAATTTTGAGCGTGGCATGGTTGTTGGTGCCAGACGGGCCGGTCTGAGTATTTCACAATCTGCTCAGTTACTGGGATTTTCACGCACAAACATTTCTAGGGTTTACAAAGAATGGTGTGAAAAGGGGAAAACATCCAGTATGCGGCAGTCCTGTGGGCAAAAATGCCTTGTTGATGCTAGAGGTCAGAGGAGAATGGGCCGACTGATTCAAGCTGATAGAAGAGCAACGTTGACTGAAATAACCACTCGTTACAACCGAGGTATGCAGCAAAGCATTTGTGAAGCCACAACACGCACAACCTTGAGGCGGATGGGCTACAACAGCAGAAGACCCCACCGGGTACCACTTATCTCCACTACAAATAGGAAAAAGAGGCTACAATTTGCACGAGCTCACCAAAATTGGACTGTTGAAGACTGGAAAAATGTTGCCTGGTCTGATAAGTCTCGATTTCTGTTGAGACATTCAAATGGTAGAGTCCGAATTTGGCGTAAACAGAATGAGAACATGTATCCATTATGCCTTGTTACCACTTTGCAGGCTGGTGGTGGTGGTGTAATGGTGTGGGGGATGTTTTCTGGGCACATTTTAGGCCCCCTAGTGCCAATTGGGCATCGTTAAAATGCCACGGGCTACCTGAGCATTGTTTCTGACCATGTCCATCCCTTCATGACCACCATGTACCCATCCTCTGATGGCTACTTCCAGCAGGATAATGCACCATGTCACAAAGCTCGAATCATTTCAAATTGGTTTCTTGAACATGACAATGAGTTCACTGTACTAAAATGGCCCCCACAGTCACCAGATCTCAACCCAATAGAGCATCTTTGGGATGTGGTGGAACGGGAGCTTCGTGCCCTGGATGTGCATCCCTCCAATCTCCATCAACTGCAAGATGCTATCCTATCAATATGGGCCAACATTTCTAAAGAATGCTATCAGCACCTTGTTGAATCAATGCCACGTAGAATTAAGGCAGTTCTGAAGGCAAAAGGGGGTCCAACACCGTATTAGTATGGTGTTCCTAATAATTCTTTAGGTGAGTGTGTGTATATATATATATATATATATATAGTGGATATAAAAAGTCTACACACCCCTGTTAAAATGTTAAATGGTAAAATGTTGTCACATGTTCCACACAGCCAGTACTTGCCAGATATTCCTGCAGCTCCTTTAATGTTGCTGTAGTCCTCTTCATAACCTCCCAGAGCAGTTTTCTTCTCGTCTTTTTATCAATTTTGGAGGGATGTCCAGTTCCTGGTAATGTCACTGTTGTGCCATATCCACTTGAGTCTTCACTGTGTTCTATGGTATATCTAATGCCTTGAAAATTATTTTGTACCCTTCTCCTGACTGATACCTTTTAACAATGAGATCCCTCTGATGCTTTGGAAGCTCTCTGTGGACCATGGCTTTTGCTGTGGGATGCGACTAAGAAAATTTCAGGAAAGACCAACTAGAGCAGCTGAACTTTATTTGGGGTTAATCAGAGGCACTTTAAATGATGCCAGGTGTATGCTGACTCCTATTTAACATGATTTTAAATGTGATTCCTTAATTCTGAACACAGCTACATCCCCAGTTATAAGAGGGTGTGCAAACTTATGCAACCACATTATTTTAGTTTTTTGTTTTTGTTTTCTTCCCTCCACCTAAAAGATTTCATTTTGTTTTTTAATTGAGTTGTACAATTTATAGGTCACATTAAAGGTGGAAAAAGTTCTGAAATGATTTATCTTTGTCTAATTTTTTTTACAGCACAGAAACCTGACATTTTAACAGGGGTGTGTAGACTTTTTATATCCACTGTATATATTATTTTATATTTTTTTATTTTTATTTTTATTTATTGTAAATCGCTTGATGATTATGAAGGGTACTTTTTAACTTTTATTTATTTTTAGAAAACAGTATTTTTTACTTTTTTTAAAACTTATTTTTGTCTTTCTATGGGACTTTAACTGCTGTACTGTACAGCACTGGAACTGTTAGTTTTAGGGCTCATGCACACGAAAGGATTTTCTTTCCCTTTCCGTTCCGTTTTATTGTGGACCTTATGTGGAACCATTCACTTCAATGGGTCCGCAAAAATAACGGAAGGTACTCCGTGTGCATTCCGTTTTCAGTATTTCTGTTCCGCAAAAAAGGAGTGCATGTCCTATTATTGTCCGCAAAAAACGGATCACATACGGAAACCATACGGATATGTTTTGTGGAATAACGGAATGGAAGAGGACTTAAATCAAAGAAAAAAAAATCTGATACGGAACAACGGATCCTTGAAATACGGACCGCAAAACAACAATGGTCATGTGCATGAGCCCTTACATTCACAGTTTGTCTATAAGACCCAACCTGGGGCTGGGTCACATAGGCCTCTGTAGCTGGCAGGCCTCGAAGCCTGTGTAAGGCTTCAGGCAGCCTTAGTAGCCATCAGCACCTCATGATTGCATTGTGAGGAGCTGATAAGGAGGGAAAGGGGGCTCCCTCCATCTGTAACTTACAGCCGGGCCCCTGCATCTGATCAGACAAGCACTGCTTCTGTGGCTGCCCGATTATTTGCTGTATATGTAACTACACTGGTTGTCAAATCACGTATATTACACCACTGGTCTTCTAGAGGTGAAAACAAAATCTTGTTAATACCTGCTTGTTAACTTCTTGTTTAACCTGGATTGTCTGACTGTAATTTTAGTTTGTATTTGTAACCCTTTGCTTGGATTCCTGCCCTTCTACATTCCCTCTTCTTAGCTAGCTTAACTAGTTTATTATTTTGTTCAGTATTTTGATTACTGTGCTGCTAGAGTGTAACCTAGTTTTTATTTTTTTACAGGTTTGTTCTCTATCATGTGGCATTGCTTTCAGCTTCTGTTCCAGGCTATTCAACTTTGAGTTTTCCATTGCTAAGATCCAAACAGAAGTCATATTTCAATGAAATATGAAATGTTCTATGTGCACATGTAATGCACTTGTTGGTAATCTGAATCCAGTAATGATATGGGCTAAAATAATTATTCTCGTTCCCCAGAGTCACAATTTTCTGTAAAGAAAACGTTGGGCAGTACTGTAGCATAACACAAAGATTTAAAAAATCAGCAATAAGAGACCCTTGTGTCACATACTCCTCCTGAAGTATTTAACATGAATCGGGGAATACTGTACTTATACCTCCTAACGGAGAGCCCTCTAACAGCATAAGGAGCCTCATAGGCCAGGAAACGTTTCTTTGGAATTCTGGGAAGAGAATATTCAAATGAACTCTTAGCAAGCTAATGCCGCCAGATATAAGGTAACTCTTATCAGTAAATTTTCAACCTTTTGGACAGGCCGTGAGATATGTCATGGATAATAATTAGGCAAGCACCTCATCTGCAGATAGCTTTTTCAGGGTGATTATTTCTCTTCAGTGCAGAGCAGAGAGTACTGGCTTAACTAAGTGAGATGCCTAGGTCAGGATTTACACTATTTACAGGATTTAATGAAGCAGAGAATGATCCCCTCCCTTCGGAAACTGAGCCACAAGGCAGTATTCCAACATGGTAAGGACCCCAAACACACCCCCAAGACAACCACTGCATTGCTAAAGAAACTGAGGGTAAAGTTACTGGACTGGCCAAGCATCTCTCCAGACCTAAACCCTATTGAGCATCTGTGGGGCTTCCTTAAACAGAAGGTGGAGAAGCACAAGGTCCCTAACATCCACCAGCTCCATGATGTCATCATGGAGGAGTGGAAGAGAATTCCAGTGGCAACCTATGAAGCTCTAGTGAACTCCATGCCCAAGAGAGTTATCCCTTTCAGGCCCAGAGTTTTTTTTTTTTCATTTTGCGTTCCCTGTCTTCCCAGAGCCATAACTTTTTTATTTGTCTGTTCACATAGCCATATGAGGGCTTGTTTTTTGCAGGACAAGTTGTTATTTTCAATGCCACTATTTGGTATTGCATATGATGTATTGGGAAGCGGTAAAAAAATTGCAGGAAAAAAAGCAATTCCACCACTGTTTTAAATTTTTTTTTTTTCGACGTTCGATGTGCGATAAAGCTGACTGGTTACTTTTATTCTACAGGTCAGTACAATCCGGAAATACCTTATATGTATAGTTTTTCTTGCGTTTGATAGTGATAAAAAAAATTAAAAGTGGGGAAAAAAAATCAGTTATTTTTTTTGTCGCCATATTTTGACCCCTATAACTTTTTTGTAATTATGTGTACAGAGCTATATGGGGGCTAATTTTTTGCGGGGTACTCTGAACTTTTTATTGATACCACTCTGGTGTGTGTATGACTTTTCTATCACTATCAATTTTTTGGTAGAAAATGAATCAATCAAAAACTGTGAATCTGCCATTTGGATGCTTTTTTCCGTTTTGCTGTTTGCCGTATGGGGAATGTATTTTTATATTTTTATACTATGGGCATTTTCGCACATTGCGACACCCATGATGTGTATTTTTTTTATTTCTTTTATTTTTATTTTGAGAAAAGGGCGGTGATTTGAATTTTTATGGTTTTTTTTTTAATTTATTGATTTATTTACACTTTTTTATAGATTGCTATTCTCATAGACCCCAATGCACTAGCACTAGCATTGGAGTCTATGAGAAAATTGCTTGTTTCCTATGGAGCCCTATTACAGGCAAGGGCTCCATTGGAAATACTATGCAGCAGCCTCCTGTCATTCATAAAGACAGAGCCTGCTGCATAAACGCTCCGGCTCCTCTGATCGCCACACAGAGAAGCCGGAGCACCATCGAAAGTGCGCACTTTCGGTTTCAGCATGCTCAGATGCCGTAGTCAGGATTGACTATGGCATCTGAGGGGTTAAATGTCCGTGATCGGCATTACTGCCGATTGCGGACATGAGCCCACGGGTGTCTGCTAAAAGAAGCAGGCAGCCACCCGTGGCTATGGTGCCCGCAGCGAGCAGGAGCAGGCGCCATCTTTAAACAGCCGCCCAGCAACGTACATGTAAGGCGCTGGGTGTGAAGGGGTTAAGGCAGTGCTGTAAAACAATGGTGGCCACACAAAATATTGACACTTTGGGAGCAATTTGGCCATTTTTACTTAATATACTCACTTTTGTTGCCAGGGCACACCAAATTTACACTGTTATACAAGCTGTACACTGACTACTTTACATTGTATAAAACTGAATAAAAAAAAATGGCACAATACAACCGCCTTACAGCTAACAATCTTTGCTGTAACAGAAGAAAAAGCTGCATTTTTGCTAAAAAAAAAAAAAAAAAAACTATGTGTGAAATCATTAAATCAATCTAACAGCTTGTTCACATGGCAGATTTTGTGTGCAGCCTTGGATTTCTGCAATGGATTCTGCAGAAAATGCACATCAGATTTTTCTGACATGAACATACAGTCCTTTATTTTGTTTCATACTTTGTCAAAGCATACAAGAAATAAATACAATAGTAATACAGATACCAAAATGCTAACTGTATTTTACATATCATTGTATTGTATCATTTCTCAACATCTTTGAGGTGTTTGGCCAAAAGTATTAGTAAATTGCTCAGTTGATATATGATCTAGATGGATTATATATGTAGGAATTATTTAGTACATTAGGTAATATATTGATTAGTGTTGATCGAGCACCGTAGTGCTCGGGTGCTCGGGCACTCGGGCCGAACACAACGGGGCACAATGGAAGTCAATAGGAAGAACCTGAGCATTCAACCAGGCACCCCCTGCTCTGAAGAAAGGAGGGTGCCTGGTTCATAGGAAAAGGTCAGAAATTGATGGAAACACCACCAAAATGGTTCGGGAACAGCATGGGGAGGATGTCTGGATGCATCTTGGACTCCCAGGTCTCTGCTGGGAATGATATTGTCCGATTAGTACCCCAATTTTTCAGACTGACAATAATACGCACAAAACTGAAGACAAAAATTGATTTTAGAGGAAAAATTTTTAGGAATCAATCTTTCCTGTATATTTACTTGTATATAAAGTGCAAGTCTGACAAAAGTTACAAGGAAGAGACACTCCGATACAACCTGTATATCACATAAAGGAGGGCCTCATTCACATTATGGTACATTTGTTCAGGTAGTGGGACTCGTACACTCATAAAGCCTATGCACTAAGTGAAAGGGTTGCCAAAAATTACAAGGAACCGGCACTCCAATACACCCTTTGTTACACATAAAGGGGGGCATCATACACAGCCTTGAAAAAGTATGATTGATGGCTTGCTGGTGACCCTTAAAAACATTTGGAGCAAGGGCCTGCTGATCTAACCATCTAAGGGTACTTTCACACTAGCGTTTTTGTTTTCCGATATTGAGTTCTGTCCTAGGGGCTCAATACCGGAAAAAAACTGATCAGTTTTATCCTAATGCATTCTGAATGGAGAGCATTTCGTTCAGTATGCATCAGTTCAGTCCCACTTACAATTTTGGCCTGAGAAAATACCGCAGCATGCTGTCGTTTTCTCTCCGGCCAAAAATCCTGAACACTTGCCGGTAGGCAGGATCCGGCATTAATTTCCATTGAACTGCATTAATGCCAGATCCGGCCCCAAGTGTTCCGGCAAAACGGATCCGTTCTTATCGCAGACCATTAAATCTGTGAAAAAAATAAAAATACTGGATCAATTTTTCCGGATGACAACTGGAAATACGGATACGGTTTTGCAATGCATTTGTGAAACGGATCCACATCCGGATCCATCTCACAAATGCATCCGTTTACGTCCAGATTGCCGGATCCTCTGCCGCAAGTGTGAAAGTACCCTAAAACATTATGGGCGAGGGCCTGCTGCCGCTTTGGTGACTCTAGTTAACCTGGGCCCGATTGCCCGTCCCCGTGACAGCGACAATCCATTTGGATGTCTGCCCTTTCAACTTTCTATGTTATTTTCAGCGCCAACCACGGTGACCATAGGTAACTGGGAATCAGGGTTTGATTCCAGAGAGGGAGCCTGAGAAACAGCTATGGCTACCACTTCCAAGCAAGGCAGCATGCGCACAAAGTACCTATTACATATAATTAGGTGAGGCCCTGCAGGTGAGCTGACCCTGTAACAGATTGTAGGTGAGGCCTGCAGGTGAACTGACCCTCTAAAACATTATATGCGAGGGCCTGCAGGTGATTTGACCCTCTATAAAATTATATGCGAGGGCCTGCTGCTGAGCTGACCCTCTAAAACATTATGGTTGAGGGTCTGCTGCTGAGCTGACCATTAAAAAAAAATAATGGGAGAGTGCCTGCTGCTTAGCTGAACATTGAAAAAAATTACAGTATTCAAAGCAGCCCGGGTCACCTGAATACTTCATCTAGGAATAATGGAATAGGACTCCGGTTAAATTTAGTTGGTTTTCGGAACTGGAGCCATGATTAAGAGGGATGGCCGGGGGCATCCGTATTGCGCCGCTACGCTAGAGGTTAAATTCTTGGACCGCCACAAGACGAACCAAAGCAAAAGCATTTGCCAAGAATGTTTTCATTAATCAAAAATGAAAGTAAGGTTTGAAGACGATCAGATACCGTCGTAGTTCCGACCATAAGTGATGACGACCAGCGATCCAGCGGCGTTATTCCCATGACCCGCCGAGCAGCTTCATGGGAAACCAAAGTTTTTGGGTTCCAGGGGGAGTATGGTCGCAAAGCTGAAACTTAAAGTAATTGACACACCACACAAAAACAAAAGTTTTTGATTTTAGAAAAACTGACTTTTCTAAAATTAGATTAGTGGTATACAAGTCCCAATCAGATTGGAACAGTTTCAATGGAGCCCAGGAGAAATGGGACTACTTAAAAGTGGCACTATTGAAGGCAACAGATAATTGCATTAGGCTTGTCAGTAAAAGCAAAAAAAGGAAGAGACCACTGTGGTACTCAGCAGAAGTGGCCAAAATCATTAAAAACAAAAAGATAGCGTTTAGTAATTATAAAAAAAAACGACGATGACAGGAAAATGTATAAGATTAGGCAGAGAGAGGCCAAACAAGTTATAAGAGCTTCTAAAGCACAGTGTCACGGCTGTATGTGAGCAACAAGAGCATGCACAGAAAATAGAGCTACTGACCGGACCCAAACTAGGGAGGATAAAGGGTGACCCCTGTCAGACCCTCAAAAGCTCTCCCTATGCTGCTAAGCCCATGCCCGGATCCAAATGGTGGAACGAGGCATGCCCGCGTACCTAAGACTGATGACCACTGTAACCCCTACAATAGTGGAAGGGGCACGGCCACCGGTGCCCTGCTCAGTATATGGAGGGAACCGTGGTCGCCTCGGATCCAGTCAGAAAACACACAGATACACAGCAATGTCTGCACACTTAGCTGAAGGGCTTCAGCCGCAGTGAAGACGGATCCAAAGACAGGCTGGCAATATCCGGAGTACTTGCTGCAGCAGAACACAGGTCCAGTGAAAGGATAGCATACAAGGGAAGATACTCAAGCAAGAGCTACAACCCAAATGAGAAATATAATCCACACCTACAATAGGAGGAGGGGGAATATAAAGGCAGGGGAATCAAACGGAGGAGGAACAGCTGGGAGGAAGGAAACAGAAAACTCCTCCCAGCTCTAGTAGTGACATCATCACATGGGTGGAGAAACAGAGCTGTGAGAACGTCCCAAAGCTCTGGTAGTGACAGTACCCCCCCCCCCCCTCTACGGGTGGACTCCGGACACCCAGGACCCACCTTCTCAGGATGAGCCCTATGAAATGCCCTGATGAGGCGAGTGGCTTTAATGTCCGACACCGGAACCCACATCCTCTCCTCAGGACCATAACCCTTCCAATGAACGAGGTACTGGAGAGAACTGCGGACAATGCGAGAGTCCACAATTCTGGAAACCTCAAACTCCAGATTGCCATCAACCAAAATCGGAGGAGGAGGCAAAGAGGAGGGTACCGTGGGCTGGACATATGGTTTTAAGAGAGATCTGTGAAATACATTATGTATCTTCCAAACCCGTGGAAGATCAAGACGGAAGGCAACAGGATTGATGACTGACAAGATTTTATAAGGCCCAATAAACTTGGTACCCAATTTCCAGGAGGGAACCTTCAGTTTAATATTTCTTGTAGACAACCACACCAGATCACCCACACTCAGGTCCGGACCAGGCACACGTCTCTTATCAGCCACACGCTTATACTTCTCACTCATCTTTCTAAGATTACTCTGAATCTTTTGCCAAATGGTAGACAAAGATGAGGAAAATCTCTCCTCCTCAGGCAAACCAGAAAGAGCCCCTCCCGAGAATGTCCCAAACTGCGGATGGAACCCATATGCACCAAAGAATGGCGACTTATCAGAAGATTCCTGACGGCGGTTGTTCAGAGCAAACTCAGCAAGAGGGAGAAATGAACACAAATCCTCCTGGTTCTCTGCCACGAAACAGCGCAAATATGTCTCCAGATTCTGATTGAGGCGCTCAGTCTGACCATTCGACTGCGGGTGAAAAGCAGAAGAGAAGGACAGCCGAACCCCCAGGCGAGAACAGAAAGCCTTCCAGAACCTGGACACAAACTGCGTGCCTCTATCGGAAACAATATCAGAGGGAATGCCATGCAATTTAACAATATGGTCGACAAAAGCTTGCGCCAACGTTTTAGCATTGGGTAAACCAGGGAAAGGTACGAAATGAGCCATCTTGCTAAAACGGTCCACCACCACCAGGATCACCGACTTCCCTGAGGAACGAGGAAGATCCGTGATAAAGTCCATGGACAGGTGTGTCCAAGGACGGGAAGGTATGGGTAACGGGAGAAGGGAACCTGAAGGCCGTGAACGAGGGACCTTAGCGCGAGCGCACGTCTCACAAGCAGCCACGAAACCCTCCACCGACTTGCGAAGAGCCGGCCACCAAAATCTCTGAGCAATGAGATCTACCGTGGCTCTACTCCCGGGGTGACCAGCAAGAACAGTATCATGATGCTCCTTGAAGAGTTTGTGACGTAGCTCAGGAGGCACAAACAACTTCCCAGAAGGACAACGGGCAGGTGCCTCAGTCTGGGCAGCCTGGACCTCGGCCTCCAAATCCGAATATAGAGCAGAAACAACTACCCCCTCCGCCAAAATGGGACCCGGGTCCTCTGAGTTTCCTCCTCCCGGAAAACAGCGAGAGAGAGCATCAGCCTTCACATTTTTGATCCCAGGGCGGAATGTGACGACAAAATTGAATCTGGAGAAGAACAGAGACCATCTGGCCTGTCTCGGATTCATACGCCTGGCCGACTCCAAATATGCCAGATTCTTATGGTCGGTAAAAACGGTGATGGGGTGCCTGGCCCCCTCCAACCAATGGCGCCATTCCTCGAAAGCCAACTTGATGGCCAACAACTCCCTATCTCCCACATCATAGTTTTTCTCTGCCGGGGAGAGTTTTTTAGAGAAAAAGGCACAGGGTCGCCATTTGGCAGGAGAAGGGCCCTGGGACAAAACCGCACCCACACCCACCTCGGAAGCATCCACCTCAACAATAATAGGTAAGGAAACATCGGGATGCACCAAGACGGGAGCAGATGCAAAACTCTCTTTAATCTTAGAAAAAGCTGCAAGCGCCTCCTCCGACCAAGAGGAAAAATCCGCCCCCTTTTTTGTCATGTCAGTGAGGGGTTTGACCACAGAGGAATAATTCAAAATAAACTTTCTGTAATAGTTCGCAAAACCCAAAAAGCGCATCAATGCCTTCTGATTCTCAGGAAGCTCCCACCCAAGTACAGCACGGACCTTCTCCGGATCCATGCGAAAACCAGAAGCAGAGAGGAGAAAACCCAGAAATTGAATCTCCGATACCATAAAAACACATTTCTCCAGCTTGGCGTACAATTTATTTTCCCGCAGAATCTGCAGAACCTGAAAAAGATGATCCTGATGGGTCTGAACATCAGGGGAAAAAATCAAAATATCATCAAGATACACCAATACAAATTTCCCCATTAAATGGTAGAAAATACTGTTAACAAAATGCTGAAAGACGGCCGGAGCATTCATCAGGCCGAAAGGCATAACGAGATTCTCGAAATGCCCGTTAGGGGTATTAAAGGCCGTTTTCCATTCATCCCCCTCTCTGACCCTGACCAGGTTGTACGCGCCTCTCAAATCCAATTTGGAAAAAACCTTGGCCCCAACAATTTAGTTGAAGAGGTCCGGGATCAGAGGAAGGGGATAGGGATCGCGAATCGTGATACGGTTCAGCTCCCTAAAATCTAGGCAAGGTCTCAGAGAGCCATCTTTTTTTTTAACAAAAAATAAACCAGCGGCAACAGGTGATTTTGAGGGACGAATATGCCCCTTATCGAGACTCTCGGAGATATAGGTTTGCATTGCGATTCTTTCCGGTTGTGAGAGATTGTAGAGGCGAGCTTTTGGCAGCTTGGCGCCGGGAATGAGGTTAATGGGACAGTCAAACTCCCGGTGAGGAGGTAGCTCCTGAACACCGCTCTCGGAAAACACGTCCGAGAGAAATGATGGCACAGTTTTAGTAGACACCTCTGCAAAAGTCGCTGTAAGACAATTCTCTCTACAAAAGTCACTCCACTTATTTATTTGCCTTCCTTGCCAATCAATAGTGGGGTTATGTCTAGTGAGCCAGGGTAACCCCAAAACTAGAGGAGAAGGCAATCCGTTAAGGACAAAACAAGATATATCCTCCACATGAGTGTCACCTACAGCTAACCGGATATTGTGAACAATGCCCTTTTCTAATGTGCAAACCTGAAAACCATGCATGGCTACAAATTGAGTGTCAATAAGATTGACGGCCGCTCCACTATCAACAAAAATCTCACAAGAAATGACTTTGCTCTCTAGCGCCACCCTGGCAAACAGGAGAAAACGGGAACTGCAGGTCAGAGGAAAAGCATCAATTCCTACATCAACTTTGCCCAAAGTAGCAGATGAAGCAGAGTTTGATGATTTACCTTTTGAGGTTTTTCTCTTATTATCGCTCTTAATACTGTTCAAGAATCTCCTAGATGGACAAACATTTGCCAAATGACCTATGCCCCCACAACAAAAACACACCATATTCTGAAGGACTAAATCCTCTTTTATCAGGGGCAAGTCGACCTAGCTGCATGGGCTCCTCCTCAGAGGGGAGCGAGACAGGATGAGGCCCCTGCACACTGAATGAGTCCGCACCACTGCCCCTAGACTGACCATGGCTGGACAGAGAGGTCTCGTTTCTTTCTCTTAGACGCCTGTCAAGGCGTACCGCCAATGACATGGCAGACTCTAAGGACGTTGGTCTCTCATGGAAAGCAAACGCATCTTTCAATCTCTCTGAGAGACCATGACAGAACTGACTCCGGAGTGCAGCATCATTCCAACCTGAATTAGCTGCCCATCTCCGAAATTCAGAACAATAAAGCTCCGCAGACAGTTTGCTCTGGCATAAAAAACGTAAGTTAGATTCGGCCAGAGCAACACGATCCGGGTCATCATATATCTGCCCCAGGGCCACAAAAAATCCTTCCACGGATCGAAGGGAGGGATCCCCTGATGGCAGCGAAAAAGCCCAAGTCTGAGCATTACCCCTGAGCAGGGAGATGACAATCCTCACCCTCTGCTCCTGATTACCAGAGGAATGTGGACACAAGCAAAAATGGAGTTTGCATGCCTCTCTGAAGCGAACAAAACTCACTGCCCCCGGAGAACGTTTCCGGAAGTGAGACCTTTGGCTCGCAACAGACTCCATGGGCCGGAGCAGAGCCCAATGCTTGAAGCTGAGTCATAGATTGACGGAGATCCGCTACCTCCAAAGAAAGACCCTGCATGCGGTCAACCAGGCCAGAAAGCGGATCCATGTCAAAAAAGACGGTTTTGGTGGATTATAATGTCACGGCTGTATGTGAGCAACAAGAGCATGCACAGAAAATAGAGCTACTGACCGGACCCAAACTAGGGAGGATAAAGGGTGACCCCTGTCAGACCCTCAAAAGCTCTCCCTATGCTGCTAAGCCCATGCCCGGATCCAAATGGTGGAAGGAGGCATGCCCGCGTACCTAAGACTGATGACCACTGTAACCCCTACAATAGTGGAAGGGGCACGGCCACAGGTGCCCTGCTCAGTATATGGAGGGAACCGTGGTCGCCTCGGATCCAGTCAGAAAACACACAGATACACAGCAATGTCTGCACACTTAGCTGAAGGGCTGCAGCCGCAGTGAAGACGGATCCAAAGACAGGCTGGCAATATCCGGAGTACTTGCTGCAGCAGAACACAGGTCCAGTGAAAGGATAGCATACAAGGGAAGATACTCAAGCAAGAGCTACAACCCAAATGAGAAATATAATCCACACCTACAATAGGAGGAGGGGGAATATAAAGGCAGGGGAATCAAACGGAGGAGGAACAGCTGGGAGGAAGGAAACAGAAAACTCCTCCCAGCTCTAGTAGTGACATCATCACAGGGGTGGAGAAACAGAGCTGTGAGAACGTCCCAAAGCTCTGGTATTGACACACAGGCAGAAGAGAAATTAGCTCAGTCAGTGAAAAAAGATGATAAGACATTCTTCAGATACATAAATGAAGAAAAGAAACTAAAACAAGGAACTAACAAATTTAAAACAAAAGGAAGGTATATGGAAGAAGATAAAGAACTAGCTGACTGCCTCAATGAATACTTCTGTTCAGTTTTTACAAAGGAAAATGAAGGAAAAGGACCTCAGTTAGGAAGGAAGACTAATGAATCTTTTGATGCATGTGTCTTTACAGAGGAAGAGGTTCTAAGTCAGCTGTAAATTAATACAAATAAGTCACAGGGGCCTGATGGGATACACCCAAAGCTATTAAAGGAGCTTACCGGTGAACTAGCAAAACCATTAACAGATTTATTTAACCAATCACTGGTAACAGGAGTCGTCCCTGAAGATTGTAAATTAGCAAATGTTGTGCCCATTCACAAGAAAGGTAGTAGGGAGGAATTGGGCAACTATAGGCCAGTAAGCCTGACATCAACAGTGGGGAAATTAATGGAAACCATACTTAAGGAGAGGATTGTGGAACATCTAAAATCCCATGGATGAAAGATGAAAAACAGCATGGGTTTACTTCAGGGAGATCATGTCAAACTAATCTTATTGATTTTTTTGTTTGGGTGACTAAAATAATAGATGGCGGAGGTGGAGTAGACATCGCTTATCTAGACTTTAGTAAGGCTTTTGATACTGTCCCACAAGACTAATCAATAAATTAGAGTCTTTGGGCTTGGACTCCCATATTGTTGAATGGATTAGGCAGTGGCTAAGAGACAGACAACAGAGGGTTGTGGTCAATGGAGTATATTCAGACCATAGTCTTGTTACCATCTGTTCTGGGACCCATATTGTTTAATATCTTTATCAGCGAAATTGCAGAAGGCCTCGATGGTAAGGTGTGTCTTTTTGCTGATGACACAAAGATTTGTAACAGGGTTGATGTTCCTGGAGGGATACACCAAATGGAAAAAGGATTTTGGAAAACTAGAGGAATGGTCAAAAATCTGGCAACTAAAATGTAATGTTGATAAGTGCAAGATAATGCACCTGGGGCGTAAAAACCCAAGAACAGAATATAAAATCAGGGATACAGTCCTAACCTCAGTATCTGAGGAAAGGGATTTAGGGGTCATTATTTCAGAAGACTTAAAAGGTAGGTAGACAATGTCATAGAGCAGCAGGAAATGCTAGCAGAATGCTTGGGTGTATAGGGAGAGCCATTACCAGTAGAAAGAGCAGGGCCGGTGCAAGGATGTTTGACGCCCTAGGCAAGATAAAAATTGCCGCCCCACCCTTATCAGATGATCTGCCCATATTATGACATCACATATGTTCCACCCCTTTCTCAGCATTTAAATTAAAAGAACTGCTATGTTTCCCTTAGGGTTAATAAAGCTTCTTGTCGATGTCTCCCTGACAGCCGCTAGAGGTGCTTCCGCCATTCTCACTGTGAAAATTACAGTGGGAAGACGCGGAACATAGTTTTGAATGCGTGCGCATGCGCATTCGCAGCTGAGAGGAGGATCGGGGAGAAGAGTTCCCAGTGCCTGCGCTGGAGAAAGGTAAGTGGGAGGGAGACACAAGGGTGCCCCACTCCTAACAACTATATAGTGCCAGGAAAATGAGTTTGTTTTCCTGGCACTATAGTGCTCCTTTAACACCAGTACTGCACAGTGTCTTTTCTGTGCAGGAACTGGCTATAGACACCAGTACCACTACATTAAACTGCAGTGGTTCTGGGACTATAGTGTCCTTTTAATGTGAGGTAAATTAGTTTCCAATGTAGTATTAATAACTAAACAATTAAATAATAAACATATTGCATTGTCTACTTACCACCAGGACAATAAGATGATCTGGTCTCTGGCTGCAGTCTGGCTCTTGGTCTGGCTCTGGGGACTCCCTTGTCACTCTCTTCTCCCCCCCTCCCTCCCTCATCACTCTCTTCTCCCCCCTCCCTCATCACTCTCTTCTCCCCCCTCCCTCCCTTGTCACTCTCTTCTCCCCCTCCCTCCCTTGTCACTCTCTTCTCCCCCCTCCCTCCCTTGTCACTCTCTTCTCCCCCCTCCCTCCCTTGTCACTCTCTTCTCCCCCCCTCCCTCCCTTGTCACTCTCTTCTCCCCCCTCCTTCCCTTGTCACTCTCATTCCCCCCCCCCTCCCTTCCTTGTCACTCTCTTCTCCCCTCCTCCCTCCCTTGTCACTCTCATTTCCTCCCCCCTCCCTTGTCACTCTCATTCCCCCCCCCTCCCTTGTCACTCTCATTCCCCCCCACCTCTAGTGTAGCGTGGCCGAGCTCTGTTCGGTCTGCAGTCCAGAAGCATTTGTTTCCTGTACCCGACCGGACTCAAAGGAAGTGCACACTAAGTAAGCACTTCCTGTCAGTCCGGCTGGGTACAGGAAACAAAAGCTGTACCGCGGACCGAACAGAGCTCGGCCACGCTACACTAGAGGCACATCCCTCCTGTCAGTCCCTCTCTTCAGGCTGCGCCCGGGCGGTGCACAATCAGACGCGCCAGCCGCCCCCGGTGTGGGGAATGGCCCGCCACCGTACTTAAAAAAAAAACTTGCGGCAGGAATGGCCCGGCCGCCACTTAACCAATGCTTTTTTTTTTTAAACCGCCGGCGCCCCCTGCTAAATTACGCCCTAGGCGGCTGCCTAGGTCGCCTTACAGGTGGCGCTGGCCCTGAGAAAGAGGGAGGTGCTCATGCCGCTCTACAGAGCACTAGTGAGACCTCATTTGGAGTATTGTGCTCAGTACTGGAGACCATATATCCAGAAGGATATTGATACTTTGGAGAGAGTTCAGAGAAGAGCTACTAAACTAGTACATGGATTGCAGGATAAAACTTATCAGGAAAGATTAAAGTACCTTAACATGTGTAGCTTGGAAGAAAGACGAGACAGGGGGGATATGATAGAAACTTTTAAATACATAAAGGGAATCAGCAAGGTAAAAGAGAGAATATTTAAAAGAAGAAAAACTGCTACAAGAGGACATAGTTTTAAATTAAAGGGGCAAAGGTTTAAGTAGAGATGTCGCAAACATAAAGTTTTCCGTTCGTGAAAGGCGAACGCGAATTTTCGCAAATGTTTGCAAACGGGCGAACCGCCATAGACTTCAATAGGCAGGCGAATTTTAAAACCCACAGGGACTCTTTCTGGCCACAATAGTGATGGAAAAGTTGTTTCAAGGGGACTAACACCTGGACTGTGGCATGCCGGAGGGGGATCCATGGCAAAACTCCCATGGAAAATTACATAGTTGACGCAGAGTCGGGTTTTAATCCATAAAGGGCATAAATCACCTAACATTCCTAAATTGTTTGGAATAATGTGCTTTAAAACATAAGGTATGATGTTGTATCGATCAGGTAGTGTAAGGGTTAAGCCCGCTTCACAGTGACAGACCAAACTCCCCGTTTAACACACCGCAAAAAAACGCAAACAGTCCATTTGCACAACCGCAAACTCCCCATTTGCACAAGGTTGGATACCAAGCTAGCCATGTCCCGTTCCTTGTCCTCACTGACGTCATTGAAGGTCTCTTCCTCCACTCAGCCACGTACAACACCAAGGGTCCCTGAAAGGTGACAACAAGCCCCCTGGGATGCCTGCTGTGGTTGGTCTTCCACCTCCTCAAATCCACCTTCCTCCTCTGACTCCTCTTCTATAGACTCCTCTCTCTGCGTTGCCGCAGGTCCAGCAATCGACGACGACAAGGCTGCTTCTGGGTGTGATGGTGACCACAACTCTTCCTCTTCATGCTCATCTACGGCCTGATCCAGCACTCTTCGCAGGGCACGCTCCAGAAAAAACGCATATGGGATGAGGTCGATGATGTTGCCTTGGGTTTGACACCTCCGCAAAAGGACGCATGAGCCTACAGCCATTGTGCATGAGCGTTCAGTAACGCGGCCAAAAAATACCCAGCTCCGCAGAGGCTGTCCTCTTTTTTTAAAATAAAAAATAATAATCTGTTATTAACAGTTTCATCTCTGTTTTGTCCCCTATTAGGGGCCAGTGTATGGAATAGATTGTAGGAACCGGGAGATGGAAAAAGATGCTTGGTCGGTCCTCTTACTTCCAATGTGGGGCACTGCGCGTGCGCCGTGTAATGTACTGTGCAATCCCAATATGAGTGCTATGTTAAGTAGAACTATTCCTATCAGTTTAATCCCTGTTATGTCCCCTATCAGGGGACGTGTATGGAATAGATTTTAGACAACCGCAAAGAGTTGTCAATAGTTGATACACTCATGACATAAATTTTATTCCTCTATGCGTCAATCTTGGTGTAGTGATGAATGTGCTCGTGCGCACGTTTGGGAGATTGCAGTCAATGTTTTTTTTTTAAAGCCTATGGTCATGCTGAGGTAGTTCAGTGACAGTTAAGTGACCCAGAAAACAATGATTTTGCAGTGTGGGCCCATTGTTGGCCTAGTAGTCTTTAATGATCACCTTAGATGATCACAAAGAAAATTAATGTTTTTTCTATGCAAAATTATCCAGCCGATCGCTTTTGGTCTGATCACAATGAAGCAACGTCCTTATCATCTGGGGTGTGCCAACATTGCCAACACACTCATAGAGGTGGTCGCTTCATTGTGATACGCAAGCCTCTTCACCACAACAAGGTTACGATCACGAAGGGGAATTGACACATGTATGTGCCTTTGTTTTTGTTTTGTTTTTGCTGCCACAGTGCAGCACCAGAGGCCTGAAAAATTAGGTATTGTGGCAGCCGCTGCGGAAGGAAAAATTGATGTTTTCCAGGCAGAAAGTGCACTAAAACATTGCGGCTTGAACCCTAGTTGGTGGCAGATAAGTCACGCAAGTCATCCGATATGCAGAGATAAAATACAGCAGCTCATCTCATCACCAGGCCTTTTTTAGTCAAATGTATCGCCCACTGTCAGTCCCTTCGGGATCCATGCCTCATTCATCTTAATAAAGGGGAGGTAATCTAGACTTTTTTGACCTAGGCGACTTCTCTTCTCAGTGACAATACCTCCTGCAGCACTGAAGGTCCTTTCTGACAGGACAATTGAAGCGGGGCAGGCCAGAAGTTCTATCGCAAATTGGGATAGCTCAGGCCACAGGTCAAGCCTGCACACCCAGTAGTCAAGTGGTACATCGCTCCTCAGAGTCTCGCTATCTGCAGTTAAGGCGAGGTAGTCTGCTACCTGTCGGTCGAGTCGTTCTCTGAGGGTAGACCCCGAAGGGCTGTGGCGATGCGTAGGACTTAAAAAGCTCCGCATGTCCTCCATCAACAACACGTCTGTAAAGCGTCCTGTCCTTGCCGGCGTGGTCGTGGTAGGAGGAGGATTACTTTCACCTCTTCCACTGTTAGATTCCCGTTGTGCTGTGACATCACCCTTATACGCTGTGTAAAGCATACTTTTAAATTTATTTTGGAACTGCTGCATCCTTTCCGACTTCCGGTAATTCGGTAACATTTCAGGCACTTTCTGCTTATACCGGGGTCTAGTAGCGTGGCCACCCAGTACAGATCGTTCTCCTTCAGCCTTTTTATACGAGGGTCCCTCAACAGGCACGACAGCATGAAAGACCCTATTTGCACAAGGTTTGATGCCGAGCTACTCATGTCCCGTTCCTCGTCCTCACTGATCTCACTGAAGGTCTGTTCTTCCCCCCAGCCACGCACAGCCTCGGATGCCTGCTGTGGTTGGTCTTCCTCCTCCTCAAAGCCACATTCCTCCTCTGACTCCTCCTCCTCAGACTCCTCTTCCAGCGTTGCCGCAGGTCCAGCAAGCGATGCTGATAAGGCTGTTTCTGGTGGTGATGGTGACCACAACTCTTCCTCTTCCTCTTCACGCTCATCTACGGCCTGATCCAGCACTCTTCGCAGGGCACGCTCCAAGAAGAAAACAAATGGGATGATGTCGCTGATGGTGCCTTCAGTGCGACTGATTAGGTTTGTCGTCTCCTCAAAAGGACGCAAGAGCCTACAGGCATTGCGCATGAGCGTCCAGTAACGTGGCAAAAAAATTCCCAGCTCCGCAGAGGCTGTCCGAGCACCCCGGTCATACAAATACTCGTTGACTGCTTTTTCTTGTTGGAGCAGGTGGTCGAACATTAGGAGTGTTGAATTCCAATGTGTCGGGCTGTCGCAAATCAAGCGCCTCACTGGAATGTTGTTTCGCCGCTGAATATCTGAAAAGTGCGCCATGGCCGTGTAGGAACACCTGAAATGGCCACACACCGTCCTGGCCTGCTTGAGGATGTCCTGTAAGCCTGGGTACTTATGCACAAAGCGTTGTACAATCAGATTCAACACATGTGCCATGCACGGCACATGTGTCAACTTGCCCAAATTCAATGCCGCCAACAAATTGCTTCCGTTGTCACACACCACTTTGCCGATCTCCAGTTGGTGCGGAGTCAGCCACTGATCCATCTGTGCGTTCAGGGCGGACAGGAGTGCTGGTCCGGTGTGACTCTCTGCTTTCAGGCAAGTCAACCCCAAGATGGCGTGACACTGTCGTATCCGGGATGTGGAATAGCCCCTGGGGAGCTGGGGGGGTGCAGTTGATGTGGAGCAAGACGCAGCAGCAGAAGAGGACTCAGCCAAGGAGGTTATAGAAGAGGATGGAGTAGGAGGAGTAGAGGAGGTGGAAGCAGGCCTGCCTGAAAGTCGTGGTGGTGTCACCAGCTCCTCTGCAGAGCCACGCATTCCATGCTTGGCAGCAGTCAGCAGGTTTACCCAATGCGCAGTGTAGGTGATATACCTGCCCTGACCGTGCTTTGCAGACCAGGTATCAGTGGTCAGATGGACCCTTGCCCCAACACTGTGTGCCAGACATGCCATGACTTCCTTTTGCACAATAGAGTACAGATTGGGGATTGCCTTTTGTGAAAAGAAATTTCGGCCGGGTACCTTCCACTGCGGTGTCCATTCAATAGCTACAAATTTTTTGAAGGCCTCAGACTCCACCAGCTTGTATGGTAAAAGCTGGCGGGCTAAGAGTTCCGACAAGCCAGCTGTCAGACGCCGGGCAAGGGGGTGACTCTGTGACATTGGCTTCTTACGCTCAAACATTTCCTTCACAGACACCTGACTGTGGGCAGATGAGCAGGAACTGCTGAAGGCGAGAGACGGAGTGGCGATGGTTGAGAGGGGGCAAGGAGGACAGCAGTGGTTGACGTGGCTGAAGATGTTGGACCAGGAGGAGGATGGCGGCTTTAAGTTTGTGTGCTGCTTGTACTCATGTGTTGATCCCATAGGCGTTTGTGATTTGAGATCATGTGCCTTCGCAAAGCAGTTGTACCTAGGTGGGTGTTAGACTTCCCACGACTCAGTTTCTTTTGGCACAGGTTGCAAATGGCATCGCTGTTATCAGAGGCAGACACACCAAAAAAATGCCACACTGCTGAGCTTTATAATGACGGCATTCTGGTGGTGGCAACAGCATGCGTTGATTGGCGTGCTGTCTGGCTGACCCCGGGTGCAGATACATGCTGTCTGACTGTGCCACTAGCTCCTTGCGACGACCTCCCCCTGCTTCCAACTCATCTCCTCCTCCTCTCTGTCTCCCCATCTGAACTTTCCTCCTGTTCTTCTTCTCTTCGAGCGGGCACCCACGTGACATCCACGGACACATCGTCATCATCAACCGCTTCACTTGTATCTGACAACTCAGCAAAGGAAGCTGCAGCGGGTACAACATCATCATCATCACACCGTTCGTCCATGTGTGTAATGCTGCCTGACTGAGACATATCCCTGTTATCTACATCCTCTGGCAATAATGGTTGTGCATGACTCATTTCTTCCTCTGACAGATCAACTGTGGTGCTAGTGTTGATGGTGGCGGCAGGCGGGGGAGTGGTAACTTGAGAGGTGCCTGAAGCTGAGCTGGAGGAGGATGGAGCGTCAAGGTTCTGAGCGGAAGCTGTAGAAGATTGGGTGTCCTGTGTTAGCCAGTCAACTATTTCCTCAGAACTTTTTGAGTTCAGGGTACGTGGCCTCTGAACACTGGGCATTATTCTAGGGCCAAAGGGAATCACAGCACTACGACCACGATGGCCCCTGAAACACACACGCTTGCAGGCAACTGACTACTATTATATTACAGTCAAAATTGTTGTTGTTTTTTTAAATGTAATCTACTGTGACACCAGATATGAGCTGCACTGGTGACACTGTGCACTGGCAGGGCCTGAAACACACACGCTTGCAGGCAACTGACTGCTATTATATTACAGTCAAAATTGTTGTTGTTTTTTTAAATGTAATCTACTGTGACACCAGATATGAGTTGCACTGGTGACACTGTGCACTGGCAGGGCCTGACACACACGCTGGCAGGCAACTGCAATTAGATTACAGAGGAAACAAAAAAAAAATAGCAGACTGATGTACTAGCCCTAAAAAGGGCTTTTTGGGGTGCTGTCAGGACGCTGTCCTTACAGCAGAGATCAGATGAGTCTTTCAGGACTGGAGTGGACACTGAATATACTGGCCTAGCTATCGATTTCCCTATTTAAATCAGCAGCAGCTACACTGTCCCTCCTCTCACTAAGACTGCAGCTTCCGAATGAATTTAAAATGGATGCTGTCCAGGAGGTAGGAGGGTCTGGGAGGGAGGGTATGCTGCTGATTGGCTGGAATGTGTCTGCTGACTGTGAGGTACAGGGTCAAAGTTTGCGCAATGATGACGAATAGGGGCGGACCGAACATCGCATATGTTCGCCCGCCGCGGCGAACAAGCTATGTTCGCCGGCGAATAGTTCGGGACATCTCTATTTAAAAGTAATATCAGGAAGTATTACTTTACTGAGAGAGTAGTGGATGCATGGAATAGCCTTCCTGCAGAAGTGGTAGCTGCAAATACAGTGAAGGAGTTTAAGCATGCATGGGATAGACATAAGGCCATCCTTCATATAAGATAGGGCCAAGGGCTATTCAAAGTATTCAGTATATTGGGCAGACTAGATGGGCCAAATGGTTCTTTTCTGCCGACACATTCTATGTTTCTATGTTTGACGGAAGGAGGGCACCACCAGGAGTGGAGCCTGCGGCTTTATTTGACTCAACACGGGAAACGTTACCCGGCCCGGACACGGAAAGGATTGACAGATTGATAGCTCTTTCTCGATTCTGTGGGTGGTGGTGCATGGATGTTATTAGTTGGTGGAGCGATTTGTCTGGTTAATTCTGCTGGTGAGCTGACCCTCTAAAAAATTATATGAGAGGGCCTTCAGGTGAGCTGACCCTGTAAAACATTGTAGGTGAAGGCCTGCTGGTGAGCTGACCCTCTAAAAAATTATATGCGCCGCCTGTCCGCCTGCCTGCTTATCTCACTTTATGAATGAACAGGCAGGCGGCGCATGAGGTGGGAGCTGCGGCAGGCGGGGCAGGCGGTGCATGACCGAGGGAGCTGCTGGTCTGCGCCGTCCTAATGCTATACATACGGTACTACAGTAAGTACAGAACAGTGCGGTATACATTAACATATGGATCGGATTGAATGTACTTAACAGTTGCGGGGCCCAATGTATTAGAGTAGAATCACTGCACCGGGACCCGCCACGAGTGTCTCCGCCTCCTCCCTCCACATTGATGCATCTGATGGGGGATCTGTAGATGACACTCATGGGGATCTGTGGATGACATAAGTGTCATCCACAGAGCCCCATAAGTGTCATCCACAGAGCCCCATTAGTGTAATCCACAGATCCCCCATCAGTGTCATCCACAGATGCCCCATCAGTATCATCCACAGATCCCCCATCAGTATCATCCACAGATCCTCCCATAACAGTGCATCATTCACAGATCCCCCATAACTGTGCATCATCCACAGATTCCCCCATAACAGTGAGTCATCCACAGATCCCCCCATAACAGTTCATCATCCACAGATCCCCCCCCATAATAGTGCATCATCCACAGATCCCCCCCCATAACAGTGCATCATCCACAGATCCCCCCATAACAGTGCGACATCCACAGACCACCATTAGTTCAAAACCTACCAAAAGCACACCTTTTGGTTCTAAATATTTTTTTCTTATTTTCCTCCTCAAAAACCTAGGTGAGTCTTATCATCAGGTGCGTCTTATAAAGCGAAAAATACGGTAGATGCGAGGGCCTGCTGGTGAGCTGACCCTGTAAAACATTATATGCGAGGGCCTGCTAGTGAGCTGACCCTCTAAAAAATTATATATACGAGGGCCTGCAGCTAAGCTGAACCTGTAAAAAATTATATGCAAAGGGCATATATGTGAGGGCATTATATGGGACGAATAAGCATGTTGATATGATGGAATAGGAGAAGGATGAGAAAATGAAGATTCAACCATATACGCTTGTTTGTGGTGAAAGGGGTGCATGGGAATACGTGTATTTAGTACATTATAAGCAACACATTTAAAGTGCCTTTATGTTAATCAGCTTTCCTCTGGTGGAGTTGAGAAGTCATGGTCAATCAAGCCCTTGTTCATTATAATAAGAGTCAACCTGTCAGCATTTTCAGTTGACAGGCGGATACGCTTATCTGTTATAATGCCACCAGCAGCACTAAATACCCGCTCAGACAAAAGCTGGCGGCAGGGCAGGCCAGCACCTCCAAGGCGTAGATCACCAGTTCATGCCACATGTCCAGCTTGGAGACCCAGTAGTTGTAAGTCACTGAGAGATCATTTAAGGATGCTGACACGGTCTTCTATGTACTCCTTCACCATCTTCAAAAATGTTTCCCTCCTTGAGACACTAGGCCGCGCATCAGGGTGAGGGTGCTGGCAGGGTGTCATGAAACTGTCCCAGGCTTTGGAGAGTGTTGCCCTGCCTCTGTTGGAACTGCTGTGTGTTCCCCTTGTCTACCCTCCTCGGTTGGCCAAGGAACTACGGATTCAGCGTTGTCAGATGGAAATTTTTGGAGCAATTTTTCAACAAGGATATTCTGGTATTGCACCTTTTGTTTGCTCGTCCTCTCCACCAGAGGAATGAGAGATTTGAAGTTCGATTTATAGCGGGGGACTAAAAGGGTGAACAACCAGTAATCAATGTTGTCTAAAACCTGGAGGCAACTGTCTCCTGCACCTCCTCCTCCTCTTCATTGTCGAATTTGTGCTGAGAAGACAAACTGAGGGTGTTCTGGATATCACCCTGTGTAATGTTTTCCCCCATTTCTACCTCTTCTATATGCTAAGCGTTGTCCTTAATTGTGAGCAGCGAGTGTTTTAGTAGACACAGAAGTGGGATGGTTACGCTGATAATAGCGTTATCGCCGCTCACCATCTGTGTTGATTCCTCAAAGTTTCTTAAAACCTCACAGAGGTCCTACATCTATGCCCACTCCTCGCTTGTGAATAGCTGAAGCTGACTGGACCATGTTGCAGCTGGTATTCCACTACTGCCCTCTGCTGCTCACAAAGCCTGGCCAACATGTGGAACGTTGAGTTCCAGCGCATGCTCACGTCACACAACAGCCGGTGAGCTGGCAATTTCAAGTGCTGCTGCAGTGTTGACAAACTAGCTGAAGCTGTCGATGACTTGCGGAAATGTGCACACACGCGGCGCACCTTCACCAGTAGCTCAGGCAAATTGGGGTAGGTTTTGATAAACTGCTGAACCACTAACTTTAAGACGTGGGCTAGGTATGGGATGTGTGTGAGCTTGCCAAGCTCCAAAGCTGCCACCAAGTTACGGCCATTATCAGACACAACCATGCCTGGTTGTAGGTTGAGTGGCGAGAGCCACAGCTCAGTCTGGTCTCTTATCCCCTGCCACAGCTCTGTGGCGGTGTGCTGTTTGTCCCCTAAGCATATCAGCTTTAGCATGGCCTGTACCACTATGCTACAATGCTTCCAGCTACCGACTGATGACTGACTGGTGCTGCACGCGGATAATTTGGAGGTGGAAGTTTAGGAGGAGGCGGAGGAGGAGAAGTGGGGGTTGGAGCCACTAACATAGGTGCTGGCGGAAACCCTGATCGACGTAGGGCCCGCAATCCTTGGCGTGGGTAGCACCTGTGCCATCCCAGGGTACGACTCGCTCCCGGCCTCCACAACATTCACCCAGCGTGCCGTCAGAGAAATGTAGCTTGAATGCACTTGTAGGCTGAATGCACTTGTCCATGTGTCCGTAGTTAAGTGGAACCTCTAAGTAACTGCGTTGGTCAGGACATGTGTGATGTTACGGGACACATGTTGGTGTAAGGCAGGCCCGGCACACCTTGAAAAATAGTGGCGGCTGGGGACTGCGTAACATGGGACTGCTGCCGACATGAGGCTGTGGAAGCCCTCAGTGTCCACAAGCCTAAATGGCAACATTTCCAGGGCCAGTAATTTGGAAAGCTGCGCATTTAGTGCTATGGGCTGTGGGTGGGTGGCTGGGTATTTGCACTTGCGTTCAAATGCCTGAGGTAGGGACATTTGTACGCTGCGCTGGGACACGAAAGTGGATGTGGTGGCTGATGGTGCTTGCGAATGTCCAGGTGCATGGCGGGAGGCATCTGGGCCTGCACCTTCGACAGGGGATTGGCCAGCACGTAACACAGGGGAAGAGGAGGCAGTGGTGTTGCCCGCAGACACAGATTGTGGACCCAGGCGTCCGGCCCACCTATTATGGTACTTTGATGCCATGTGACGGACGGATCATGCTGGTGGTGTTGAGGTTGCTAGTGTTCACGCCCCTGCTCATTTTTGTATGGCACAGGTTGCAAATTACAATTCTTTTGTCGGCCATACTTTCCTCCAAAAAGCGACAGACTGCGGAACACCTACACCTTGGCAAGGGAGATTTCCGCAAGGGGGTGCTCCGAGGAACAGTTGCGGGCCTGTTTGTTTTGGCCCGCCTTCTCCCTTTTTCCACCCCACTGCCTCTTCCAGCCTGTTGCGGTGCAGAAGATACCTCCCCCTCTGCACTGCTGTCCTCGCTCGTCTTTCCACCTTCCTAGGTTGGGTCAGTGACTTCATCGTCCACCACCTCCTCTTCCACTTCCTCACTCTGGTCATCCTCCTGACTTGTTGCCCTAACCACTACCTCAGTGATTGACAACTGTGTCTCATCCTCTTCCTCAACCTCTTGAGACAGTAATTGCCATTGAGTTATTGGCAACTGTGTCTCATCATCATCCACCTCATTAAACAGTAATTGCCATTCCCCACCATCATTTCCTTGTGATTGTGGATGTTCAAGGGTTTGGGAATCAGGGCACAAGATCTGTCCCTCTTCAAGTGTGCTTGGCGAGATGGCCAAATCAAGTAATGGCGCTGAAAAGAGTTCCTCGGAATATCCGAGTGTGGGATCAATTGTTTGCTCAGACTCTCCATGGTGGAAGGAAGGAGGATCAGGGTGAGGATTGGGTTGAGCAGACTCTTGGCTACTGAGACTGGACTTGGTGGAAGACAGGGTGGTACTTAACCGACTGGAAGCATTATCTGCTGCAATCCAACCGACCACCTGGTCGCACTGGTCTGACTCCAAGAGTGGTGTCCTGCACCGCCCTGCAAACTGGCAAACTGGGACATGAAACTAGGTATCGCAGACGATTGTTTTTCTTGTGCTCTGGCAGCAGGCACAGTTTGACCGCGGCCAGGGCCTCGGCGTGCACCATCAGCATTGTGGCCACTGCCCCGTCCCTTACTGCTCGCCTTCTTCATATTAAATGTTATATATGATTGAAAGTCTGTCACACGTACAGTAGCGCAGGATTTGTAAGTGTATGCACAAACAAATTTAAAAAGGTATTTGGGATGTGGAAACATCAGACAGGAGATATCCCGCAGATAATATCAATGCTGTCACCAGCAACTAATGAAAAATTACAGGGAATGTCACAGGTATTTGGGATGAGGAAACGTTATACAGGAGAGGTACCACTGTACGCAGCGTCTACGCAAAAAAGTACACTGTACGTCACAGATAAATTTTAGAAGCGCACACATTATACAACAGATGTGGCGCTGGTAATGTCACTGTCCGCAGCAGACACCGTCTACGGAGAAAGTACACTGTATGTCACAGATAAATTTTAAAAGCGCACACGTTACACTGCAGATGTGGCACAGCTAATGTCACTGTCCGCAGCGGACACCGTCTATTGAAAAAGTACACTGTAAGTCAGATATTTTTTGGATGTGCACACTTTACACAGGAGATGTGGTGTAGCTAATGTCACTGTCCACAGCGGACACAGTCTACGGAAAAAGTACACTGGAGGTCAGATATTTTTTGGATGCGCACACTTTACACTGCAGATGTGGCACAGCTAATGTCACTGTCCGCAGAGGACACAGTCTATTGAAAAAGTACACTGTATGGCCTCATGCACACAACCGTTCAGTTTTTTAGCGGTCCGCAAATCGCGGATCTGCAAAAAAACATAAGCCGCCCGTGTGCCTTCCGCAATTTGCGGAACGGAACGGGCAGCCCATTGTAGAAATGCCTATTCTTGTCTGCAAAACGGACAAGAATAGGACATGTTATTTTTTTTTTTCGGGCCCACGGAACGGAGCAACAGATGCGGACAGCACATGGAGTGCTGTCCGCATCTTTTGCGGCCCTATTGAAGTGAATGGGTCCGCATCCGAGCCACAAAAACTGCGGCTCGGATGTGGACCTGAAAAACGGTCGTGTGCATGAGGCCTTAGTCAGATATTTTTTGGATGTGCACACTTTACACAGGAGATGTGGTGTAGCTAATGTCACTGTCTGCAACGGACACCGTCTACGGAAAAAGTACACTGGATGTCACAGATATTTTTTGGATCCGCACACTTTACACTGGAGATGTGGCGCAGCTAATGTCGCTGACTGCAGCGGCCTAACTATTGTACGCTATATTGCTGACACCCATAATAGTCCTTATATGGACTTTTGGGTCTGTAAAGTTTTAGCTATTTAGCACAGGTTGCGCTAAAAATATAGATTGCTGCTGCCACACACAATAGTCCTTAAAAGGACTTTTGGGTCTCTGAAAGTTTTGGTGGTAATAATATTCTTAAATCACTCCCTACACTGTCTGTCCCTTCCTCAGCACAGCTCTCCCTGATTAAGAATGAGACGAACACATGTCATCGGGTGCTATATATATGTTACATATATATACCCTACACATGTAGAGGCACTTATATTCTTTTTACATTTAGTACTAGACTACTGATTGCCTACTCTTGACATGTGCATGTTTTATTTTAATGTTAAAATGTAACTTTTATTATTCACTGCTTATATAATTGGTGGATGCTTATTTCTATCTAACCTGCTACTTTAAAACTATCTACTGAGACTCCTTGTGTGCTGTATTTGCTTTCTTTCTATAGCTATTATTCTAGTAGCGGCGCGCTTGCTCCAGTTTCTACCTGTTAGTTTCTAGTGTCTACCTGCTATCACACATAAGAAGGGTCTACTGTAGCCTAAAACCCTATACACTGCCCCCCGACATGTTTCGCCATCTACATGGCGTCTTCAGGGGATCAGGCAGACAACAGGTAGAATCATTTGTCTGCCATTGAAATCCATAGAATTTGTTAATCTTCTGGTAACTTGATAGACTTTGGTGATTTGTGATCCAAATATGTCATATACAATGTTTAAGCGAGAGGTATTCAGCAGCTTCTAATCAGCCTTGGTGCCAGGGGTCTAGAGTATAAATAGAATAATATAGATGGGCAGCTGCATATTACAATGCTACCATTCCATCATAGAGGACCAGTGACATGCAGTGCTTTGCTCTTGTGGATTATGGAATGTCACCAAAGCTGGAAGAGGGATTATAACTAATGGCAGCTGTTGGTTCTTTTATTTATATTTAACAATAGCCTTTTGGTTATTGTATGTCCTTTACATGATCGTTCACTGAAAACCATATATATCTTTTAATAGCCTCTAATGAATGTCTGACAATATACATACAGTACAGGCACATATTTATTGGCTATTATATATTAAAAGTAAACACTGCCTTGTAACCGTCTTTCATTACAACAGCTATTTAATCGCAGAATGCTTTTGTGTGAGATGCAATAGATTGTAATGTATTCTTATAATGTCAAAAACATGAATTTGATGTAGTTTTTTATTAAAATATCATATTGAAATGTGAAATGATTCATTGAGAGAATTTTTCATTGGATGAATAATTGCATAACAATTTGTGCCTTTTTGCCATTTTATGTTTCTCTTGCCACTTAAAAAAAAAAATTATAACTGGAACTTAGAGGGAAGGGACATGGTCTCCTGCTGCCCTACAGATTTAATGTAATTTACGTCAGAAACTAGTGTAAATTATTGCTAAAATCTACAGCAGTTCATAACTGGAGAAAGTCTGATTTTCTGGTGCACAGAATGCCAGAGGATGTTGACTTGTAAGGGTACTTTCACACTAGCGTTTTTCTTTTCCGGCGCTGAGTTCCGTCCTAGGGGCTTAGGGCTCTTTCACACTTGCGTTGTCCGGATCTGGCGTGCACTCCACTTGCCGGAATTACACTCCGGTTTCGGAAAAACTCAAGTGTACTGAAAGCATTTGAAGACGGAACCGTCTTCAAAATGCTTTCAGTGTTACTATGGCAGCCAGGACGCTATTAAGGTCCTGGTTGCCATAGTAGGAGCGGGGAGCGGGGGAGCGGTATACTTACAGTCTGTGCGGCTCCCGGGGCGCTCCAGAGTGACGTCAGAGCGCCCCATGCGCATGGATGACGTGCCCAATGCGATCACGTGATCCATGCGCTTGGGGCGCCCTGACGTCACTCTGGAGCGCCCCGGGAGCCGCACGGACGGTAAGTATGCTGCTCCCCCGCTCCCCGCTACACTTTACCATGGCTGCCAGGACTTTAGCGTCCCGGCAGCCATGGTAACCATTCAGAAAAAGCTAAATGTCGGCTCCGGCAATGCGCCGAAACGACGTTTAGCTTAAGGCCGGATCCGGATCAATGCCTTTCAATGGGCATTAATTCCGGATCCGGCCTTGCGGCAAGTGTTCCGGATTTTTGGCCGGAGCAAAAAGCGCAGCATGCTGCGGTATTTTCTCCGGCCAAAAAACGTTCCGTTCCGGAACTGAAGACATCCTGATGCATCCTGAACGGATTTCACTCCATTCAGAATGCATTGGGATAATCCTGATCAGGATTCTTCCGGCTTAGAGCCCCGACGACGGAACTCTATGCCGGAAGAAAAGAACGCAGGTGTGAAAGAGCCCTTAAATCCGGAAAAGAACTGATCAGTTTTATCCTAATGCATTCTGAATGGAGAGTAATCCGTTTTCATAAAACCGTAGCATGTTGAATTTTTACCTCCGGCCAAAAATCCTGAACACTTTGACTGAACGCCGGATCCGGTCTTTTTCCCATTGACTTCAGTCAAACCGGATCCGGCTTTTGCATGTTAAACCCAAAAAATTTGAAAAAAAAGTGAAAGTCCATAAATGGCGGATCCGTTTTTTCCAATGCAATTTTTCATTGTGATAAAAATCCTGATCAGGATTCAAATGTAATCCGTTTTCACACGTTTTTCCGGATCCGGCGGGCAGTTCCGGTGTCGGAATTGAACGCCGGATTTAAACAACGCTAGTGTGAAAGTAGACTTACATTTTGAGCCTCTTATTCCAGCACATTCTTTAATAAGACTAGCATATGTAATGCCAGTCCAAAAAAAAAATTCCCCTCAATAACTTGATCTGCCCGACAAATGTCACCATGTAGTCCTAGCCTTAGCATGAGGAGAATTTTTTAATTTATTTTTTCAGGAGTCTGGGTGCCTGTAGTTTTGTGCCAAATTTAAAAGGGAACCTGTAACCGGGATTTTGTGTATAGAGCTGAGGACTGGGTTGCTAGATGGCCGCTAGCACATCTGCAATACCCAGTCCCCATTGCTCTGTGTGCTTTTATTGTGTAAAAAAAACTATTTGATACATATGCAAATTAACCTGAGATGAGTCCTGTACGTGAGATGGGACAGGACTCATCGCAGGTTAATTTGCATATGTATCAAATCTGTTTTTTTACACAATAAAAGCACACAGATCTATGGGGACTGGATATTGCGGATGTGCTAGCGGCCATCTAGCAACCCATGACCTCAGCTCTATATACAAAATCCCGGTGACAGGTTCCCTTAACAAATGTCACATGTTGCCTGATAAATGTTGTACATTCTAAAGTCTGCAGGATCTCTTACCGCCAGTGCTTGAAGTGGGCCGGAACGCGGCGGTACTCAGTACCGCCACTTCCAAAAATTGCCCTGGAGAGTACCAGCACCTCTCCGTGCGCCCAGTACGTGGGTTTCCGGTACCGGAGCGCAGGGCCGGCCTTTGGGGTGTGCGGGCTGTGCGGCCGCACAGGGCGCCATAGTAACAGGGGCGCTGGGCGGCCGACAGCTCGCAATGTAATATGCGGCAGGCGAGGCTGAACTTGTGTTCTCCCTCGGGGCGCCCCCTCCATCTAGCCCTCCCCTGTCTGACCTGATTCGTTCCTCCTCCCCTGTCTGACCTGCCTGCTGCCCCCGCCGCTGCCAATAAGAAGAGAGACGGGAGGAGGAGGGGAGGGGCTGTGGCCACTGCGCCACCAATGAAGATAACTGACCTGAATACAAAAACAGGAGGCGGGTGCTGGAATCAAATAGCCGACAGCCAACCTCTGTGACAGGGAGCTGCGATCAGCTGCAGTTGAGTTAACCCTTCAGGTGCGGTACTGGAGGGGTTAATTGTAGCTGATCGCAGCTCCCTGTCACAGAGGTCGGGTGCCGGCTATTTGATTCCAGCACCCGCCTCCTGTTTTTGTATAAGAAACGTTTGTGGCACAGTGCGCCCCCCCCCCCCCCAACACCCCAGTATAAGAAACGTTGGTAGGCAGTGCGCCCCCACCCCCCCTTCAGTATAAGAAACGTTTGTGGCACAGTGCGCCCCCCCCCCCCAACACCCCAGTATAAGAAACGTTGGTAGGCAGTGCGCTTTCCCCCCCAAACACCCCAGTATAAGAAACATTGGTGGCTCAGTGGGAAGTGCCAGTGAGGGTTAAAAAATAATAAAAAATTTTTAACTCACCTCCTCCAGTTGATCGCATAGCTGCCGTTCTCCTGTTTTCTTCAAGACCTGTGGTGACGTCACTGAGCTCATCACATGACCCATTACCATGGTGATGGATCATGTGATGCTAACAGTGATGTCACCACAGGTCCTTTGACAGGTCATGAAGAAAGAACAGAAGACGATCAATTGGAGGAGGTGAGTTAATTATTATTTTTATTTTTTAACCCTCATTGGCACTGCCCACTGCGCCACCAATGATTATTATATTGAGGGGGGGCCCACTGCGCCACCAATGATTATTATATTGAGGGGGGGCGCACTGCGCCACCAATGTTTATTATATTGAGGGGGGGCCCACTGCGCCACCAATGTTTATTATATTGAGGGGGGGCGCACTGCGCCACCAATGTTTATTATACTGGGGTGATGGGGGGGCGCACTGCGCCACCAATGTTTATTATACTGGGGTGTTGGGGGGGCGCACTGCGCCACCAATGTTTATTATACTGGGGTGATGGGGGGGCGCACTGCGCCACCAATGTTTATTATACTGGGGTGTTCGGGGGGCGCACTGCGCCACCAATGTTTATTATATTGGGGGGGGCGCACTGCGCCAATGTTTATTATATTGGGGGGGGGCGCACTGCGCCACCAATGTTTATTATACTGGGGTGATGGGGGGGCGCACTGCGCCACCAATGTTTATTATACTGGGGTGTTGGGGGGGCGCACTGCGCCACCAATGTTTATTATACTGGGGTGTTCGGGGGGCGCACTGCGCCACCAATGTTTATTATATTGGGGGGGCGCACTGCGCCAATGTTTATTATATTGGGGGGGGCGCACTGCGCCACCAATGTTTATTATACTGGGGTGTTGGGGGGGCGCACTGCGCCACCAATGTTTATTATACTGGAGTGTTGGGAGGGGCGCACTGCGCCACCAATGTTTATTATACTGGAGTGTTGGGGGGGCGCACTGCGCCACCAATGTTTATTATACTGGGGTGTTGGGGGGGCGCACTGCGCCACCAATGTTTATTATACTGGGGTGATGGGGGGGCGCACTGCGCCACCAATGTTTATTATACTGGGGTGTTGGGGGGGCGCACTGCGCCACCAATGTTTATTATACTGGGGTGTTCGGGGGGCGCACTGCGCCACCAATGTTTATTATATTGGGGGGGCGCACTGCGCCAATGTTTATTATATTGGGGGGGGCGCACTGCGCCACCAATGTTTATTATACTGGGGTGTTGGGGGGGCGCACTGCGCCACCAATGTTTATTATACTGGAGTGTTGGGAGGGGCGCACTGCGCCACCAATGTTTATTATACTGGAGTGTTGGGGGGGCGCACTGCGCCACCAATGTTTATTATACTGGGGTGTTGGGGGGGCGCACTGCGCCACCAATGTTTATTATACTGGAGTGTTGGGAGGGGCGCACTGCGCCACCAATGTTTATTATATTGGGGGGGCGCACTGCGCACAATGACGGGTTAGGGAAATTTCACAGCAGAGTGCGCATGCGCTGGGAGCCTCGCCGGCGGTTAGGGTAGGGAAAAATTATGGGCCAGTGCACAGGTGCGGTGATCGGATGGATGTTCTCAGCAGGACACCGGCCGACACTGCGCATGCGCTGGGAGCCTCACCAGCGGTTAGGGTAGGGAAAAAGCACTGACCCGTACATAATTTTTCCCTTCCCTAACCGCTGGTGAGGCTCCCGGTGCATGCGCAGTGTCGGCCGGTGTCCAGCTGAGAACATCCATCCGATCACTGCGCCTGCGCACTGGCCCATAGTTTTTCCCTACCCTAACCGCCGGCGAGACTCCTGGCGCATGCGCACTCTGCTGTGAAACTTCCCTAACCTGTCATTGTGCGCCTGCGCGGCGCTGCACACCTCCTCACGTCATGTCCGGTGCGACCGGAAGTGACGAAGGTAGGGAAATCTCACGAAGTAGGGAAGTATAACATTACACCGGCCTTTGGGGTGTGCGGGCTGGTAACTACTTGGTTGGATAGTCAGCCAGCCTATGCCATGATGCCAGCAACAAGCAGTGTTTTTTTGTTTTTTTTTGGGGGGGGGGGGGGGCGCCACAAGGTTAGCTCGCACAGGGCGCCTGGACACCTAAGGCCGGCCCTGCCGGAGCGCAGCGGAGAGCTGGCAGTATCTCCTCCCTAATGTCGTTGGCTGGGCAGCTAGTGGAGGGGGGCGGGTCGTTGCAGAGTACGGCTCAGGCTGGCGCAGGCAGGGAGTTGACCTCACGTTAGGTGACGTCAACTCCTTCCCGCGCGCCTGTGACTGAGGAGCGATCAGTGCGGCGACCAGTGACTGGTCCTCCTTGGAGTCAGGAGTCGGACGGTGCAGCAAAGAACATCGACTTTGCTTTGGAATCCAACTTCTGAAGAGTACTGGTGAGTGACAGGCACCCCCCCTCCCCCCACACACATTAGTTCCTCTCTGTACCAGTACCCCCCCCCCCTGGCAGGGGGGTACTGGTACAGAGAGGAATTAATGTGTGTGATGAGGGGGGGGGGGGGGTCTGATGTGCAGGGGGGTACTGGTACAGAGAGGAACGAATGTGCGGTGGTGGGGGGGGGGGGGGTACTGGTACATAGAGGAACTAATATATATGTGTCTGATGGGTGGGTCTGATGTGTAGGGGGCCCCTGCACATCAGACCCCCCCATCACACACATATATATTAGTTCCTCTATGTACCAGGACCCCCCCCCCACCACCGCACATTCGTTCCTCTCTGTACCAGTACCCCCCTGCACATCAGACCCCCCCCCCCCTCATCACACACATTAGTTCCTCTCTTTACCAGTACCCCCCCCCCCACCACCACCACACATTAGTGCCTCTCTGTACCAGTACCCCTCTGCACATCAGACCCCCCATCACACACATATATATTAGTTCCTCTATGTACCAGTACCCCCCCCCCCCCACCACCGCACATTCGTTCCTCTCTGAACCAGTACCCCCCTGCACATCAGACCCCCCCCTCATCACACACACACACACATTAATTCCTCTCTGTACCAGTACCCCCCTGGCAGGGGGGTACTGGTACAGAGAGGAATTAATGTGTGTGTGTGTGATGAGTGGGGGGGGGGTCTGATGTGCAGGGGGGTACTGGTACAGAGAGGAACGAATGTGCGGTGGTGGGGGGGGGGGTACTGTACTGGTACATAGAGGAACTAATATATATGTGTGTGATGGGGGGGTCTGATGTGCAGGGGGGGGGAGCACCGGCGCCTAATAGAGTACCGGCACCTCTTTTGGCCCACTTAAAGCACTGCTTACCGCTACTGTGAAACTTTTAAAGGAAGCCGAAAAGGTCGCAAAGCCCTATTTTTGTGAATTTTTAAAGTCAGAATTCTAGAGTGCAGGTTGTAATAAATTTACCCAAAGTTCTTCACAACATGGGGATTGTAGGTTTGAGGCCCAGGTGAGGCATTTCAGTTTTACAATAATGCTGCAGTCATAATGTTAGAGCAGTGAGCCTTTTTGGTAATGAGATACAGCCAGCACATAATAAATGCCACTGAAGTAGGGTTACATGGTGTAAACACAATTCTTTATAATGCCTCAATACCAGAATTTCAGCTTCAAATAGTTGCAAAATGGGGCTCACTTGCACAAAAATGTTGCCACGTTTTGCACCACTCACTCCAGTTTTTAAATATAGGTTGGAAAGTGGGTATGGTAAGCTATGTTAATGAGTTTCACTCCAGATTTATCATTGAAACCTTTTTAAAAAGTCACAAAAAAAAAGTTGCAATCTCACTCCAGTAGAAAGGTGGAGTAGAAAAACTGGAGTCGCTTTTATAGACAAAAGTGTTCAAGGATAAGACATTTATAAAACAACTTTTGTCTAGAGATGAGCAAATCAAAGCTAACAAAGTGTAATTCGTCTAGAATTTCAGGAAAAATTCAATTTGCAACAAATGTGAATTTCCTTGCGCTTCGTGATGAATAATATTTTTCCTAAAATGGTGGCTACACGTGTGAGGACTGAGGACATGGGGAAAGGAACTCTCGGAAGGTGGGATCACACAGATTGACATGCCTGCATGCAGCCAATCAGCAGCCAGCCAAACCTGTGATGTCACAGCCCTATAAATACATCGGCCCTCTTACAGTCAGACATTTTCCAGCTTTGTGGGGAAAAAAAGACTGAAAAAATTATTTATAAGTACAGCGAAAGGATAGTAGGAATCATTTCACAGCATCTTAGTGCAGGGAGGGACGTCAGAAGGCCCTAAGGACATTGATAGGAAAGTTATTTACAAGTGCAGGGAACGATTATTTGGGGATCCAAATAGTCATTAGACAGCTCTGTTATTTAAGCTTTTTGTTATTGGGCTGTTGAAAAGCCTTTAGAGGCTTATGTCTTAGTATCTTATTCAGTACTACAAAAAAATATATACGCATTTCACTTCTGCAGTTATTTTGTTGAAAGCGTATTGGGGCGTATTTCAGTAAAAAAAGACAAATTTATATGCACTGCACTGTTGCAGTTATTTCTGGTGAAAGTGTATAGGGGCGTATTTCAGAACTACCAGAAAAATATATACGCACTTCACTATTTAATTGATTTCTGGTTAAAGCGTATAGTGGCCTATTTCACTCCAACAAGAAATATATATTCTCAGGACACTTCTGCAGTTATTTCTGGTGAAAGCGTATAGGGGCGTATTCGATTTAAAAATAGGGTTGAGCGAACCCGAAATGTAAAGTTCGGGTTGGTACCGAACTTTAGGATTTTTTAACCCTGTAAAAGTTCGGGTTCGAGTTCGGTATTCGGCGATTTAATGGTGCTTTTTGAAAGGCTGCAGTCCAGCCAATTAACAAGCATTTAACTAGTGTGCCCTTAAAAGCCATCACAGCCATGCCTACTAATGGCATGGCTGTGATTGGCCAGTGCAGCATGTGACCCAGCCTCTATATAAGCTGGAGTCACGTAGCACTACATGTCACTGTGCTCTTACTAGTGTAGGGATAGGATGCTGCTGCTGTGAGGGAGAGAATAGGAAAGAATCTGTTATCAGAACTTGTTGTTAACGCTGCGATCTACAGCAATTTTGTTTTGTGGGTGCAGTGCAACATTTTTTTAACCTGCCCTGAGCCCAGTGACAGAAAAATACGTTTTATCCGTCTGTTAGTTAGGTGGGTGTCGGCGACCATTTTGTGCAAGTTCAATGCAGATGTGCCAAGGACAATAATTTAATTCTGTTATTTTAGTTTAGTGAGCAACATATACCCATTTTTTAAGTGCACCTGCATATGTGCCAGGGGAAGGCAAAATAATATAGGGAATCGGTCTGTGAGTTCAGGGACCCAGGGGGTGACATATTCACATTTTTTTCTGTAAAGTACAATCCAAGTAAATCCATCTGTTAGATTCTGTGGGGACAAATTATAATTTTTTTTGCTAAAAAGTACATTTGCGCCTTGCACTGCATTTGTGACAGTCCAATACAAGCTTTAAATACCGCTGTTATATTCTGGTTTTAAAAAACCACCCATTTTGTCCTAGATACTACATTTGGGGCCTTTGCTGCATTTGTGACAGTCCAATACAAGCTTTAAATACTGCAGTTATATTCTGGTTTTAAAAAAACACCCATTTTGTCCTAGATACTACATTTGGGGCCTTTGCTGCATTTGTGACAGTCCAATACAAGCTTTAAATACCGCTGTTATATTCTGGTTTTAAAAAAAAACACCCATTTTGTGCAAGACACTACATTTAGGGCCTTTGCTGCATTTGTGATAGTCCAATACAAGCTTTAAAACAGCCGTACTGGCAACTAATTTACAAAACAGTCTCATCGATTAGCAAGGCCGCAATCCTTGCATCGCCAAAAACTTGCCTATTTGGTATATTATCTGATGTTAAATGTACTTCACATACTCGTTCACTGTGTAATATACTGTTAGCCGCAGCAAAGCTCCTAATAGCAACAAATTGGAAATCTCTAAAGCCCCCAGCTCTGTCTCAATGGTTAAACAAATGCGATCAATTATATCGGTTAGAACAGTTAGCCCATTGGGAAACTCGGTCTATAGACCAATTTGAAAAAATATGGGGTCCGTGGAGACAATATAGAAAGTTTTCGGACAGTTAATGTTCAAACATCAGAGCGTGGATATGTTCAGAGACATTCACCGTACTGCCTCCTCAGCTCTCATATATTTTATCAATAGAAGAAGAAAGGTACTAACCCTCTGGCAAACATGAAACAGCTCAAATAAGTTGAGCCCCTGAACCAGTAAATGGAAGAAACCACAACCCCAGCTCCAGTGGTACACATGGTATTATTCTAGGATAGCCTGTTACCAGATCATAACCAATGTATACACTGTGTGCAGAATTATTAGGCAAATGAGTATTTTGACCACATCATCCTCTTTATGCATGTTGTCTTACTCCATGCTGTATAGGCTCTAAAGCCTACTACCAATTAAGCATATTAGGTGATGTGCATCTCTGTAATGAGAAGGGGTGTGGTCTAATCACATCAACACCCTATATCAGGTGTGCATAATTATTAGGCAACTTCCTTTCCTTTGGCAAAATGGGTCAAAAGAAGGACTTGACAGGCTCAGAAAAGTCAAAAATAGTGAGATATCTTGCAGAGGGATGCAGCACTCTTAAAATTGCAAAGCTTCTGAAGCGTGATCATCGAACAATCAAGCGTTTCATTCAAAATAGTCAACAGGGTCGCAAGAAGCGTGTGGAAAAACCAAGGCGCAAAATAACTGCGTCAAGCGTGCAGCTGCCAAGATGTCACTTGCCACCAGTTTGGCCATATTTCAGAGCTGCAACATCACTGGAGTGCCCAAAAGCACAAGGTGTGCAATACTCAGAGACATGGCCAAGGTAAGAAAGGCTGAAAGACGACCACCACTGAACAAGACACACAAGCTGAAACGTCAAGACTGGGCCAAGAAATATCTCAAGACTGATTTTTCTAAGGTTTTATGGACTGATAAAATGAGAGTGAGTCTTGATGGGCCAGATGGATGGGCCCGTGGCTGGATTGGTAAAGGGCAGAGAGCTCCAGTCCGACTCAGACGCCAGCAAGGTGGAGGTGGAGTACTGGTTTGGGCTGGTATCATCAAAGATGAGCTTGTGGGGCCTTTTCAGGTTGAGGATGGAGTCAAGCTCAACTCCCAGTCCTACTGCCAGTTTCTGGAAGACACCTTCTTCAAGCAGTGGTACAGGAAGAAGTCTGCATCCTTCAAGAAAAACATGATTTTCATGCAGGACAATGCTCCATCACACGCGTCCAAGTACTCCACAGCGTGGCTGGCAAGAAAGGGTATAAAAGAAGAAAATCTAATGACATGGCCTCCTTGTTCACCTGATCTGAACCCCATTGAGAACCTGTGGTCCATCATCAAATGTGAGATTTACAAGGAGGGAAAACAGTACACCTCTCTGAACAGTGTCTGGGAGGTTGTGGTTGATGGCTGTGGTTGATGGTGAACAGATCAAAACACTGACAGAATCCATGGATGGCAGGCTTTTGAGTGTCCTTGCAAAGAAAGGTGGCTATATTGGTCACTGATTTGTTTTTGTTTTGTTTTTGAATGTCATAAATGTATATTTGTAAATGTTGAGATGTTATATTGGTTTCACTGGTAAAAATAAATAATTGAAATGGTAAATATTTGTTTTTTGTTAAGTTGCCTAATAATTATGCACAGTAATAGTCACCTGCACACACAGATATCCCCCTAAAATAGCTAAAACTAAAAACAAACTAAAAACTACTTCCAAAAATATTCAGCTTTGATATTAATGAGTTTTTTGGGTTCATTGAGAACATGGTTGTTGTTCAATAATAAAATTAATCCTCAAAAATACAACTTGCCTAATAATTCGGCACTCCCTGTATATCCTTTAAATCCCTTCCCCCTCTTCCCCTCGGTCTCTCCTTTCCCACATCCTGATTGTATGTTATATAAGTTTAATTTTCTCTATAAGTTGTGAATTTTGATCTAATTGTATGGTCATACCAGTAGCTAAGACTTTTGTGGAAAATGCAGAAAAGGTGAACATGACTTGCCTAAAAACGAGCTGCAATCCATGATTCTTGATCGCCTGTTATAACGCCTTTATGTGTAATCTACATCTGTATCTCTAGAAGTCTTACCTTTACATGTAATAGTTATACAGTTATGACTATTTAATTGTAAAATCAAAAACTATTTTAAAACAATACAAGCTTTAAATACTGCAGTTATATTCTGTTTTAAAAAAAAAAAAAACATTTTGTCCTAGACACTACATTTGGGGCCTTTGCTGCATTTGTGACAGTCCAATACAAGCTTTAAATACTGCAGTTATATTCTGGTTTTAAAAAACAGCCATTTTATGCAAGATACTACATTTGGGGCCTTTGCTGCATTTGTGACAGTCCAATACAAGCATTAAATACCACTGTTATATTTTGGTTTTAAGAAAACACCCATTTTGTGCAAGATAATACATTTTGGGCCTTTGCTGCATTTGTGACAGTCCAAAACAAGCTTTAAATACTGCAGTTATCTTCTGGTTTTAAAAAAACACCCATTTTGTGAAAGACACTACATTATCTTTGCCTCTTGTTGCTTGCTCATCCTGCTCTGCTTCCTCATCCTCTGCCGCTTCCTCATCTGGTCAGAGTAACACCGTCACCACCAACTTCAGCACAGCCAGGGGTAAACGACAGCAGGCAGTTTTAAAACTTATCTGTTTGGGAGACAAACCCCACACCACGCAGGAGCTGTGGATGGGCATGGAACAACAGACCGATGAGTGGTTAGTGCCACTGAGCCTCAAGCCCGGCCTGGTGGTGTGCGATAATGGGAGAAATCTCGTAGCAGCTCTGGGCCTAGCATGTGCTGAATTTGGTGGTCAGACTGTGCGAGCAGCAGCAGGCGATAGTGGAGTTTCAGCTGCAGCACTCACGGGGGAATTGCTCTGCGGAACAGCATCACTTCACCACCAATGAGAGGGCCTCCATGCAAGACCTGAGTGCCTTGTTGCGCTGTTTCGAGTACTCCACCAACATGGCCAGTGCCGATGACACAGTTTTCAGCGTTACTTTCCCACTTCTATGCCTCCTTGAAAAAACACTTCGGGCGATGATGGAAGAGGATGTGGCACAGGAGGAGGAGGAAGAGGGATCATTTCATAGGGTTTCAGGCCAGTCATTCACAAGTGGCTCAGAGGGTGGGTTCCTGCACCAACATTCGCCAGGTACACAATTGTCCAGCAAGGGCACAGTTTTGGAGGATGACGAGGTGGAGAATGAGGAGATAGAGGAGGAGAAACCATGTTCACAGTAGGGCACCCAAACCAGATCATGGCCATCACTAATGCGTGGCTGGGGGGATACAGAGGACACAGGCGATACACCTCCCACAGAGGACAGCTTGTCATTGCCTCTGGGCAGCCTGGCACATATAATCGATTACATGCTGCAGTGTCTCCGCAACGACCGGCGAGTTGGCCACATTCTAACTTGTGCTGATTACTGGGTGGCCACGCTGCTGGATCCCCGTTACAAGGACAACGTACCGTCCTTAATTCTGTCACTGGAGAGTGATCGGAAGATGTGCAAGTGCAAGCGCATGCTGGTAGACACGCTGCTGATGTCATTCGTACCTGACAGCGGGGGCACAGTGGAAGCACAAGGCGAAGGCAGAGGAGGAGGAAGAGGTCGCCAACGCAGCTGGGGCACCGCCAGCACCTCAGAAGGCAGGATTAGCATGGCCAAAATGTGGGAAAGTTTTGTCAGCACGCCACAACAACCAGCACCACCAGCTGATATGGAACGTCTTAGCAGGAGGCAGCATTTCAGCAACATGGTGGAGCAGTATGTGTGCACACGCCTACACGTACTGAATGATGGGTCTTCCCCCTTCAACTTCTGGGTCTCCAAATTGGGCACATGGCCTGAGCTTGCCCTTTACGCCTTGGAGGTGCTGGCCTGCCCTGCAGCCAGTGTATTATCTGAACGTATATTTAGCACGTTTAGCACAGACAAGCGCAGCCACCTGTCCACAGCCAATGTGGACAAGCTCACGTTCATTAAAATGAACCAGGCATGGATCCCACAGGACTTGTCCGTATCTTGTGGAGAATATACATGTATACCAGCTATACCCAGCCATTGTTATACTTCAGTGCACTTTCTCATTGTTTTATTTATTTTCCAATGTTTTGGGGTGTACCCTAATTTAAACAAAAAAAATATTAAAATTAAAACCAAAAACCACTGTTGGCTACCTCCTCCACCGCAGCTTCCATCTACACCGCTACGTCCACCGCCTCCTCAACCTCCTACTCCATATGGACCTCCACCTCCTAGATCAAGACTATTATTTTTATTTTTAAGTATTTTTTGTTATTTTAAGTCATTTCACTCATTTGTCTGATACATTGTTGGATGACATATCCCAAATTTTTGGCTGTGATATACCCCTGCTCCAGCTAGTGGACAGGGAAATTCATTTCACTAATTCGTCTGTTACATTGTCGGGTGAAATTCATTAATTTTTGGCTGTGATATACCCCTGCTCTACATAGTGGACAGGGAAATACATTTCACTGATTTGTCTGTTACATTGTTGGGTGACAAATGCTCATCTTTTGCTCTAGAAAGTACATTTGCGGCCTACACTGCATTTAGGACAGTACGAATGGTGAGGCCAGAACAAGTGTAACGGTCGCGTACACACACACACAGGGGGAGGGAAGTGACCACTGCGCTCCCTTCTTACCCCTGACCCTGCCTACTTGCCTCGCGAGTCCTAATGACAGGGGACAACTGGACGGCAATCCCTAGCTTGGAATAAGTGCAGGGATGACAGACAGACAAACAACAGAACGTGAACGGACCGAGTCAATACCAGGAAAGCTACAAATTACAAATGGATCAAGCAGAGAATTGTCAGGAGAAGCCGGGGTCATAAATACAAGGAGAGTCGTGAAGTACCAAAGGAGTCAGCAGAGGATCGTCAGGACGAGGCCTGGGTCAGAATACCAGGGGAGCAGCAAAGTACACAAGGAGCAAGCAGAGGATCGTCATGAATTCAGCAGGAGGTAAGTACGCCAGGAAAGACAAAGTCACAGGTGGAACCTAAATTAACAGGCAACCTGTGGCCAGCAGGCTGCCTGTATTTATAGTGGGGAGTGAGGGTCATGTGACGTGGTCAGCGTCTCATGACCGACAGACCAACCAGTCGAGCACCGAGTGATCAGCTCGGCGCTCAAGGCAGACTTAGGAGCAGGGGGCCTCCCAGCTAGCAAAGCCGCCCTGGGAACGAGGTCAAACACAGATCCTTGCTCCCGAAGCTAAGCAGCAGGTCTGAGGCTAATGGGAGACCGAGTGCACGTTTGGAACCCCGTTACAACAAGTACAGGCGATAGTAGATTGGTTGGCTGACAGTGCCTTCAGTTCCTTCACATTGTCTCCCACCCAGTCACCTGCTGAAAGATCAGAGTTGGAACCTACAGCTGATGGCCATCTGTCTTTCAACTCACCCCCTTGCAAATCAGGCAAGCAGTCTGAGCCCCAAGTCATGCAGCAGTCTCTTATGCTTTTTGATGACTCTCCTGGCAGGGGTTCCGTGGGCTGTCCACATAGCCCTGCACCAGAAGTGGAAGAGATTGAGTGCACTGATGCCCAACCACTTATGTTTCAGGATGAGGACATGGGAATACCACCGCAGCACATCTCTGATGATGACAAAACACAGGTGCCAACTGCTGCTTTCTGCAGTCTGCAGAAAGCACAAGGAAGGCAGGGGTAAAGAGTGGGTGGAAGATGATGTGGAGGATGATGAGGTTCTAGACCCCACATGGAATGAAGTTCATGTGAGTGACGTGTGCAGTTTGGAGGAAGAGGCGGTGGTTGCACAGAGGCAACAGCACAGCAAAAGAGGGAGCAGGGTGCAGAAGCGTCTCCTACATTCTTGGGTGACATTTTACCATTTTTGCCATGAATAAACCCCTGCTCTGCATAGGTGACAGGGACCTAAATTTCATAAAATCATCTGTTACATTCTCAGGTGACATTTTACCATTTTTTCCGTATACAAACCCCGACTCTGCATAGGTGACAGGGAACAAATTTTTGTAAAATCGTCTGTTCAATTGGTGAATTACATAAACACAGTTTTGCCGTGAATAAACCCCTGCTGTGCATAGGTGACAGGGACTTACATTTCTAAAATTCATCTTTAATTGACGTGCTCCCTCCTTTTATTCGATCCTTCCGCTTTAACAACTTGTCCCACATTTCTGCTCAATCACATTTTGTGACGGCGGGGCGTGGGGGAAACCCCCCGCCATGCAATGGCGGTGGCAGCTAGCCAGGTAGCAGGGAACAGGGAGCAAGTCACCTCCTATGCAACCCTAGGTTCTCCCTAGACTCCTAGCGCATGACCCGCCTCAGATGGTAAGGGGGCTCATGCTCACCGACCTAGGACCCTGGGAATCCCTGCTGTGCCCTAATCATGAAGACAGGGCAGAGACCACCCATTTATCATTCACCACGGATGAATGGTGTCTCCTGAAGCCCAGAAACTGACCACCAACTAGACAGGGCCACAGCCGAACGACAGGTAAGTACATAAGACAACTGTCACGGCCACGGTTTTGGCCGTGACTCCTTGGGAGCCGCATACAGTTGCCCGCGGTTTGGGTTGTTGTTTCAACCGCAGCTTGAGGCTTGATGTTGTTTGCCTCAGGTGCGGTTGCCGCGGACAACAGGTATGTGTGCAGTCCCTTTGGAGTTTGTCTGCGTGTATGTATGCACTGTCGTTTGTCTGTGTGCACTCTGTGTAGTGTGTGGTGTGCACAGACACCTTTCCTGCACTGTGGTTGCCCGTGGCAACGTTTGTCGTTGTGTACATGTGGTGGCAGTGTCCAGGCCTTGGGGCTGACTCCCAGGACACAGTTGCCACCCATGTCGTTTCCTGCGGCAACAACCACAGTGTGTTTGTTGTGTTGGACACTTTCCCTTTTAGTTGGTGTTTTCCCTTTCCTGTGGTGCTGGAAGGGTTAACTCCCTTCCCAGTGTGTGTGATGTCACTGGGTGTGTCTGACCGTTGGGTGTGGCCTCTTAGGCCTATAAAGCCTCTCACTTTGGCATGGCTCAGTAGGTTGCTTCAGTCATGCTTTGCTGTAGCAGCCTCCTGTGATTTTCCATCTTCTTGTAAGGGCCACCCTTCCGGTCATAAGTTCTAATACCGTGATGTGTTGTTGATGTCTTGTGTCTTTGGTTTTTGTGCAGCTATGGATGTCCTGGTCCCTGTGTGTCTTCATGTGTGTGCTGTTTACCTTGTCTGTGTGGACAGCCTTTCCTTAGCACGGGTTCCAGTCAGCAAGGCTGAGACAGGTTTGTGTGGAACTGTTTGGTTCACCTGTCTTATCCATAGTCCTGTTTATGTACCCCCTTCTTCATGCTGCTTAACCAGTGAGACTCCTGCTCCTCCGTGCCTAGGAGGAGTGGGTTGTCTTACCCTGCTCCTTAGCCCAGGGACCGGTCGGAGGGTAAGTCAGGGATCCGAGGTTCCTGCGCATGGGTCCTCCTACCATCAAGGTCGGCCCATGCAGGTAGGAGACAGGGTCAGCGTTAGGGACGCAACAGGAGGTGACCTGCTCCCTGATTCTGTGTTCCTGGTGAGTAGCGACTGGACATCTTCCATCACCGCACGGCTGAGGATTTCCCCCATCCTCAGCCGTGACAACAACAGACAACAAAAGTTATCAGGACTTACCTGTTGCCGACGAGATGGACCGAAAACTCACAGTCTAGCTGTTTGCTTAAACCCCTCCAGGAAAGCAAGCCCCATTAGAAGCACACACACCAGTAAACAACGCCCACACCATACAACATACACCACAGGTGGGGAAGGGTAAACAGAAGCAAGCAGGAGGGAAAGCAAGGGAAAACAATATTACAAATAACGGTGGCTCACACAGACATAATCACAACAGGAGCAGAGCTCCACACCAAGCTGACAACAAAATACAAACTGACCTCAGGCTCCACCACGCCAACATATAAGGAGGCCTGAGGTCACACCCACCACACCTACCAAACACTCCTTAACCCCGTGCACACCAAAGCAGGGAGAACACCTTTACAAATACACGTTGCCGGAGGCAACAACATGCAAGGCAACCTTGTCACGGCACACACCACAAAGGCTGTAACACTGCCCCCGCATGCAGACACAGCAACACGTTGCCGCAGGCAACAGCAAGCGTGGCCAAGTGTCACAGCGCACACCAAAGGCCGTGAAATTCCCACCCCTCAAAGCCCCCCCAACAATAAAAGGGGAAATTGGTGGGGCACAACAAACAATGTGGGGGGGGGAGGGGAATAAAAGGTCAGTGTCAGCATGTCCCTCCAAGACTGCCGCCAGCAAGCTAGGACCATCACCTAGGTCCCTGGCTGCCAGCCAGCAAAGCAGTCTAAAGGACATACTGGACACCGTGTCCGACTCAAGAAAACGCTCCCGCTCCAGGTCGCTGCCAGTAACCACTCCCCAACCAGCACACCCCCGAAACACCAAAGGAATGTTGCCAGCAGACGACCTGAGATAGGAACATAGAGAGGGACGAGGGGGAACCAACACAGACAACGGTATAAAAGAATGGCGGGGAAAAAGCCACTCACCGCGCCGTTAACGGTGAAACCCCCATAATGCTCTCCCTCCGGAAAAACGCGCATGCACACCAAACGGATGGCGATACATGCTGCACCCTCTTTCGAAATTGGGGGACTGCGGAGCCATTATTTGTTATAATGTCACGGCGGGGCGTGGGGGAAACCCCCCGCCGTGCAATGGCGGTGGCAGCTAGCAGGGAACAGGGAGCAAGTCACCTCCTATGCAACCCTAGGTTCTCCCTAGACTCCTAGCGCATGACCCACCTCAGATGGTAAGGGGGCTCATGCTCACCGACCTAGGACCCTGGGAATCCCTGCTGTGCCCTAATCATGAAGACAGGGCAGAGACCACCCATTCATCCTTCACCACGGATGAATGGTGTCTCCTGAAGCCCAGCAACTGACCACCAACTAGACAGGGCCACAGCCGAACGACAGGTAAGTACATAAGACAACAGACAACAAAAGTTATCAGGACTTACCTGTTGCCAATGAGATAGACCGGAAACTCACAGTCTAGCTGTTTGCTTAAACCCCTCCAGGAAAGCAAGCCCCATTAGGAGCACATACACCATCAAACAAGGCCCACACCATACAACATACACCACAGGTGGGGAAGGGTAAACAGAAGCAAGCAGGAGGGGAAGCAAAGGGAAAACAATATAACAAATAACGGTGGCTCACACAGACATAATCAAAACAGCCCAGGAGCAGAGCTCCACACCAAGCTGACAACAAAATACAAACTGACCTCAGGCTCCACCACGCCAACATATAAGGAGGCCTGAGGTCACACCCACCACACCTACTAAACACACCTTAACCCCGTGCACACCAAAGCAGGGAAAACACCTTTACAAACACACATTGCTGGAGGCAACAACATGCAAGGCAACCATGTCACGGCACACACCACAAAGGCCGTGACACTGCCCCTGCATGCAGACACAGCAACACTTTGCCGCAGGCAACAGCAAGCATGGCCAAGTGTCACAAGGCTGTGACACATTTCTGCCATTGACCTCCCTTGGATGTGGTATCCCTTTCTCATGCTCTCTCTCTGGCATGGAACCCTGATTCCCCATTACCCATGATCACCATGGTAGGCACATAAAAGTACATTGAAAGTTGATAGAGAAGATATCCAATTGGATCGTGGACGTCACGGGGACGTGCGATCAGGCAGAAGTTATCTAGAGTCAACAAAGCGGCAGCAGGGCCTCTCCTGTCTAACGTTTCCAAATCCAAAATACTTCAGTGACATTCCCTGTAATTTTTTATTAATCATTCCAATAACAGGGCATCTTATGAATCCTGTATTGTTATTTATCGTCACTACCTCCTCGAGTCGACAGTGGGTAATTGCCTCGCGCCCCCTCATTTACTTTGATGCTTCTGCTTTAATAATTTGTCCCACATTTCCGTTCGATCACATTTCATTTCATCCATTGACCTCCCTTGGATGTGGTATCCAATTGGATCAATGCCGTCACGGGACGTGCGACATGGTTGAGCAGTATGTGTGCACACGCCTACACCTACTGACTGATTGGTCTGCCCACTTCAACTTCTGGGTCTCCAAATTGAGGTCATGGCCTGAGCTTGCCCTTTACACCTTGGAGGTGCTGGCATGCACTGCAGCCAGTGTATTGTCTGAACGTTTGTTTAGCACGGCAGGAGGGGGTTATCAAAGAGAAACACAGCTGCCTGTCCACAGCCAATGTGGACAAGCTCACGTTCATTAAAATGAACAAGGCAGGGATCCCACAGAACTTGTCTGTATCTTGTGCAGAATAGACATGTATACCGGCCTCACCCAGCCATTGTTGTACTCCAGCGCACTTTCTCTTTGTTTTATTTTTTATATTTCCCAATGTTTTGGGGTCTACCAAAATTTGAACAAAAAATAATAATAAAATAAATTAAAAAAACAAAAACAAAAACCACTGTTGGCTACCTCCTCCTCTGCTTCCACCTACACCGCCACATCCACCGCCTCCTTAACCTCCTACTCCATATGGACCTCCTCCTCCTAGATCAAGATTATTATTTTTTATTTTTATGTATTTTATGTTATTTGAAGTCATTTCCCTATCCACATTTGTTTGCAGAGCACTTGCCATGCTCTTAACCACATTGTGCTGCCTTTTTCAGCCCTGTAGGCCTTTCCATGACTTTTTTAGATCCATTTTAGTGCTCCAAAGTTTGAGTCCCCATTGACTTCAATGGGGTTCGGGTTCGGGGTAAAGTTCAGGTCCCGAACTCTAACTTTTTTGTGAAGTTTGGCCGAACCCGTCGAACCCAAACATCCAGGTGTCCGCTCAACTCTATTTAGGACCTATCCTGTTAATAGGTGATAAATACTTTTTGAAGGTATATCCACTTTCATTGTGTAATTAGAAAGCAAATGAACAAGATGAAAAAATGTTTAAAGATGGTCATAGTCATAATATATATATAAATACAACATTTTGGTGACTAGTCATATACTTTATGTGTTTGATTCTGAATCTTTCATTTTATAATAAATCCTGCACATAAAACCTAATAATTCCTGTCTGGCTCAATGTCTGCACAGAGTTTTCTGCAATAATTAACATCCTGGGCACTAGGAACTGTACAACAATCTAAGTTAGGGAAAGACTTGCTACCCAGTGCATACGAGCTCAGATTTCCACGCGGGTGCAATGCGTGAGTTGAACGCATTGCACCCGCACTGAATCAGGACCCATTCATTTCTATGGGGCTGTTCACATGAGCGGTGATTTTCACGCATCACTTGTGAGTTGCGTGAAATTCGCAGCAAGCTCTATTTTCTGCGTTTTTTGCACAACGCAGGCCCCATAGAAGTGAATGGGGCTGCGTGAAAATCGCAAGCATCCGCAAGCAAGTGCGGATGCGGTGCGATTTTCACGCACGGTTGCTAGGAGACGATCGGGATGGAGACCCGATCATTATTATTTTCCCTTATAACATGGTTATAAGGGAAAATAATAGCATTCTGAATACAGAATGCATAGTAAAATAGCGCTGGAGGGGTTAAAAAAAAATATAATTATTTACCTCACCTTAATCCACTTGCTCGCGCAGCCCGGCATCTCTTCTGTCTTCATCTTAGCTGTGTGCAGGAAAAGAACCTGTGGTGACGTCACTCCGGTCCTCACATGATCCATCACCATGGTAAAAGATCATGTGACGGACCATGTGATGACCGGAGTGACGTCACCACAGGTCCTTTTCCTGCACACAGCTAAGATGAAGACAGAAGAGATGCCGGGCTGCGCGAGCAAGTGGATTAAGGGGAGTTAAATTATTTATTTATTTATTTTAACCCCTCCAGCGCTATTTTACTATGCATTCTGTATTCAGAATGCTATTATTTTCCCTTAAAACCATGTTATAAGGGAAAATAATACAATCTACAGAACACCGATCCCAAGCCCGAACTTCTGTGAAGAAGTTCGGGTTTGGGTACCAAACATGCCGATTTTACTCACGCGCGTGCAAAACGCATTACAATGTTTTGCACTCGCGCGGAAAAATCGTGCATGTTCCCGCAAGCACCCGGACCTTTTCCCGCAACTCGCATGTGAAAGAGGCCTTAGAGATGCATCTCATGAACAAACATGTTCACTGTTTCCAAAATAAACCAGCAGAATTATTTTGCTTTAAACTATAATATGTGGTGTAACTCATGATCAGTATGGGATAAGTTATACAATGTATTAACATCGTTACTAATGGAAGTTTTTTTTTATAGATTATGGGGGAGAGTAATCAAATTGGATCTCTGAAAAATGAAAGGAGGAATCTGATTGGTTGCTATGGACAACTAAACCAGTTTTCCTTTACACCAGTTTGATAAATCCCCCACTACATTTATATAGAACTCCAAAAACTGCCGTAATTGAGATATATATTTAATTATTTCCTATGCAAGTGGATGTGTCATGTACTAACAGAAGGCAGATATAAAGATATATTTGTTGAATCTGAAATCCTAGTGTCCATGACAGAACAGATAGAGGACCCATAACTGACTCACATATACTGCCAATACCATAAACTTGCCAAATACTATAAATCTGTTCCCCCTAACTAAAGCTCATGCATGCTTTGGCTAACTCATAAAATGCTCCTTCTTGTACTGTGAGAGATTTGGGTAACAAAAAAAGAAATAGGTGATATATTCAATATTATTTAACATGATTATTTAATGTGCTGTTTGTATCTTCCAGTTTACATTAAATAAGTCCTTTTTTTGCATCCAGTATGTCTCAATACTGAGTTGTCCTTTCCCCTTTAATCAAATTCACTGTTTTAAACTTTAGCTGCTCCTCTTTTTTATATATGAAATGTGATTTTTAAATTGACTACAGTGCAGATCAGGAGCAACAATATTTGAACCTTTCTTGCACTAGTTTGTGCTTATTTCTACTGATTACTTTTATCTTCCAAGATGCAATCTACTGGTGCTTGCTGAAAAAATCATTTTCCCTCTCATTTTTGCATGTGTAAAAAAGGTCTCGATTTGTTCATTGTGCAGCTCATCTGAGAAATAGCATAACATACTCTGTGAAGAAAGGTGTTATTTTTTGTTTCCATTTCATCTGCCTTTGGCTTTATAAAACAAAGATATAAAGAGAAACCAAGGGGATTTTCTTAGTGGGAATTTACTTGTTGTCAATGGGCAACATTTCATGGAAATCAATGCATGCCCAGCCAGATCAATGAGAGCATTTTATTTTCAGGGACTACATTTTCAAAATGCTTAAAATTTGAATAAATCTATAAACCAGTCCCAAAGCATGTAATATGGAAAAACAAATTGGCATCAAAAGCAGACCATTATGTTCAGGGAAAATCATGTTAAATAAAATGTCCAGTATTTATAAGGATTTTCAGCAGTGTGCCTATTTTCTCTGTCACATATGCCCATACATTAGCTTCTATTACTTATGTGGCAATATGCTTCCAGTAATAATTAATGATGTTTCTAAGTGGTTATGACTAGTGTTGGGCTGAACACTTTTTTACTCGCGCATCGCGAGGTACGTGCGCGGAGATACTGGCACTCACTGTAATGCCGTAGCTATGTTGGCTACTGGCATTAGAGTGATTGGCTGGCCGAAACGCGTCATCGGGTGCTATATAGCACCCGATGACACGTGGTTTGGCTCAGTCTTAGTCAAGGAGAGCTGCAGCAGAAGGGACAGATAGTGTAGGGACAGGAAATTGTTTGTTTGTTAGGCAGGTTTTACTGGTGAAAGGTGTTAGAGACCCAAAAATCCTTTTAAGGACTATTGTTTTATCTGGCTGTCATATGTATTATTAGCGCAACCTGCACTACATTGTGTGCAATTGTTTATCCGCTGCTGACAGTGATACAACCTTTACTACATCTGTTGTGTTACATTTGCACTGTGAAATTCAGCACAATTGTTTGGCCTCTGGTGACAGCGACATTACCTGCCCTAAATCTGCAGTATAATGTTAGCACATCAGAAATATCAGTGACATTCAGTGTAATTTATTCGCCGCTGGTGACGGCGACATTACTTTGCGCTACATCTCCTGTATAACATTAGTGCATCCTAAATATCAGTGACATTCAGTGTAATTTTTTCACTGCTGGTGGCAGCGACATTACGTGCGCTACATCTCCTGTATAAAGTTTGTACATCATAAATATCAGTGACATTCAGTAAAATTTTTTCACTGCTGGTGGCAGCGACATTACGTGTGCTACATCTCCTGTATAATGTTTGTACATCATAAATATCAGTGACATTCAGTCAAATTTTTTCATTGCTGGTGGCAGTGACATTACCTGTGCTACATCTCCTGTATAACATTTGCCCATCCTAAATATCAGTGACATTCAGTCAAATTTTTTCATTGCTGGTGGCAGCGACATTACGTGTGCTACATTTCCTGTATAACGTTTGCCCATCCGAAATATCAGTGAGATTCAATCAAATTTTTTTGTTGCTGTGGCAGCGACATTACCTGCGCTACATCTCCAGTAAAACGTTTGCCCATCCTAAATATCAGTGAAATTCAGTCTAATTTTTTCGCTGCTGGTGGCAGCGACATTACCTGTGCTACATCTACTGTATAACGTTTGCCCATCCTAAATATCAGTGACAAAAGAAAAAGGAACAAGTCTGGTACCGTGTTAGCTAATAGAAAACTAGTTTTAGTGCTCTCATTAAGACAAACAAAATAAAAGTATTGCAGGTTTGATACCTTTTAATGGCTAACAAAAATGGAATGATGTTACATAGTGAGCTTTCGAGACATCACCAGTCCCTTCATCAGGTGTACTACAAGAATATATGAAGAAACAGCAATATATATACAATAAGAACAGAGACATGGGTGAATGAATGGACATTTGAAAAATAACCAAACAACATATCAAAGATCTTGAGAATGAGTCCTTAATTATCTTACAGATAAGGGGTGTGAAAGTTTTATGGTCTCTAAATTGATGTTATCTCAGACACCTGGTGCCCAGACTATATCTATAGAAGACTCTTTAGATATTGTAGTGTGTCATAAATCTCAGGGACAAATTGAGTCCAGTATTCAAAGTGTCAAGCAGTGTTATAAATTTGTATTCCCAAATTCTTCTAGCTCTTTGGGATTTGAAGTTACCTTTTATGAGAACTTTCATCTGTTCTTCATTGTGTCCTGGGCTACAGAAATCCTTAGCCATAGGAAAGTGTAGCATCTTCTCTTTTATTGTGTGGCAGGGGTTTTTCATCGCCAGAAATGGGTTAATGTCACCCACCAATGGAACAGATGCAGTAGGTTTATTCAAGGCAAAAATGGTAAAATGTCACCCAAGAATGTAACAGAAAAATTTGTGAACTTTATTAACCTATCTACTAGGTAGAGCAGGTGTATATCACACCCCAAAAATTGGTGAATTTCACACGAATATTTAACAGACAAATAATGTTTTTTTTTTTTTACCTGTCTACTAGGTATAGCAGTGGTATATCACAGCCAAAAATTGGTGAATTTCACCCTAAAATGTAACAGACAAATTAGTGAAATGTTTTTACCTGTCTACTAGGTACAGCCAGGGTATATCACACCCAAAAATTGGTGAATTTCACCCGAATATGTAACAGACAAATCATTATTTTTTTTTTACCTGTCTACTAGGTATAGCAGTGATATATCAGAAACACACTTGGAAGTCCAGCTCTAATCAAAAGCAGGGGAACTTTATTTCAGTGGTTTAAAAACTTTCTGTTACAGGAAATGAAGTATTGTTACGCGTTTCAGACCACCTCTATTCTGGGTCCTTCATCATGACTTACTAAACATTCAATGAATGCACTATACAGTGGGATGCGAAAGTTTGGGCAACCTTGTTAATCGTCATGATTTTCCTGTATAAATCGTTGGTTGTTACGATAAAAAATGTCAGTTCAAATATATCATATAGGAGACACACACAGTGATATTTGAGAAGTGAAATGAAGTTTATTGGATTTACAGAAAGTGTACTATAACTGTTTAAACAAAATTAGGCAGGTGCATAAATTTGGGCACCACAAAAAAGAAATGAAATCAATATTTAGTAGATCCTCCTTTTGCAGAAATTACAGCCTCTAAATGCTTCCTGTAGGTTCCAATGATAGTCTGGATTCTGGTTGAAGGTATTTTGGACCATTCCTCTTTGCAAAACATCTTTAGTTCATTCAGGTTTGATGGCTTCCAAGCATGGACAGCTCTCTTTAAGTCACACCACAGATTTTCAATTATATTCAGGTCTGGGGACTGAGATGGCCATTCCAGAACGTTGTACTTGTTCCTCTGCATAAATGCCTTAGTGGATGTTTAGCAGTGTTTAGGGTCATTGTCTTGTTGAAAGATCCAGCCCCGGCACAGCTTCAGCTTTGTCACTGATTCCTGGACATTGGTCTCCAGAATCTGCTGATACTGAGTGGAATCCATGCGTCCCTCAACTTTGACAAGATTCCCAGTCCCTGCACTGGCCACACAGCCCCACAGCATGATGGAACCACCACCATATTTTACTGTAGGTAGCAGGTGTTTTTCTTGGAATGCTGTGTTCTTTTTCCTCCATGCATAACGCCCCTTGTTATGGCCAAATAACTCAATTTTAGTTTCATCAGTCCACAGAACCTTATTCCAAAATGAAGCTGGCTTGTCCAAATGTGCTTTAGCCCACCTCAAGCGGCACTTTTTGTACTGTGGGCGGAGAAAAGACTTCCTCTGCATCACTCTCGCATACAGCATCTCCTTGTGTAAAGTGCGCCGAATGGTTGAACGATGCACAGTGATTCCATCTGCAGCAAGATGATGTTGTAGGTCTTTGGTGCTGGTCTGTGGGTTGACTCTGACTGTTCTCACCATTCGTCGCGTCTCTCTATCCGAGATTTTTCTTGGTCTGCCACTTCGAGCCTTAACTTGAACTGAGCCTGTGGTCTTCCATTTCCTCAATATGTTCCTAACTGTGGAAACAGACAGCTGAAATCTCTGAGACAGCTTTCTGTATCTTTCCCCGAAACCATGATGGTGAACAATCTTTGTCTTCAGGTCATTTGAGAGTTGTTTTGAGACCCCCATGTTGCTACTCTTCAGAGAAAATTAAAAGAGGAGGGAAACTTACAATTGACCCCCTCAAATACTCTTTCTCATAATTGGATTCACCTGTGTATGTAGGTCAGGGGTCACTGAGCTTACCAAGCCAATTTGAGTTCCAATAATTAGTTCTAAAGGTTTTGGAATCAATAAAATGCCAACAGTGCCCAAATTTATGCACCTGCCCAATTATAGCACACTTTCTGTAAATCCAATAAACTTCATTTCACTTCTCAAATATCACTGTGTGTGTCTCCTAGATGATATATTTAACTGACATTTTTTATCGTAACAACCAACGATTTATACAGGAAAATCATGACGTTTAACAAGGTTGCCCAAACTTTCGCATCCCACTGTATATGCTCACCCACCACCTGGTCCCGCAATCAATAGGTCACATGGTTGGAGCAGAATGTGCAATCAAAAACACACACATGTGCACACATATAAAATAATGATTTTACAATATAAAATCACATTATAGCTTCAAAAGGAAAAATGTAAAAAAATAATAATAATAAGAAAAATAAATATGTCATAATTTTTTTTCAATAATATTGCAGTATTAGATCATGTCTCTTATTGAGACCAGTTGGATGACAGGTTGCTAGCTGGAACATCCAATATGCCTCTCTATTCAATAGCTTTCTTTTATAATCTCCCCCTTTTGCGGGCATTATGACTCTTTCTATGCCCTGTGCACTAAGTCCAGACGTATTCCCACCATGCACAACTGCAAAGTGCAGGCTAACGGCAGACACATTGCGGTTCCCATGGTGGGGGACATCTGAAATGTGTTTGCGGATTCTAGTTTTAATCTGATTAGAAGTGCACCCAACATATTGTAGTTGACACATTTCACATTTAGTATTACATTTTTTGTATGCTTTTATTGCAAATTCCTTGCCATTTACTGTTGATTTAAAAGAGCTACCCACTTTAAAGTGATCACAGCAGATGCATCTGCTGGGGCCACATTTGTAACTTCCCTTGCTTGCTAGCCAGGTTGGCTGAGATACTTTTTTCTCTTGAAATAAGCTGGGGCTCACCATGTTTCCCAAAGTGGGCGCCTTTCGTGCAGCGCATCTAATACCTCCCATGACCACATTAGACCACTGTTTGTCATAGTTTAACACAGGCAGGTGCTTTCTAACAATTCTACATACAGTATCTTGCCGTACTCTTCAGAGTACTGACTTGGTTTATAAAGAGTGTCGGAGAGCCTCTTCTTTGGAAAGATCAACTCTTTCCTATTCAGGTCAGACACACATTGTCTCCGCATCCCCCCTCAAACACAAATCCAGAAAATTAACACTGACCGAATCATGGAGGAGGTAGCTATTTATTTATTAGGGTACACTTCAAAAGAGTGTGAAATATCCAAAATACAACAATGAGCAATTGCGCTGTAGTATAACAATGGCTGGTTAAGGCCGGTATACATGTCTATTCTGCACAAGGTACGGACAAGTCCTGTGGGATCCATGCCTGGGTCTTTTTAATGAAAGTGAGCTTGTCCACATTGGCTGTGGACAGGCGGCTGCACTTGTCTGTGATAACACCCCCTGACATGCTAAACACACCTCCAAGGCGTAAAGAGCAAGCTCAGGCCTTGTGCCCAATTTGGAGACCCAGAAGATGAAGGGGGCAGCCTCATCATTCAGTACATGTAGGCGTGTGCACACATACTGCTCCACCATGTTGCTGAAATGCTGCCTCCTGCTAAGACGTTCTATATCAGCTGGTGGTGCTGTAGCGTGCTGACAAAGCTTTTCCACATTTCGGCCATGCTAACCATGCGTTGGCGACCTCTTCCTCCTCCTCTGCCTTCGCCTTGTGCTTCCACTGTGCCCCCGCTGTCACGTGGGAATGCCACCAGCAGCGCCTCTACCAGCATGCTCTTGTACTCGCGCATCTTACAATCACGCTCCAGTGCCGGAATTAAGGATGGTACGTTGTCCTTGTAACGAGGATCCAGCAGCGTGGCCACCCAGTAATCAGCACAAGTTAGAAGGTGGCCAACTCGCCGGTCGTTGCGGAGACACTGCAGCATGTAATTGTTCATGTGTGCCAGGCTGCCCAGAGGCAATGAAGAGCTGTCCTCTGTGGGAGGTGTATTGTCTGTGTCCTCTGTATCCCCCCAGCCACGCACCAGTGATTGCCATGAGCTGGTCTGGGTGCCACCCTGCTGTGAACATGGTTTCTCCTCCTCCATCTCCTCCTCCTCATCCTCCACCTCGTCATCCTCCAGAACTGTGCCGTGGCTGGACAATTGTGTAACTGGTGTTTGTGGGTGCAGGAACCCATCCTCAGAGCCACTTGTGAATGACTGGCCGGAAACCCTATGAAATGATCCCTCTTCCTCCTCCTCGTCCTGTGGCACATCCTCTTCCATCATCGCCAGCATAGTTTTTTCAAGGAGGCATAGAAGTGGGATAGTAACGCAGAGAATGGCGTTATCGGCACTGGCCATGTTGGTGGAGTACTCGCAACAAGTAACACAGGTCTCGCATGGAGGCCCAGTCATTGGTGGTGAAGTGGTGCTGTTCCGCAGAGGGAATCACACGTTAGTGCTGCAGCTGATACTCCACTATCGCCTGCTGCTGCTCGCACAGTCTGGCCAGCATGTGCAAGGGGGAGTTCCACCTTGTGGGCACGTCGCATATGAGGCAGTGAGCGGGAAGGCCGAAGTTACGCTGCAGCGCTGACAGGCGAGCAGCAGCAGGGTGAGAACGCCGAAAGCGCGCACAGACGGCCCACACTTTATGTGGCTCTGACATATCGGGGTAATTTAGGAACCTCTAAACCACCAAATTCAGCACATGAGCCAGGCAATGGATGTGCGTCAAACCGGCTAGTCCCAGAGCTGCTACGAGATTTCGCCCATTATCGCACACCACCAGGCCGGGCTTGAGGCTCACTGGCACAAACCACTCATCGGTCTGTTGTTCCATGCCCGTCCACAGCTCCTGCGCGGTGTGGGGTTTGTCCCCCAAACAGATTAGTTTTAAAACTGCCTGCTGTCTAGTGTTGATCACGAATATTCGAATTTAGAATTTTTATTGCGAATATGGGTACTTCGAAAATTCGCAAATATTTCAAATATAGTTATATATATTCGTAATTTAGAATATTCGATTTTTTTTTTTTTATCAGTACACATGATCCCTCACTGCTTCTAGCTTGTGGGCCAAAGAGAAAGGCCGCAATTTACTTGACTTTAGGAGTAGTAGTGTTTGGGAATTTTGCTCTATATTCATTTATTACGAATATTACGAATATTCGAAAAAACTAAGTTATAGCAATATAGAGAATATTTTAAAAAAATCGAATATAGAGCAATTTAGCTAATATAGTGCTATAATCTTCTTTGTCTAATAGTTGTAAGTTGAAAAATTTGCAATAAAAAATTTGAATCCGAAAATTCGAATTCCAAAAATTCGCATATTACACAATCATTATCGTTCCAATTTTTCGAGTAAAAAAAAATCGTGAATTTTCAAATTTTCGAATTTGCGAATATTCGACGAATATTCTACAAAATATTCGCAAAATATTGCGAATTCGAATATGACCCCTGCTGCTCATCACTATTGCTGTCGTCTACCCCTCGCTGTGCTATAGTTGGTGGTGAAGGTGTTACGCTGACTGGATAAGGAGCCGCTAGAGGATGAGGAAGCTGAGTAGGAGGAGGAAGCAACAGGAGGCAAACTGAAGCGCCCTGCAATCCTCGGTGGTGGAAGGACATGCGCCAAACTGCCTGAGACCTAGCTGCCACTGCATTTACCCAGTGTGCTGTTATGGGGATATAACGTCCCTGAACGTGCTTACTGGTCCATGTATCCGTAGTTAGGTGGACTTTGCCACAGATTGTGTTGCACAGTGCACACCTGATTTTGTCCCCCACTTGGTTGTGCAGGAAGGGATGGCATGCCTGGAAAAGTAGTGGCGGCTGGGCACGATTTACTATGGGACAGCCATCGCCGTAAGGCTTTTAAAACTCTCCGTCTCCACCAGACAGTAATTTTTAAATGCTGGCATTCAGGGCCAGGGATCGCGGGTGGGTAGGGGGGTACTTCCTCTTCCGCTCCAGTGTTTGGGAGATGGAGAGCTGAATGCTTCAGTGGGACATTGTGGAGATGCTTGGTGACCCAGGTGGAGGTGTTGCTAGCAGATCCTCTGTTTGCGGAGTGGCAGGTGGCGCTGTCACTACAGAGGTGGATGAAGAGGCCGAGACTGCAGCAGAAGATGAAGCAGGAGGAGCCAGAGACCTTTCTTGGTTTTTGAGGTGTCTACTCCACTGCAGCTCGTGCTTTGCACTTAGATGCCTGGTCATGCAGGTTACGCTCAGGTTAAGAACGTTTATGCCTCGCTTCAGGCTCTGATTGCACAGTGTGCAAACCACTTGTGTCTTGTTGTCACCCTATTGTCTGAAGAACTGCCACGCCAGGGAACTCCTTGAAGCTGGCTTTGGTGTGCTCAGTCCCTTGCTGCGTTGGGGAGTAGCAGGCATACTGTCTAGGGGACGGCCGTTCCGCTTTTGCACCCTGCTCCCTCTTCTGCTGTGCTGTTGGCTCTGTGCGACCACCGCCTCTTCCTCCAAACTACATAGGTCACTTGCATGACCTTGATTCCAACATCCGATACATACCCCAACCAAGGGATGATTACTTATCCAAGTAACTGATTAAGCCTATGGCAGCCATCATAATATATATAACCTACATAGAAAATGCCAGACCGCTTATACTAAATTAAATCCTTTATTACAAAACTCACAATATACAGTACAGACCAAAAGTTTGGACACACCTTGTCATTCAAAGAGTTTTCTTTATTTTCATGACTATGAAGGCATCAAAACTATGAATTAACACATGTGGAATTATATACATAACAAGTATGAAACAACTGAAAATATGTCATATTCTAGGTTCTTCAAAGTAGCCACCTTTTGCTTTGATTACTGCTTTGCACACTCTTGGCATTCTCTTGATGAGCTTCAAGAGGTAGTCCCCTGAAATGGTCTTCCAACAGTCTTGAAGGAGTTCCCAGAGATGCTTAGCACTTGTTGGCCCTTTTGCCTTCACTCTGCGGTCCAGCTCACCCCAAACCATCTCGATTGGATTCAGGTCCGGTGACTGTGGAGGCCAGGTCATCTGGCGCAGCACCCCATCACTCTCCTTCATGGTCAAATAGCCCTTACTTTCAAAGTTTTCCCAATTTTTCGGCTGACTGACTGACCTTCATTTCTTAAAGTAATGATGGCCACTCGTTTTTCTTTACTTAGCTGCTTTTTTCTTGCCATAATACAAATTCTAACAGTCTATTCAGTAGGACTATCAGCTGTGTATCCACCTGACTTCTCCTCAATGCAACTGATGGTCCCAACCCCATTTATAAGGCAAGAAATCCCACTTATTAAACCTGACAGGGCACACCTGTGAAGTGAAAACCATTTCAGGGGACTACCTCTTGAAGCTCATCAAGAGAATGCCAAGAGTGTGCAAAGCAGTAATCAAAGCAAAAGGTGGCTACTTTGAAGAACCTAGAATATGAGCAAAATTTTCAGTTGTTTCACACTTGTTTGTTATGTATATAATTCCACATGTGTTAATTCATAGTTGTGATGCCTTCCGTGTGAATCTACAATTTTCATAGTCATGAAAATAAAGAAAACTCTTTGAATGAGAAGGTGTGTCCAAACTTTTAGTCTGTACTGTATTACAAAATTGATTACAGACATGATTAAAAGAAATGGTGCAGGAGATAAAAACGACATCACTGGAGGAAACATACAGCGGATACAAGTCCATTTTCATCCAACATGATTAATCATTCATTAAAGTGTATATGCAAAAAGTTGATAAGTCTAGCGAACATTGGACAAATACCCATACTGTGTCTCTTCCAGGATGGCGCCAAACCCAACGCGCGTTTCGGCGTACCTTCGTCTGGGGGTAGCGTCATCACTGGAGCACATGGATTAAATACAAATGCTGACCAATCAGTACATACCATCTATTACTGGTTAAACCGTCACCGCGATCGCGCCGGAGATGACCTACAACATTAGACGCCGGCGTCCGGAAGACCATGTGATCCCATTCGCGGTCATGTGGTGAGGATGGCGTCACATAACCGCGCGCATGACTGTCGCAGCCCCGTGACGTCATCCTGACTTGTCGTGCAAAATTCTAAATAGCAACAAAGTGATCGCATTACCACATTCGTATATTAGAAAGACGTAAATGTACAGAGAATGTGAGAATTTCAAGAATATAGGGAAAAGAGATAGAGAGGCGGCCACCTTCATTAGATATAGACAAAATCCAAAGTTCAAAACATTGGGCATAAAGTAAATCACAATGTGACCCAGCTGGACAAGTCACATATGTTTCATAATATTCAATACATATGAACTGTGTAAAGAAAAAAGAGGAAGGGATAAAAGTAGGAAAAAAGGGGGAGGAAAGGAAAACAGATGCCCTCTGTTAGTGTTGGCTCGGTGAGCGCTTTGTATACATCGATCTAAAAGGCAGGGACATCTGGGCACTGTCCCTGCCTTCTCTAAGGGTTTCCCTGCTGTCACTGACAGTGGGCAACCCGATCTGCAGCTGCACGATTAGCGTGCAGCTGCAGTTTCTGAATGGACGTTCAGGAATGTCCATTCAGAAATATAGAACCACCTCTCGGGCGTCTTTAGTCTATGGGCGGACGGGAGGTGGTTAACAATCACAGATGCAGCAAAGGATGCAATATTAAGTACTTTGCCCAAAAAAGTTTTTTTTTTTTAATACCAGAATAGCACAGCAGTATCTAAAGCATGTATCTCACACTGACAGATGCAGACAAGGCCGCAAATTAGGTATTTTGCCCAAAATGGACAATGTTTTTTGAATAACAGAAAATGACAGCAGTATATAACGCTTGAATTTCACACGTACAGATGCAGCAAGGGCTGTAAAATTGAGTATTTTTCCCCAAAAGGGTGCTTTTTAAAACCCAGAAAATTATAGTTGTGTTTCTAGCTTAAATTGGACACTGACTAATGTGGAAGAGGCCCCAGATTTTTTTAAAACCCTGAAAATTATTGAAGTATTTCAAGTTTGTTTTAAAAATAACAGATGAAGGGCTGTAAAATTGAGCATTTTGCCCCAAAAGGGTGATTTTTAAAACCTAGAAAATGATAGTTGTGTTCCTGCCTCTCTACTCTGACATAATACCCCGCTGAAGAAGGTCTCAATGACCGAAACGTCCGGGAATGTTTTTCTGAGATGGCTTAATACTTATGATGTATAAATGAATTGCTCTGGATGTACACAAATGATATTCTGCAAACTAAGAGTTAAATGTGAAAATTAATTTTGTACAAATCTCTTGAAGTGCCGTGGATTAACTTTACATTATCTAAACCACTCTCACAGGCACCCACACCGGATCCTAGGGGTGCAGAGTACATATTTATTTAATTATCTAGCTTAAATTGGACACTGACTAATGCGGCAGAGGCCCCAGATGGAGGGTATTGCCAAAAATGGGTGTTTTTTAAAACCCAGAAAATTATTTAATTATTTCAAGCTTGTTTTTAACAATCACAGATGCAGCAAAGGCTGCAATATTATGTATTTTGCCCAAAAAGGGTGTTTTAATAACAGAATATTACAGCAGTATATAACACTTGAATTTCACACTGACAGATGCAGAAAAGGCCGCAAATTAAGTATTTTGCCCAAAATGGGTGTTTTTTGAATATCAGAATATGACAGCAGTATATAACGACTGAATTTCACACTGACAGATGCAGCAAGGGCTGTAAAATTGAATATTTTGCCCAAAAATGGGTGTTTTTTTAAAAAAACTCTTAAAATTATTGCTGTATTTCTAGCTTAAATTGCACACTGACAAATGCTGCAAAGGCACCAGATGTAGGATATTGACAAAAATGGGTGTTTTTGTAAACCCAGATTATTATTGCAGTATTTCAAGCTTGGATTTGAATGTCACAAAAGCACATATGTTGTGCTGGTGCACTGAGCTTGCATAAAATGGCCGCCACCACCCACCTTACTAACAGACGGATAAAAATTATTTTTCTGTGTCACTGGGCTCAGGGCAGGGTAAAAAGATTGTGCACTGCACCCACAAAACTAAATCTAGTTAGATCACTGAGTTAACAATCACTTCTGATTAAAGATTCTTTCCTATTCTCTCCCTCACAGCAGCAGCATCCTGTCCCTACACTAGTAACAGCTGAGTGGCGTGCAGCGCTACGTGACTCCAGTTTATATAGAGGCTGGGTCACATGCTGCACTGGCCAATCACAGCCATGTCATTAGTAGGCATAGCTGTGATGGCTTCTAAGGGCACAGAATTAAACGCTTGTTGATTGGATGCTCTGCAGCCTTTTAAAAAGCGCCATAAAATAGCCAAACACCGAACCCGAACTCGAACTTTTACTGAAATGTTCGAGTTCAGGTCTTGGGTCCAAAAATCCTAAAGTTCGGTACGAACCTGAACTTTACAGTTCGGGTTCGCTCAACCCTACACACTACAAGATCTAAAGAGTCTTCTATAGACATAGTCGGAGCACCAGGTCTCTGAGATAACATCAATTTAGAGACCATAAAACTTTCACACCCCTTATCTGTAAAATAATTAAGGACTCATTCTCAAGATCTTTGATATGTTGTTCTGTTATTTTTCAAATGTCCATTCATTCCCCCATGTCTCTGTTCTTATTGTATATATATTGCTGTTTCTTTATATATTCTTGTTCTACCCCTGATGAAGGGACTGGTGATGTCTCGAAAGCTCGCTATGTAACATAATTACTTCTATTTTTGTTAGCCATTAAACGGTATCAAACCTGCAATACTCTTATTTTGTTTCTCTTAATGAGAGCACTAAACTAGTTTTCTATTGGCTAACACGGTACCAGACTTTTTCCTTTTTCGTTTGACCAAATGGAGGATACCATAATGTACCGTGCACAGATGGAATTAAAGAATCATCTGAAGAAACTGGCACACCTGGACAGCAACATTATCTTTTTAACCACATGCAAGAAGGAATACTTAATCCCCAAAGGCCTTTGCTTAAAGAATCCTATGCTGCACACCTACAACACTCCTTATGCACAACGTTTATGCTACAGGTCATCTGAAAGGCTGCGGAACCTTCTACATCTCCAAAAAAAGAATCAAATGAAAATACAAATGCTAAAGAGCAAACTTACCGAGAATTTGGTCCTGGGAATGCAAAAATACTACAGAACACTACAATTATATTTGATAGACAACAAGATAAAGAAAGTCCACAGACCGACTTAGAGCGGGGAGGTATTCACACACCAATCGAGTACAAGCCAAAGCTAGCAGGATGGATCAGAACATCGATCAGGAACCTGGTAAAGTCAGCTGTGTCATTAATCTGTCATCATACAAACCGAATAATGTGGAACTCAAGGTACTCTCCAGAGGACTCTCATTCTGCCCTACCAAAAGTCTTGACAAAACAGAACTCTGTTGTGACATGGAGGAATATTTGGGAGATTAAGACTAAAAGAGTTCTTCCATGACAAACAGGAGAGAGAATTCTCAAACAGCCAACCACAATTGGCACTGATGGACAAAAAACAGTCTGACTGGACCCCTCCTCCTGGCCACAATACCATTTTGGACCAGTACATTGACTCCTTTAGAAATGTAGTACAGTCTGCAATACTGGACAAACATAAAATAAACATTCAACAGCAACATACAGGAAAGGAGGGGGATTCAAACCTTAAAAAACAACAAAGGAATCACCAAAAACGGTGGCACTATAGTCCTTTTGAACAATGTAGAAGAAGCACACCGACAACTAACAGATACACAATACTATATCTTAATGGAGAGAGACCCAACTCAGAAATATTTGAGAGAATTAAAAAAGGTCATCAGGGGTCTTCCTGCAGGATCCACGCAACTTTTAGACTTGGTACCTGAGAATCCCAGGATCTGAGTATTCTACATGCTTCCCAAAATACACAAAGAAGTGAATCCGGGGAGGTTGTGGGAACCCTCACAGAAAAAATCTCAGGTTGGATAGAGGGCATCCTCAAACCATTAGTGAGGAACACAACAAGTTATCTACAGGACACCGCTGACTTATTGAACAAACTGTCAACCATAGGTCCCCTCCCTAAAGACACAATCTTGGCAACCATGAATGTGGAATCCTTGTAGTCGAATATTTCGCACAATGATGGATTAACTGCTTGCCGAGTATACTTGGAGGCGAATGGGATAGTCTCAGAGTCTGTACTACAACTGACAAAATTCATCCTCACCCATAACTATTTCTCTTTTGACAAGGCGATATATTTACAGTGCACTGGGACTGCCATGGGCAGTAAAATGGCACCGCAATATGCAAATCTCTTTATGGCAAAACTGGAAAATGACTTTTTGGTATCCTGCCCCAAAAAACCCTTGGCCTACTTCCGTTTCATTGATGACATCCTAATAATCTAGACGACTCTGAACATGAACTGATAAAATTTAATGAACAATTCTTCCATCCCACCATAAACCTGACCCTCAACTATTCACACACAGAAGTCAGCTTTCTGGACACCACCATAAAACTTCAAAACGGCTCAATACAGACATCCCTGTATCGAAAACCTATTGATCGGCCTAAATACCTCAAATGGGACAGCTTCCACCCCAAACATATTAAAAGTCCATCATCTATAGTCAAGCCATCAGATACAACCGAATCTGTTCCAGCCCATCAGACAGGGATGAGCATTTACAATATTTGAAAAGGACATTTTTAAACCAAGGCTATCATCCTGCTTCAATTGAAGATCAGATCACAAGAGCCACCAAGATCCCCAGAAGTCAACTTCTCCAATACAATGAAAAGAAACAGAACCAGCGTGTACCTCTGGTTCTGACCTACAACACACAACTAGAGGTACTGAGTAAAAATGGCAAAAAATTACTTCATGTCCTACGAAAGGGTGAACAACTAAAAACAATCTTCCCGTATCCCTCCTTACTAGCTTACCGACAACCTCAAATCTAAGGAATATTCTGATCAGATCAAGTTCAAGGCCATGTACCATAGAAAAAGGAACTCATCCCTGTAATATAGGAAGATTCAAAACCTGTTCCCATATAATGACAACAGATAAGATCCGGATCCCCAACATGCATCAGGACTATAAGATCCCTGGGACATTCACATATTCTACATCTAATGTTGTTTATCTGATTCTCTGCACTAAATGTCCTGTTGGAGGCCTGTACGTTGGAGAAACAGGACAGAAACTCAATGCAAGGATGAGGTCCCACCGCCACAGAATTAAAGAGAAGAATATACAGTTTCCTGTGGCTAAGCATTTCTGTTGCCCAGGACACAATGAAGAACACATGAAAATTCTCATATTAAAAGGTAACTTCAAATCCCAAAGAGCTAGAAGAATTTGGGAATACAAATTTATAACACTGCTTGACACTTTGAATACTGGACTGAATTTGTCCCTGGGATTTATGACACACTACAAGATCTAAAAAGTCTTCTATAGACATAGTCGGGGCACCAGGTCTCTGAGATAACATCAATTTAGAGACCATAAAACTTTCACACCCCTTATCTGTAAGATAATTATGGACTCATTCTCAAGATTTTTTATATGCTATTATTATGTCGATTCATTCCCCCATGTCTCTGTTCTTATTGTACTGTATACAGTCAGGTCCATAAATATTGGGACATCGACACAATTCTAAATTTTTGGGCTCTATACACCACCACAATGGATTTGAAATGAGACAAACAAGATGTGCTTTAAATGCAGACCGTCAGCTTTAATTTGAAGGTATTTACATCCAAATCAGGTGAACGGTGTAGGAATTAAAACAGTTTGCATATGTGCCTCCCACTTGTTAAGGGACTAAAAGTAATGGGACAATTGGCTTCTCAGCTGTTCCATGGCCAGGTGTGTGTTATTCCCTCATTATCCCAATTACAATGAGCAGATAAAAGGTCCAGAGTTCATTTCAAGTGTGCTATTTGCATTTGGAATCTGTTGCTGTCAACTCTCAAGATGAGATCCAAAGAGCTGTCACTATCAGTGAAGCAAGCCATAATTAGGCTGAAAAAACAAAACAAACCCATCAGAGAGATAGCAAAAACATTAGGCGTTGCCAAAACAACTGTTTCGAACATTCTTAAAAAGAAGGAACGCACTGGTGAGCTCAGCAACACCAAAAGACCCAGAAGACCACGGAAAACAACTGTGGTGGATGATGGAATAATTATTTTCCTGGTGAAGAAAACACCCTTCACAACAGTTGGCCAGATCAAGAACACTCTCCAGGAGGTAGGTGTATGTGTGTCAAAGTCAACAATCAAGAGAAGACTTCACCGGAGTGAATACAGAGGGTTCACAACAAGATGTAAACCATTGGTGAGCCTCAAAAACAGGAAGGCTAGATTAGAGTTTGCCAAACGACATCTAAAAAATCCTTCACAGTTCTGGAACAACATCCTATGGACAGATGAGACCAAGATCAACTTGTACCAGAGTGATGGGAATAGAAGAGTATGGAGAAGGAAAGGAAATGCTCATGATCCTAAGCATGCCACCTCATCAGTGAAGCATAGTGGTGGTAGTGTCATGGCGTGGGCATGTATGGCTGCCAATGGAACTGGTTCTCTTGTATTTATTGATGATGTGACTGCTGACAAAAGCATCAGGATGAATTCTGAAGCGTTTCGGGCAATATTATCTGCTCATGTTCAGCCAAATGCTTCAGAACTCACTGGACGGCGCTTCACAGAGCAGATGGACAATGGCCCAAAGCATACTGCAAAAGCAACCAAAGAGTTTTTTAAGGGAAAGAAGTGGAATTTTATGCAATGGCCAAGTCAATCACCTGACCTGAATCCGATTGAGCATGCATTTCACTTGCTAAAGACAAAACTGAAGGGAAAATGCCCCAAGAACCAGCAGGAACTGAAGACAGTTGCAGTAGAGGCCTGGCAGAGCATCATCAGGGATGAAACCCAGCGTCTGGTGATGTCCATGTGTTCCAGACTTCAGGCTGTAATTGACTGCAAAGGATTTGCAACCAAGTATTAAAAAGTGAAAGTTTGATTTATGATTATTATTCTGTCCCATTACTTTTGGTTCCTTAACCACCTCCGGACCGCCTAACGCAGGATCGCGTTCCGGAGGTGGCAGCCCTGCGCAGAGTCACGCATATATGCGTCATCTCGCGATGGGCGAGATTTCCTGTGAACGCGCGCACACAGGCGCGCGCGCTCACAGGAACGGAAGGTAAGAGAGTTGATCTCCAGCCTGCCAGCGGCGATCGTTCGCTGGCAGGCTGGAGATGTGTTTTTTTTAACCCCTAACAGGTATATTAGACGCTGTTTTGATAACAGCGTCTAATATACCTGCTACCTGGTCCTCTGGTGGTCCCATTTGTTTGGATCGACCACCAGAGGACACAGGTAGCTCAGTAAAGTCCCACCAAGCACCACTACACTACACTACACCCCCCCCGTCACTTATTAACCCCTTATTAGCCCCTGATCACCCCTGATCACCCCATATAGACTCCCTGATCACCCCCCTGTCATTGATCACCCCCCTGTCATTGATTACCCCCCTGTAAAGCTCCATTCAGATGTCCGCATGATTTTTACGGATCCACTGATAGATGGATCGGATCCGCAAAACGCATCCGGACGTCTGAATGAAGCCTTACAGGGGCGTGATCAATGACTGTGGTTATCACCCCATATAGACTCCCTGATCACCCCCCCTGTCATTGATTACCCCCCTGTCATTGATCAACCCCCTGTAAAGCTCCATTCAGACGTCCGCATGATTTTTACGGATGCACTGATAGATGGATCCGATCCGCAAAACGCATCCGGACGTCTGAATGAAGCCTTACAGGGGCATGATCAATGACTGTGGTGATCACCCCATATAGACTCCCTGATCACCCCCCTGTCATTGATCACCCCCCTGTAAAGCTCCATTCAGATGTCCGCATGATTTTTACGGATGCACTGATAGATGGATCCGATCCGCAAAACGCATCCGGACGTCTGAATGAAGCCTTACAGGGGCATGATCAATGACTGTGGTGATCACCCCATATAGACTCCCTGATCACCCCCCTGTAAAGCTCCATTCAGATGTCCGCATGATTTTTACGGATGCACTGATAGATGGATCCGATCCGCAAAACGCATCCGGACGTCTGAATGAAGCCTTACAGGGGCATGATCAATGACTGTGGTGATCACCCCATATAGACTCCCTGATCACCCCCCTGTCATTGATTACCCCCCTGTAAAGCTCCATTCAGATGTCCGCATGATTTTTACGGATGCACTGATAGATGGATCGGATCCGCAAAACGCATCCGGACGTCTGAATGAAGCCTTACAGGGGAGTGATCAATGACTGTGGTGATCACCCCATATAGACTCCCTGATCACCGCCCTGTCATTGATTACCCCCCTGTAAAGCTCCATTCAGATGTCCGCATGATTTTTACGGATGCACTGATAGATGGATCGGATCCGCAAAACGCATCCGGACGTCTGAATGAAGCCTTACAGGGGCGTGATCAATGACTGTGGTGATCACCCCATATAGACTCCCTGATCACCCCCCTGTCATTGATCAACCCCCTGTCATTGATTACCCCCCTGTAAAGCTCCATTCAGACGTCCGCATGATTTTTACGGATCCACTGATAGATGGATCGGATCCGCAAAACGCATCCGGACGTCTGAATGAAGCCTTACAGGGGCGTGATCAATGACTGTGGTGATCACCCCATATAGACTCCCTGATCACCCCCCCTGTCATTGATCAACCCCCTGTCATTGATCAACCCCCCTGTCATTGATCAACCCCCCTGTCATTGATCACCCCCCTGTCATTGATCACCCCCCTGTCATTGATCCCCCCCCCCCTCTGTAAGGCTCCATTCGATATTTTTTTGGCCCAAGTTAGCAGAATTTTTTTTTTTTTTTTCTTACAAAGTCTCATATTCCACTAACTTGTGTCAAAAAATAAAATCTCACATGAACTCACCATACCCCTCACGGAATCCAAATGCGTAAAATTTTTTAGACATTTATATTCCAGACTTCTTCTCACGCTTTAGGGCCCCTAGAATGCCAGGGCAGTATAAATACCCCACATGTGACCCCATTTCGGAAAGAAGACACCCCCAGGTATTCCGTGAGGGGCATATTGAGTCCATGAAAGATTGAAATTTTTGTCCCAAGTTAGCGGAACGGGAGACTTTGTGAGAAAAAAATTAAAAATATCAATTTCCGCTAACTTGTGCCAAAAAAAAATAATTTCTATGAACTCGCCATGCCCCTCATTGAATACCTTGGGGTGTCTTCTTTCCAAAATGGGGTCACATGTGGGGTATTTATACTGCCCTGGCATTCTAGGGGCCCCAAAGCGTGAGAAGAAGTCTGGTATCCAAATGTCTAAAAATGCCCTCCTAAAAGGAATTTGGGCACCTTTGCGCATCTAGGCTGCAAAAAAGTGTCACACATCTGGTATCGCCGTACTCAGGAGAAGTTGGGGAATGTGTTTTGGGGTGTCATTTTACATATACCCATGCTGGGTGAGAGAAATATCTTGGTCAAATGCCAACTTTGTATAAAAAAAGGGAAAAGTTGTCTTTTGCCAAGATATTTCTCTCACCCAGCATGGGTATATGTAAAATGACACCCCAAAACACATTCCCCAACTTCTCCTGAATACGGCGATACCACATGTGTGACACTTTTTTGCAGCCTAGGTGGGCAAAGGGGCCCATATTCCAAAGAGCACCTTTAGGATTTCACAGGTCATTTACCTACTTACCACACATTAGGGCCCCTGGAAAATGCCAGGGCAGTATAACTACCCCACAAGTGACCCCATTTTGGAAAGAAGACACCCCAAGGTATTCCGTGAGGGGCATGGCGAGTTCCTAGAATTTTTTATTTTTTGTCACAAGTTAGTGGAAAATGCTTATTTTTTTTTTTTTTCATACAAAGTCTCATATTCCACTAACTTGTGACAAAAAATAAAAAGTTCCATAAACTCACTATGCCCATCAGCGAATACCTTGGGGTCTCTTCTTTCCAAAATGGGGTCACTTGTGGGGTAGTTATACTGCCCTGGCATTCTAGGGGCCCAAATGTGTGGTAAGGAGTTTGAAATCAAATTCTGTAAAAAATGACCTGTGAAATCCGAAAGGTGCTCTTTTGAATATGGGCCCCTTTGCCCACCTAGGCTGCAAAAAAGTGTCACACATCTGGTATCTCCGTAATCGGGAGAAGTTGGGGAATGTGTTTTGGGGTGTCATTTTACATATACCCATGCTGGGTGAGAGAAATATCTTGGCAAAAGACAACTTTTCCCATTTTTTTATACAAAGTTGGCATTTGACCAAGATATTTATCTCACCCAGCATGGGTATATGTAAAAAGACACCCCAAAACACATTCCTCAACTTCTCCTGAATACAGAGATACCAGATGTGTGACACTTTTTTGCAGCCTAGGTGGGCAAAGGGGCCCACATTCCAAAGAGCACCTTTCGGATTTCACAGGTCATTTACCTACTTACCACACATTTGGGCCCCTAGAATGCCAGGGCAGTATAACTACCCCACAAGTGACCCCATTTTGGAAAGAAGAGACCCCAAGGTATTCGCTGATGGGCATAGTGAGTTCATGGAAGTTTTTATTTTTTGTCACAAGTTTGTGGAATATGAGACTTTGTATGAAAAAAAAAATAAAAAAAAAAATCATCATTTTCCACTAACTTGTGACAAAAAATAAAAAATTCTAGGAACTCGCCATGCCCCTCACGGAATACCTTGGGGTGTCTTCTTTCCAAAATGGGGTCACTTGTGGGGTAGTTATACTGCCCTGGTATTCTAGGGGCCCAAATGTGTGGTAAGGAGTTTGAAATCAAATTCAGGAAAAAATGAGGAGTGAAATCCGAAAGGTGCTCTTTGGAATATGGGCCCCTTTGCCCACCTAGGCTGCAAAAAAGTGTCACACATCTGGTATCCCCGTACTCAGGAGAAGTTGAGGAATGTGTTTTGGGGTGTCTTTTTACATATACCCATGCTGGGTGAGATAAATATCTTGGTCAAATGACAAGTTTGTATAAAAAAATGGGAAAAGTTGTCTTTTGCCAAGATATTTCTCTCACCCAGCATGGGTATATATAAAATGACACCCCAAAACACATTCCCCACCTTCTCCTGAGTACGGAGATACCAGATGTGTGACACTTTTTTGCAGCCTAGGTGGGCAAAGGGGCCCATATTCCAAAGAGCACCTTTCGGATTTCACTGGTCATTTTTTACAGAATTTGATTTCAAACTCCTTACCACACATTTGGGCCCCTAGAATGCCAGGGCAGTATAACTACCCCACAAGTGACCCCATTTTGGAAAGAAGAGACCCCAAGGTATTCGCTGATGGGCATAGTGAGTTCATAGAACTTTTTATTTTTTGTCACAAGTTAGTGGAATATGAGACTTTGTAAGAAAAAAAAAAAAAAAAAATCATAATTTTCCGCTAACTTGTGACAAAAAATAAAAAGTTCTATGAACTCACTATGCCCATCAGCGAATACCTTAGGGTGTGTACTTTCAGAAATGGGGTCATTTGTGGGGTGTTTGTACTGTCTGGGCATTGTAGAACCTCAGGAAACATGACAGGTGCTCAGAAAGTCAGAGCTGCTTCAAAAAGCGGAAATTCACATTTTTGTACCATAGTTTGTAAACGCTATAACTTTTACCCAAACCATTTTTTTTTTACCCAAACATTTTTTTTTTATCAAAGACATGTAGAACTATAAATTTAGAGCAAAATTTCTATATGGATGTCGTTTTTTTTGCAAAATTTTACAACTGAAAGTGAAAAATGTCATTTTTTTGCAAAAAAATCGTTAAATTTCGATTAATAACAAAAAAAGTAAAAATGTCAGCAGCAATGAAATACCACCAAATGAAAGCTCTATTAGTGAGAAGAAAAGGAGGTAAAATTCATTTGGGTGGTAAGTTGCATGACCGAGCAATAAATGGTGAAAGTAGTGTAGGTCAGAAGTGTAAAAAGTGGCCTGGTCTTTCAGGGTGTTTAAGCACTGGGGGCTGAGGTGGTTAACAAGTGGGAGGCACATATGCAAACTGTTGTCATCCCTACACTGTTCACCTGATTTGGATGTAAATACCCTCAAATTAAAGCTGACAGTCTGCAGTTAAAGTGCATCTTGTTTGTTTCATTTCAAATCCAAAAATGTTAAAATTGTGTCAATGTCCCAATATTTCTGGACCTGACTGCATATATATATATATATATATATATATTGCTGTTTCTTCATATATTCTTGTAGTACGGCTGATGAAGGGACTGGTGACATCTCGAAAGCTCGCTATGTAACATCATTACTTCTATTTTTTTTAGCCATTAAAAGGTATCAAACCTGCAATACTGTTATTTTGTTTCTCTTAATGAGAGCACTAAACTAAATAAGTGACATTCACTCTAATTTTTTTCGCTGCTTGTGGCAGTGACATTGCCTGTGCTATATCTCCTGTATAACATTTGCCCATCCTAAATATCAGTGACATTCAGTCTAATTTATTTGCCCATACACTTACAAAACCTGAGCTACTGTACGTGTCACATACTTGCAAGCCTATATGCCATTTAATATGCTGAAGGCGAGCAGTAAGGGACGGGGAAGTGGCCGTGCTGCTGATGGTGCACGCAGAGGCTGTGGCCCTGTGCGCGGTGAAACTGTGCCTGCTGCTATAGCACAAGAAACACACTCAGCCACGATACCTAGCTTTATTTCTCAGTTTGCAGAGCGGCACAGGACACCACTCTTGACGTCACACCAGTGCGACCAGGTGGTCGGTTGGATTGCAGCAGATAATGCTTCCAGTCGGTTAAGCACCACCCTGCTTCCACAAAGTCCAGTCAATAGAATCCTCACCCTGATACTCCTTCTTACCACCATGGAGTCTTGGCAAACAAGTGATCCCACACTCGGATATTCAGAGGAGCTCTATTCATCACCATTCCTTCTTTTCGCCCACTCGCCAAGCCCGCTTGAAGAGGGACATGTGGAGACCTTGTGCACTGATTCCCAAACTTTTGAGCATCCACAGTCAAAAAAAGATGACGGTGGGGAACGGCAATGAATGTTTCACGAGGTGGATGATGATGATGAGACACAGTTGTCAATAAGTGAGGTTCTTGTTAGATAAACAAGTCAGGAGGATGACCAGAGTAAAGAAGTGGAAGAGGAGATGCTGGACGATGAAATCATTGACTCAACCTGGAAAGGTCGCAAGCCGAGCGAGGACAGCAGTACAGAGGGAAAGTGATCCGCAGCAGCGCAACAGGCTGGAAGAGGCAGTGGGGTGGCAAAAGGGAGAAGGTGGGCCACACCAAACAGGCCCGCAACTGTTCCCCGGAGAACCCCCTTGTGGCAATCTCCCTTGCCAAGGGGTAGATGTTCCGCAGTCTGGCACTTTTTTGAAAAAAGTGCGGACGATAAAAGAATTGTCATTTACAACCTGTGCCGTACCAAAATGAGCAGGGGCGTGAACTCTAGCAACCTCACCACCAACAGCATGATCCGCCGCATGGCATCAAAGCACCCTAATAGGTGGGCCGAACGTCTGGTTCCACAATCAGTGTCTGCAGTTAACACCACTGCCTCCCCTTCCCCTGTGTTACGTGCTGGCCAATCCTGTGTCCAAGACACAGGCCTGGATGCCTCCCGCCCTGCACCACCATGTTTATCACGGTTAGCGGCGAATCAGGGATCCACGCCGAGAGGGAGCGTGAGAAAGGGATACCACATCCAAGGGAGGTCAATGGCTGAAATCTGATCGAGCGGAAATGTGAAACAAGTTGTTAAAGCGGAAGGATCGAATGAAAGGAGGTGGCGCGCATCAATTAAAGATGAATTTTAGAAATGTAAGTCCCTGTCACCTATGTAGAGCAGTGGTTTTTCATCGCCAAAACTGTGTTCATGTCACCCACCATCTGAACAGACGATTTTACATAAATTAGGTCCCTGTCACCTATGCAGAGCAGGGGTTTGTATAAGGCAAAATTGGTAAAATGTCACCTGACAATGTAACAGACGATTTTTGGAAATTTATGTCCCTGTCACCTATGCAGAGCCTATTCCCGGCAAAAATGGTAAAATGTCACGCAAGAATGTAACAGACGCTGTTGCACCCTGCTCCCTCTTTTACTGTGCTGGTGCCTCTCTGCGACCACCGCCTCTTCCTCCGAACTACACAGGTCACTTGCATGACCTTGAGTCCTCCACATCATATTCCACCCAGTCTTCAACCCTGCCCCCCTTGTCGGTCTGCACACTGCAAAAAGCCACAGCAGTTGGCACTTGTGTTTTGTCATAATCCGAGACGTGCTACGGTGGTCCTCCCATGTACTCATCCTGAAACATAAGTGGTTGGGCATCGGTGCACTCAATCTCTTCCACTTTAGGGGCAGGACTATGTAGATGGCCCTGGGAAACCCTGCTAGCAGAGTCATCAAAAAGCAGAAGAGAGTGCTCCATGACTTGGTGCTTGCCTGATTTGCAAGGGGGTGAGTTGAAAGACAGATGGCCATGGGCTGTAGGTTCCAACTCTGATCTTTCAGCAGGGGACTGGGTTGGAGACAATGCGAAGGAACTGTAGGCACTGTCAGCCCCCCAATATACTATCGCCTGTACTTGTTCTGGCCTCACCATTCGTAGAGCCGCATTCGGCCCTACCAAATAACGCTGAAGGTTCTGTCCCCTACTCGCACCTGAGGAAGGTGTTTTACTTGTGCGTGTAGGTAGCACAGATCGACCACGTCCTCCCCCTGTAACAGGAGCTCCACCAGCAGCACCACGACCAGGGCCACATCCCTTATTTGACGCTCTCCTCATTCTATGCGTTCACCCACCAAACTAAAAGATGGTTTATGTCAGGCGACAATGTAACCGCCAATAGTCAACAATTAAGTTCACTGAGAGTAAGGCAGTGCCGGTGTCATAAAGAGGAAAAATTTCTTGAGGTCACACAACAGTGTGAAGGGCGAATTTTATACAATTACTTCACGGTCACAATTTTTTTTTTATTTGTCAACCAACAAAGTAACTGCAGTATTGACTGGTTGTATTTGACTGTGACACCAAATGTAGTGTTTTGCACAAAATGGGTGTTTTTTTTTTAAACCAGAATATAACAGCGGTATCTAACGCTTGTATTTGACTGTGACAAATGCAGCAAAAGGCCCCAGATGTAGGGTCTTGCACAAAATGGGTGTAATTTTAAAACCAGAATATAACAGCAGTATATAACGCTTGTATTTGACTGTGACAAATGCAGAAAAGGCCCCAGATGTAGGGTCTTGCACAAAATGGGTATTTTTTTAATACTAGAATATAACAGCAGTATCTAACGCTTGTATTTGACTGTGACAAATGCAGTAAAGGCCCCAGATGTATTATCTTTCACAAAATGGGTGTTTTTTTAAACCCAGAATATAACTGCAGTATTTAAAGTTTGTATTGGACTGTCAGAAATGCAACAAATGCCGCAAATGTATTATCTTGCCCAAAATAGGTGTTTTTAATAACAGAATATAACAGCAGTATCTAACGCTTGTATAGGACTGTGAGAAATGCAGCAAAGGCCGCAAATTTATTATCTTACCCAATATGTGTTTTTTTTAATACCAGAATATAATAGCAGTATCTAACGTTTGTATTGGACTGTCAGAAATGCAGCAACGGCCACACATGCATTATCTTGCCCAAAATGGGTGTTTTTTTAAACCCAGAATATAACAGCAGTATCTAATGCTTGTATTGGACTGTCAGAAATGCAGCAAAGGCCGCAAATGTATTATCTTGCTTAAAATGTTTTTTTTTTTTTAATACCAGAATATAACAGCAGTATCTAATGCTTGTATTGGACTGTCATAAATGCAGCAAAGGACGCAAATGTATTATCTTGACCAATATGTGTGTTTTTTTTTTTTTACCAGAATATAACAGCAGTATCTAACGCTTGTATTGGACTATCAGAAATGCAGCAAAGACCGCAAATTTATTATCTTGCCCAAAATGGGTGTTTTTTTTAAGTCCAGCGTGAAGGAGCCCAGCACTGCCCTGCATCCTCCGAATCTCCTCCTTGCTCCCCGACGTCACAAAGCTAGAGCGCCAAAATCTCGTGATGCGCGAGCTAGCGCAATGCGCAGTGTCGGCATAGTGTTCCTTCCCTGTACTGGCATCAGCCTCAGGGAACGAACTGGGCATGCGCTAGCTCACGCATCGCGAGATTACGGCGCTCTAGCTTTGTGACGTCGGGGAGCAAGGAGGAGATTCGGAGGATGCAGAGCGGTGCTGGGCTACTTCACGCTGGACTCATCTCCGGAACAGGACTCATCTAAGATTAATTTGCATATCTATCAAATCGTTTTTTTGGCACAATAAAAGCACACAGAGCTATAGGGACTGGATATTGCGGATGTGCTAGCGGCGATCTAGCAGCCCATATCCTCAGCTCTATTCACAAAATCCAGGTGACAGGTTCCCTTTAAACATTTGCTTTTAGTGGGACTGCTGTATATTCTAATGTGTCTGAGGGCAGGGCTACAGTCCGAAGACAGCAGAAAGAAGAAGGATTGTGCATGTTGGATTTAAGCATGCCAGATTCTTTCTTGCTATTAGAGACAAGCAGCTGCCAGACGTATCTGGCAAAGAATCCTGCACAACAGCTTTCCAATATGTATGGTCACCATAAGTGCTATCTCCAGTAATGGCAGCATAATATATTTTTTGAAACCGGCCTTATAGCAGTACCTGGAAAAATATTAATGAACCACAATGCTTAGAGTGAACAGTGTTATAGGTCCCTCCCAGATGTAAGTTTTAAAGTATATGCAATTATTTGCATAAAAATTGCAATAGAACCATTAAAATTCTGAACTAAAATATCCCTCTCATGCACATTCAGTTTAACGGATATTGCTGGGTGACAGCATTTACAGTGTTTCAGTTTTCGTTTTAAAAAAAAGTACTAACTGTAAATACTACAGAGAAATTGATGTAGCTTTAAACTTAAAAAAAATAATAATCTGGTTTTGTGTTTACTTCCTAGATACCTGTATAAGACATCAGAGATCATATTTGGCTTGACAATTGTCTAATTATATGCATATATAGCTTATTTTTATGTTTGTTAGGTTTGTAATGTATAATTTCTAGTCACCATTTTTATGCATTTTCTTAGTAAATACATTACTGGGTGTTCCCTAATACCCTAACCTTTAATACATGTAACTGCCACAATTTCTAGTGTGGAGAAATACTTAAGGATGCTTTTATGAATAGGCTTTTCTGGCATTTTTTTTTTTGCACTTTAATTTTTTTGTGTGATCAAAACTCCAGCTCCAGAAGTAAGCTGAAGGTTTATGGGAAATATGAAACATAGGAAACACAAGCACTTTTTTGGCAACAATATTTTTCTTAATCGGGTGGTGTCTTTCTGGCTTCTTTTCAAAAACTCTGTATACCGTAGCTCTTGGCATTTAGTTTGGCTAAAGTATTAATTAGAGATGAGCGAATCGAAGCTGATGAAGTGGAATTCTATCTGAATTTCAGGAATTATTCGTTTCGCACCGATGTCGAATTCCCTCACGCTTCGTGGTAACGAATTGCTTTTGTTCCTAAAATGGCTGCTGCACATGTTAGGACATGGAGCAAGGAACTCTGGGAACAAGGGATCACCCGTAATGCCATGCATGCAGCCAATCAGCAGCCAGCCAGCCCTGTGATGTCACAGCCCTATAAATATCCTCAGCCATCTTGGATTCAGCCATTTTCCAGTGTACTTAGTGCAGGGAGAATCGTTAGCAGGCGCTAGGGACAGTGCTAGGAAAAACTTTAAAACTTATATTTTGCTCAATAGAAGTTCAGGGAAAGAGCATTAGAAGTGTAGAGAAAGGATAGGGAGGAATTATTCCACAGTATTGAAGCAGAACAGGGTCCAATAGGGGAGTGTACAGCCTGGGTAATAGGAACAATTCTTTTAGACCTTGCTGCACTCACTGGGGATCCAAATTTCCATTATACTGCTGCTCATTTCAGGCTTGCAATACTTCTGTAATTCCAGCAAACCGTTCTTGTTATTGGGGTCTTATTAGCCTCTGTGCGGTGCAGTTATATATGTTTTGTTTTTTTCAGGTTTACTATATTGACTTATAAGGATATTCTCAAATTGGTCAACAAAAGTTACTGAAAGTTCCGGAAGGAAGTCCATGCTTGCCAGCGACTCCTATACTTAGCTATTGTACGACTCTCCCATGCAGCAATCTCCGCAAATCTGTATATTTGATCCACTTTTCCCATCCATTGAGATATAGATGGAAGGTCAAAAGAGAACCAAAAGCACAGAATTAAAATGCTAGCTGCACTGGGGAGGTATCTGAAAAGTGGTGGGGGGATCCCTAGTAGAGTTGGTGGGTGAGATTCCCAGCAAGGCCAATTGAGGTGAAATCGGAACTGAAAGGTTGCAACTCTTGTTGCAATTGCTGAAGATCTCGGACCACCAAGTCTGGATCAAGGGGCAGTTCCGCCAAATAAGAAAAAATGATCCTCTCTGTTTTAGACATCTCCAGCAGGTATCCAACCTATTAGTACTATAGAGGCATGTGATATCAGGGGTTTTATACCACCTAGCTAGGATTTTATAACCATTCTCCTGTGTTCAGACACATCTGGATAACTTGTGAGACGTCAAGAAAAGCTGTGATATCTCTGATGGGGTAAAGGAGATTCCCAAATCTCTCTCCCAGAGACCTATAAAAGCTGGTTTTGGCATGAGTACGGGAGCACATAGCCTCTTATAAATGTTAGAGATCAGCTTAGTGTGCAATGCATGGTCCACAAATAAACTTTCAAATTATGTCAATGGATGCAACAGAGCTTGTTTAGGCACATGCTTGAAGATATTGGAGCGCAGAAATGATATTAAAGGGGGGAAAAACCTACCTTCTGGGAGAAGTTGTGATATAGCTTCTCCCCCTAGGACCTCACCATCCTCGTTGAATAGAGCCAATACCAGCTGTGTAGAGTTACGAATGGAATGAGGTGGACTTTCAAGCAAAGTTAACGGTGCATGAGCTAGTATGTCTGATATTTGAATCAGAGGGGACTGTAGGGGAATGGGGCATTGAGATGACTGGAGCCATCTCCAAGCTACAAGTGTTGCTTTAAATATTGGGTTGAGAGGTCTATCCAAACATGGATAACCACTCATCCCAACCAAGAGACCCATAAAGGGTGATCCAAAGTTTTTTTGCTCCATAGGAACCCAGGACCTACTGAGCTGTCTAGTGAACCAATTAACCATCCTCGATAAAAGAATGGCTCTCCCATACAACTCCGGGTCAGGTAGGCCGATCCCACCATAGGGTTTGGTTTTACTAAGGGTGGAATATGCCTAGCATGCCCTCCCTCCCACCCATATAAAGGCCCGGATTCGCTGTCTCACTATAGTGTAATGCGATCTCAGTACAGGGATGGGTAATACTTGTTGTAGATACGTCAATTTAGGCAATATCAGTGATGTGACAATAATCTTCCTGCCAAACCATGACAGCAAGGAATTTTTTAGTGTGGAAAGCTGATCCGTTACCGATTGTAAGAGCGAAATAGAGTTAAGTCGGAAAAGTGTAGAAGGATTAGGCCCTATCTTGATACCCAGATAAGTAATATATGGGGTGTCCCAGTTAAAGGGGGTATCAGACCACGTTTGAGTGAGTCAGGGAGGTTTATGCTTAATATATGGGATTTGTTTATATTAATTTTAAAATTGGAGAAAAGACTAAATTGTTCCAAAATAAGATAAATACAGGGCAGGGCGTTTTGTTGGATTAGTGGTCATAATGAGTAGATCATCTGCAAAAGCTGCTATTTTATGTTCCTGAAGACCCACCTGGACTCCCTTTATCTCCCCCTCCTTCCTAAACGCCTGCAATAAGGATTCCATAACTAGCACAAATAATAAAGGGGATAGAGGGCATCCCTGTCTAGTGCCAATCCGAACTACAAAGGGGGATGAGATAGTGTTATTTATAATGGCTGATGCTGAAGCATGTGAATAAAGGGAGAATACATCTTTAACCACTTCCCATCTGGGCCCTTTGCCCCCTTCCTGACCAGGCCAAATTTTGCAAAACTGACATATCTCACTTTATGTGGTAATAACTTTGGAACGCCTTTATTTATCCAAGTCATTCAGAGATTGTTTTCTCGTGACACATTGTACTTCATGATAATCATAAATTTGAGTCAAAATATTTCACCTTTATTTATGAAAAAATCCCAAATTTACCCAAAAATTTGAAAAATTCGCAATTTTCTAAATTTCAATTTCTCTGCTTTTAAAACAGAAAGTGATACCTCATAAAATATTTATTATTTAACATTCCCCATATGTCTACTTTATGTTGGCATCATTTTGGAAATGTCATTTTATTTTTTTAGGACGTTAGAAGGCTTAGAAGTTTAGAAGCAATTCTTCAAATTTTTAAGAAAATTGCCAAAACCCACTTTATAAGGACCAGTTCAGGTCTGAAGTCACTTTGTGGGGCCTACATAGTGGATACCCCAATAAATGACCCCATTGTAGAAACTACACCCCTCAAGGTATTCAAAACCGATTTTACAAACTTTGTTAACCCTTTAGGCGTTCCACAAGAATTAAAGGAAAATGGAGATCAAATTTTTAAATTTCACTTTTTTGGCAGATTTTCCATTTTAATCAATTTTTTTCTTTAACACATCGATGGTTAACAGCCAAACAAAACTCAATATTTATTACCCAGATTCTGCGGTTTACAGAAACACCCCACATGTGGTCGTAAACTGCTGTATGGGCACACGGCAGGGCGCAGAACATAAGGAACTCCACATGGTTTTTAGATGCCATGTCCCATTTGAAGCCCCCTGATGCACCCTTACAGTAGAAAATCCCAAGAAGTGACCCCATTTTGGAAACTAGGGGATAAGGTGCCAGTTTTATTAGTACTATTTTTGGGTACATATGATTTTTTGATCATTCATTATAACACTTTATGGGGCAAGGTGACCAAAAAATTGGTTGTTTTAGCACAGTTTCTATTTATTTATTTTTACAGCGTTCACCTGAGGGGTTCAGTCAAGTGACATTTTTATAGAGCAGATTGTTACGGACGTGGCGATACCTAATATGTATACTTTTTCTCATTTATTAAAGTTTTACACAATAATAGCATTTTTGAAACCAAAAAATTATGTTTTAATGTGTCCATGTTCTGAGAGCTATAGCTCGATCAGCCTTTTCAGCCTCACTTGGATTGTATAGAGCATAATAAAAGTTTTGAAACTGTGTGGCAATAGCCGAGGTAGTAAGAACCTCTCCCCCACCAGGGACCTTAACCCTATGGATAAAGTTGTGCGATTTCCTCTGTTTGATACGCTGCATCATAAATTTAAAAGCTTTGTCTCCATGAGCATAATACTTAAATTCGGAATGAAGATAAAACATAGCTGAAGCAGTGTTCAATGGGTTCTTCAATGTTGCTTGTAAATCAGTGAGTTCAGCGAGATGGTTGTCCACCAAGGATTGTTTATGTAGGTTTTCCAGGATTTGGATCTGAGAAAGAAGTGTATCTATACGGGCTCTTCTATCTTTTTTGAGCCGAGCACCCATGCATATAAACTGACCTCTCATATATGCCTTATGGGCATCCCACAAAATGTGGTGCGGGGTTTCTGGGAGGGAGTTGAGAGAGAAAAATTCCTCAAGCAGCTTTTGAGAACGTATTAAAGGCTCTCCAGTCACTCATTTAATCGCCACCTAAATGAAAAAGGCTCCAGGGAGGGCACTAAAATGGTGAGGAACACAGGAGAATGGTCAGAGAAGTGCATAGTGCCTATATGAGCATGGGTACAAAGCTGTAGATGCTCTTTAGATATGAACAAATAATCAATTCTCTGATAAGAGCCGTGGACCCTCAAAAAGAAGGTGTAGTTATGCTGGAGGGATTAAGCAGTCTCCAAGCATCTAATAGGGACCAATGTTGTAGTTTTTTCTTAAGATATCTAAGCGCTTTAGCAGAAATCACAGATTTCTTAGACTTTGAGTCCAAGGTAGGTTCCAATGTTAAGTTCATAGGTTTTGGAACCGCGCTGCTGGGAGCTATGTATTCCGGTCACAGGTGGATGATACAAGGGTGTCAGCCCCTCTCCTTGACAACCAAAGGATATGGTCCTCCCAGACCTCCTCCTCTACAGGGTTTAAGGGGATAGGCAAGATAGTGAAGCACCCTTGAGAAAGTTGTTCTAAAGGTTTTATTCTACTTACAACAGGTCAGTAGACAAAAGGCATAAAAATACAAGATGATCGTCACGTTCCTGGGCAGAAACGTGACGATCATCTTGTATTTTTATGCCTTTTGTCTACTGACCTGTTGTAAGTAGAATAAAACCTTTAGAACAACTTTCTCAAGGGTGCTTCACTATCTTGCCTATCCCCTTAAACCCTGTAGAGGAGGAGGTCTGGGAGGACCATATCCTTTGGTTGTCAAGGAGAGGGGCTGACACCCTTGTATCATCCACCTGTGACCGGAATACATAGCTCCCAGCAGCGCGGTTCCAAAACCTATGAACTTGACTTTGCCAGTGTGAAACCTACCACACGAACCCGGGACCAGCAGCAGCGCAAGTAACTGTCCGTGTTGAGACGCAGGACTGACTTTCTGTTTTATTTGTGAGGTTCCAATGTTACATTGAGATCCCCTCCAAGCTCCACCACACCCTCCTTATATGATTCCAACAGCGAAAGCACCCTATCAAACCAGGTTACCTGGTTAATATTAGGAGTGTAAACATTGACAAACGTATATATATATCTGGTTGGAAATGGTCCCCTTGAGCAAGATATACCGTATTTTTCCCTCTATAAAATGCACCGGCCCATAAGACGCACCTAGGTTTTAGAGGAGGATAATAAGAAACAAATATTTTCCATTACACCTCAGGTCAGACCAGCAATCAGACCCCCAATGTTAATCAGACCTCAGCTTACAGCCCCAATCAGACCCCCAATGTTAATCAGACCTCAGATCAGACCCCCAATGCCTCAGATCAGTCCCCCATGTCAGCCATCATGCCCCCATGTCACTCATCATGCCCCCATGTCACCGATCATGCCCCCCATGTCAGCCATCAGCTCCCCATGTCAGTCATCAGCCCCCCATTGTCAGCCATCATGCCCCCATATCAGCTATCATTCCCCCATGTCAGCCATCATGCCCCCCCATGTCAGCCATCATGCCCCCCCCATGTCAGCCATCAGCGCAAATAAAATAAAATAAATAACTTACCTCTCCTGCTCCTGGACGCCACCACTTCTCACCACCAGCGCTCTCTCTCTTCTTCCTGGTTCTCAGCTGTCAGCTGTGAAGGCTGCACACAGTGAGGTCACACAGCCCTGCACAGCAGACAGTCGAGCGGAGGACCAGGTATCGGTGAGTGCAGATCCTTCACCGCTTCCAGTTACTAATGAAGTGCTTCCAAAATGCAAGCGCTTTATTAGTATTCGACCCATAAGACGCAGGGGCATTTTCCCCCCACTTTGGGGGGAAAAACAGCATCTTATGGGGCAAAAAATACGGTATCTACCTTCTTTATCTTAAATATGGGAGATATATGTAAATGGAAGGTCTTTTCGAATCCCGATGCTCACACCTCTGGAGGCCGAAGAACCTGATCCGCAGTGCTACCACTGCGAGAATAAGGAATGAGAAAGATTCAGGTATATATCAAACTTACAACAAGAAGAAATCACAGCCGGCACTACTCAACGCGGTCCAATGTCAGCAACACTTCTCTTTCAGCAAACTTAAAATGATAAAAGCATCAGGACCGAGCACTTTTCACTCTTCAAATAGGAGAAGATCTGGCTACACTTGGAGGAGGAGTTAAACCCTTTAACATTCAATGATGCTACACATATGTCAGCCATCATTTAATAAGTAAAATGAGGAGGAGTATATGTGTCTAATAAGATACCAGTCACTATAACTAAGCAATTTACAGGAATACCTGGCCTCCCGAGGCTGAGCACGGTAATTCTTTGGTGAGCCCATGCTTTCCTGTTCAAAAATCAGAGGAAAACAGCAGTACCTGTCATTTAGAGAAAACAAATGAACAAAAAGAAGAAACTAAACAATATAACGTAAAAAAAACTGTAAAATAAAATATTTAGGGGGCCACTCTGCTTTTCAGTACTGTATGGAAATGAATACCCTATTACAGTTAATTGATATAAAACCTATAGTTTATTGTAAACTTCAATGCAACATAAAATATTGCACAAAAATGTGAATGGTGGATGTCTCGCTTCCAAACTTGTGTTAGATCAATTCATGCCGTACATTTACCACACATTTGAAACATCAAGACTATACATCATATATATATATAAAATAATTCATATAAAATGGTATAGTTGGCCCATTTGGATATAAAATAAAAGAAAAAGGAAAAAATGACCCAAAATATCAAAATGACTATGTGATATTCCACCTACTGCAGTACCTGGATGTACCTAAAATCAATTAGTACAGTATATCAGGTAGTGGTGGATAGCAATATGCAAAGTTCCGATGTTGTTATTTAACAGTTGATATATTTTGAGTCGGCTTTATGGCTTTATGGTATTCACAACCAAATGAGTAGTAATATAAAGACAACAGTAACAATTGCAAATTAATTTGATGTGTCACGTTGAGATTCCTCTTAGTATATCACATTCATTACTCCTTGTAGAATCTTTTCATTTCATTATCATAGTCTTACTACAAATGAATGCCTCTTATTGTTGTAACACACTTGGCAATATGTTACCACTCCTGTAGAAGGCCGCTTGTCTCCCTAGATCTCAAGTTTGTTGCCAGACTTACTCTGTATCTGCCACTTTGCACGCCAGCTTACCACGTGGCGTCCCACGTGGTCTATGGTTGTAGCGCTATTCAGACGCTGGAAAGTGAATCAGTCGGAGATCAATGCTGGAGCGATGGTTGGTTCCCGTGGCCGTTGTCATCTCAGAGGTAGGCTTCTTGTTGACTCAGGGAATAGGTGGTTATATTCCTTCTCACTGATCAGTAAGTGGCAGTCTCCTTGGAGTTGAGGTCAAAGTTCCAGGTTTTGGAGTGCGAATAATTTCCCAAGGGGTCACTTTAGGCAGTTCAGGTAGTGTGGTTAAGTTCTAAGCTACTTCCCAATTTTCAATCGGCAGTGGAGACAACTTGAGGTGGTCATGCACTTTATCCAGGTCATTGTAGGATGAGATAAACATGTGGCACCCATCATGGAGGAATGATAATCCAAATGTCCATCTGTATAAAATCTTATGAGAATGAAGCCAGTCAGTGAGCGGTTTCAAAGCCCTACGTTTTTCAAAGTGGACTGGGGTAAGTCCTGGAAAATAGTGATAGAATGATCTTCCCACATCAAAGGAGGAGTATTGTTAGCACAGATGATTATGCCCTCTTTAACAGGAAAGTGCAAAAACTTACAAATTACATCTCGGGGGGGGGGGGGGGGGGGGTGCTCAGCAGGCTGAGGTTTTCGGGCAGAGTGACCTGTGCGCCCTTTCTATGGTGACCCCATGTGCAGAGTCCGGTTCCAACAAGGTTAATCAAATCTGAACCACCGTTTCAGGTATGTCGCTAGTCTTGGGTATGCCTCTGAAGCGCAAATTATTATGCCTACCCCCATTTTCTTGGTCCTCCAGAGCTGTATACAGGGAGTTTATATGAGCCTGACACATAGCCATACTGGAGTGTACTGCTTTTTGGTGTAGTATGACTGCCGACTGTACCTCCTCTAGAGTTTCCACTGTCCATCCAATGTGGCGCACATCTTCTTTAATCGCTGCCAGGTCCAAACTGAGAGGTCCCAGGGTATCTGCTAAGGCCTCCCTCAGGAATGTCCATTATATTGGTAGGCTGTCAGGCATGGGGGAGTCCTCCCGACCTCGTTCAGCGCCGTCAGCAGCATGTTGTTTATGCACCGAGGCTCGGTGCTCCAGGCGCCATCTTGGTTTCTCAGGCTATATACAGGGAGTGCAGAATTATTAGGCAAGTTGTATTTTGGAGGATTAATTTTATTATTGAACAACAACCCTGTTCTCATTGAACCCAAAAAACTCATTAATATCAAAGCTGAATATTTTTGGAAGTAGTTTTTAGTTTGTTTTTAGTTTTAGCTATTTTAGGGGGATATCTGTGTGTGCAGGTGACTATTACTGTGCATAATTATTAGGCAACTTAACAAAAAACAAATATATACCCATTTCAATTATTTATTTTTACCAGTGAAACCAATATAACATGTCAACATTCACAAATATATATTTCTGACATTCAAAAACAAAACAAAAACAAATCAGTGACCAATATAGCCACCTTTCTTTGCAAGGACACTCAAAAGCCTGCCATCCATGGATTCTGTCAGTGTTTTGATCTGTTCACCATCAACATTGCGTGCAGCAGCAACCACAGCCTCCCAGACACTGTTCAGAGAGGTGTACTGTTTTCCCTCCTTGTAAATCTCACATTTGATAATGGACCACAGGTTCTCAATGGGGTTCAGATCAGGTGAACAAGGAGGCCATGTCATTAGATTTTCTTCTTTTATACCCTTTCTTGCCAGCCACGCTGTGGAGTACTTGGACGTGTGTGATGGAGCATTGTCCTGCATGAAAATCATGTTTTTCTTGAAGGATGCAGACTTCTTCCTGTACCACTGCTTGAAGAAGGTGTCTTCCAGAAACTGGCAGTAGGACTGGGAGTTGAGCTTGACTCCATCCTCAACCCGAAAAGGCCCCACAAGCTCATCTTTGATGATACCAGCCCAAACCAGTACTCCACCTCCACCTTGCTGGCGTCTGAGTCGGACTGGAGCTCTCTGCCCTTTACCAATCCAGCCACGGGCCCATCCATCTGGCCCATCAAGACTCACTCTCATTTCATCAGTCCATAAAACCTTAGAAAAATCAGTCTTGAGATATTTCTTGGCCCAGTCTTGACGTTTCAGCTTGTGTGTCTTGTTCAGTGGTGGTCGTCTTTCAGCCTTACTTACCTTGGCCATGTCTCTGAGTATTGCACACCTTGTGCTTTTGGGCACTCCAGTGATGTTGCAGCTCTGAAATATGGCCAAACTGGTGGCAAGTGGCATCTTGGCAGCTGCACGCTTGACTTTTCTCAGTTCATGGGCAGTTATTTTGCGCCTTGGTTTTTCCACACGCTTCTTGCGACCCTGTTGACTATTTTGAATGAAACGCTTGATTGTTCGATGATCACGCTTCAGAAGCTTTGCAATTTTAAGAGTGCTGCATCCCTCTGCAAGATATCTCACAATTTTTGACTTTTCTGAGCCTGTCAAGTCCTTCTTTTGACCCATTTTGCCAAAGGAAAGGAAGTTGCCTAATAATTATGCACACCTAATATAGGGTGTTGATGTCATTAGATCACACCCCTTCTCATTACAGAGATGCACATCACCTAATATGCTTAATTGGTAGTAGGCTTTCGAGCCTATACAGCTTGGAGTAAGACAACATGCATAAAGAGGATGATGTGGTCAAAATACTCATTTGCCTAATAATTCTGCACGCAGTGTATGTAGAACCCACTTTCTTAATAAACTTCTCCATCTCTCCTGTCTGGATAGGGCTTCTAGTGGGACCTGGAGGGTTACCAGACATGGGGCCAACAATCTTGACCATAGTGAGTCCAGTAAGCTACATAAATCAGGCTGTGAGGGTATAGCTTGCAGCAGAGTAGTGCTTCACACATTCATCTTCCTCCGATGCAGGCTCCGCCCCATCCAGTTATATATATGTATACTCTAAAGCCTTTTTTTGTGTCATGTATTAGTGGAGGAAAAAAAGGGTTTTATTAGCTGTTGTGTGGTAAAGTGAGAAAATTAAAACCCTTTTTGGCGTGTATTAGTGGGGGGAAAAAAGGGGCTTATTAGCCGTTGTGTGGTGAAGTGAGAAAATTACAGCCCTTTTTGGCGTGTATTAGTGGGGGGGAAAAGAGGGGATTATTAGCCGTTGTGTGGTGAAGTGAGAAAATTACAGCCCTTTTTGGCATGTATTAATGGCAAAAAAATATATTATCTGCTGTTCACAGTCGCAGTTATATGTTCTAAAGCCTTTTTTTTGCGTGTATTAGTGGGGAAAAAAAAAAGGGTTTATTATCCATTGTGCGGTGAAGTGGCAAATTATAGCCCTTTTTGGCGTGTATCAGTGGCAAAAAAAAAACTTCCACAGTTACATGTTCTAAAGCCCTTTTTAGCGGCATCCCCCAACATAGGCTGATATGCAGCGTTTCCTCTATATGTTGGACCAATTGTACGAACAGAGAAAAGCCATAAACGATTTCTTGACAATAGAGGCGGACAGAGGTACTCTCCTGTAAAACTTCGATGTTAGCCAGTGGCAGCTTATTTGTCACACCTGCCATTTGCTCGTGCCCTTTGAGGAGGCCACTTTATTTGTCAGTCGCCAGGACTACGGGATGAACAACGTCATTCTACTGCTTCATGTCCTGGAACAGATGCTGGTAAATCTGGCTGGTCAGGGGACTGGATACAAAGCTTCTAGATCTCGCGGCCACATGAGCCCTGTGGGGACTGAACTGGAGGAGGCGGAGGACATTGGAGCACAAGCAATGTGTAGGGAAATGAGTAGTTTTTATACACAGGTGACAGGAAAGGAGGAGCAGCCGGAGGAGCAAGACGGATATGAGGAAGATGAGGCAGATGACCCAGGCAACCCGTGGCAGTATACAGTGGAGATGGAGGCAGGGAGTCCCTCCGAGTCACTTGCACAAATATCCAGATGCATGCTCACTTGCTTGCGTAGTGACAGCCGAATTGTCACCAATCAGCAGAGGGATGACTACTGGCTCTCTACCATGTTAGACCCTCGCTACCAGTCCAAAATGGGGGCCTTTTTTACACCCGCTGAGAGGGAGGACAAACTGAACTACTATAGAGACATCCTATGTAGTCAGTTGGTCGCTGCCTATCTGCGCCATCGTCCATCCCCTAACCGGGGGGCCCTCTGCGCTCACGTTCCACTGCCATGGCTGCTGGGGAGGGGTGGGGTGGCAGGAGCAGTACCAGCTCCATCAGCAGTAGCCTGAGTCTAAAATTGCTGATGAGCAGCTTTCTTCACCCAAATCGGGTTAACAGCCGATGTAGACACTCTTAGAAGCAAGGGACCCCTTGACTAGAGATGGCCTTGCGGTTCACCCGGCAGTCATTTTGCGGCGAACTTTGCTCGTTCGCTGTTCGCCGAAAGGGGGAACGTATGGTGATATTCTTTTACATTGTGAAGAACTTTGACCCATGACACATCCATCAGGTGGTACAGGACAGCCAATTGACACGTTTCAGCACATGGACATACCCCCTACCTTATAGATAATTTTACATTCAATCTTTTGCCAGTGTAAGGAGAGGTTGCAGTGTGGAGTAGGGACAGACTGTTAGGAACACAAATCGCTAGCTAATAGGGCCACAAAAGTCCTTTTAAGGACTGGTATAGGTGTGCTATCGATAGGTGTGACATAATGAGGGGTGTAATATACTTATAATATACTTTCTAACATAGAAAGTATAATATAGTGCAATTGTATTGTGCAGCATTTGTGTGTGGTTCTGCTGCGATACTGCAGATATACAGAGGGGCAAACACTATTGGAACAAATAATTTCTACTGGTGTGATTAACCAGTTGCCCCCCCAAAAAACTTATTGAAGTAAGGGTGTTATATACTGTAACGGACCGTTTCAGCAGACAAGGGGTTAAAATCCGTTTAGGCGATAAGCCCCTTTCTGAGAGACCGGCACAGCTACTGCAGGACACCAACCTCCCGAACTGGATACAAAATAGCACTCCAAACTGGAACCTCACGAATAGCTGCTAGCAGACGAACAGGGATCAGCTTACACTTCTGGCAATCGGTCCTCTAACAGCATACAGTGAATCCCCTCAATAACGAGACAAGGCTCCGTGTTGAGGGTCAAGCAGTGGTCTGACTGTACTTCACGTACAGCCTCTTTTATTCATAAACCACAAACATAGTACTGCCCACAGGGGTTTGAAATACAACCAATCAGTAATTTACAACACATACAATGTAACTACAGCAACCAATCGTTCCCGCCCCCAGAGGACCAGAATGAAGACTGTGACATAGGACAAATACAACATATCCCCACAATGCATCATGGTCTCCTCCTCTCTCTCCGGAGACAACCTGAGGAGCAATCCAATTATCTCTGAGGACAAAGGGAGATCGCCAATACACATGTGAGGACAACAGAACAGACATCACCATTTAAACACACAATGGGACAATGGCACAATAGAAACACACCCGCATATTCCTCCCAAGCTGACAAGTTACACTTATTATAAATTGTTACAACTTTGTGAGTTTACATTGGCCATACATATAACTTACATTTATTCAAACAGTATAACGTGGGGACAAACCTATCCAAAATTCACTTGAATAGGTTCAGGGGTTTAAAAGTTAGTATATGGCCCATAATCCAGGGGCAAGAGGCCAGCAGCCAGTCCTCTCCAAAACCCAGTGGCGAGGTTGGTTTCGCCACACATCTCCCCCCCCCCAGGGAAGACTAACCAGATACCTGACCTCACGCCGGTCGGTACCTGAGTTAGTCTGGCAGCCCACCCACAACCAAATACTGGACCTGTTGCATTTTGTAGCCTGTCTCTGTTCAGTGAATCCACCAAGATTATATTGGAAGCTGGTACTCCTGGTCTCTGTGTTGCTCCCTGGCTTGGAGTGGAGGTTGCTTTGTGGGCAGGTATCAGCGGTACTCTGCCCTGGTGCCAGCGCTACCACGGAAGAAGCCTGGTTAGAGTCTGGTTGTTGGAGGGGGAGACCGACTGTCTCTACCCCCTGTGCTGTAAGTGCAGAGACCACGGTCCCATCTGCACTGTTGTGGGGCTTACTGTCTGCCCCTGGTGCGTTAAGCTGCCGCTGGGGAGAGGGGGTATCGAGCTCCTCTCCCATACATACTTCGAGCCGCTGGGGAGGGCGACCGACCGTCTCCGCTCCCAATACAGTGTCCTGTTGCTGGGGAAAGGAGACTGGGCTCTCTATTCCCTGCTGGACACTCTGCCGCTGGGGGACAGGACCGACTGTCTCTGCCCCCTGTAACTCCGCCTGCCGCTGGGGAATGGATACTGGGCTCCCAATACCCAAAAAATCACTCTGCTGCTGGGGGGCAGGAACAACTACCTCTGCCCCCTGTAACTCAGCCTGCCGCTGGGGAGGGAGGGCGCTGCTCTCCTCTCCCTGCACTTCACACTGCCGCTGGGGAATGGAGACTGGGCTCCCAATTCCCTGCAGGACCGGTGGAGAGACCTCGGTCCCATCTCTACCGGCCACCTGGGGTCCTTCCCAGTAACACTCTACAATATCTGCCCAGCTGAATGGGTCTGGATCTGGGTCTGTCACCTTACCGTCCTGCTGAGCCTTCTCAATGGAGTGGAAGAGATCTCGGTAGTCCTGCTCCAGTTCCCACTCCAGGGTTGCTAGGTGAGCCAGGTCTTGCTCTACCTCATGGGGGTCATCCCACTCATGCCTAGCCTCCCTCTCATAGAAAATGTCCTGAAGTCTGGACTGTGCATGGCTCCCGAAGTCAGGCTCTGCAAAGGACTCCCATAACAAGCCAGGACCATAAAAATCCTCTCCTTCTGGCTTGTCATGTTCGGCTGTCCAGGGTATATACTGTGCCATATACCACCAGAGCGCCTGGTAGGCATCCTCCAGCCATAGCTCCTGCCATACCCGGTGCTCTAGTTCCTTCACCCATTCCTCCAGGGGCTGCTCTCCCAGGAAGGGCATCCGCAGGGCCACTTGCTTCTGCAACCGCTGCTCTTCACTGGGGAGACTCTCACCCCGCTGGTATTGTAGATTATCCAGGGCCTGGTACCAGATGCCTTTCCTTAATGCATCCCGGCCATCCAGGTCCTCCTCCTCGTATAACACTGCTGGTTCCATCCTGGTGCTTTTAGGGTCGCTGTACTGGGACATGCGTTGTCCTTAAATTGTAGAATCCACAGAAATGGTGTCTCCTGTAGCTGTCCTTCTGGCTGTAGGAACGATCCCGCTGCTTGCCACCAATGTAACAGACCGTTTCAACAGACAAGGGGTTAAAATCAGTTTAGGCGATAAGCCCCTTTCTGAGAGACCGGCACAGCTACTGCAGGACACCAACCTCCCGAACTGGATACAAAATAGCACTCCAAACTGGAACCTCACGAATAGCTGCTAGCAGACGAACAGGGATCAGCTTACACTTCTGGCAATCGGTCCTCTAACAGCATACAGTGAATCCCCTCAATAACGAGACAAGGCTCCGTGTTGAGGGTCAAGCAGTGGTCTGACTGTACTTCACGTACAGCCTCTTTTATTCATAAACCACAAACATAGTACTGCCCACAGGGGTTTGAAATACAACCAATCAGTAATTTACAACACATACAATGTAACTACAGCAACCAATCGTTCCCGCCCCCAGAGGACCAGAATGAAGACTGTGACATAGGACAAATACAACATATCCCCACAATGCATCATGGTCTTCTCCTCTCTCTCCGGAGACAACCTGAGGAGCAATCCAATTATCTCTGAGGACAAAGGGAGATCGCCAATACACATGTGAGGACAACAGAACAGACATCACCATTTAAACACACAATGGGACAATGGCACAATAGAAACACACCCGCATATTCCTCCCAAGCTGACAAGTTACACTTATTATAAATTGTTACAACTTTGTGAGTTTACATTGGCCATACATATAACTTACATTTATTCAAACAGTATAACGTGGGGACAAACCTATCCAAAATTCACTTGAATAGGTTCAGGGGTTTAAAAGTTAGTATATGGCACATAATCCAGGGGCAAGAGGCCAGCAGCCAGTCCTCTCCAAAACCCAGTGGCGAGGTTGGTTTCGCCACATATACCAATAATATATTTTCTATATAGTGCATTTAAGTAGTGCAGCATTTGTTTGCGGTTTTTCTTCGTTACCGCATCTACACAGAGCGAAAAACACTATTTGAAGAAATAATTTCTACTGGTGTGATTAACCAGTTTCCCCCAAAAAAACTGATTCAAGCAGGGGTGTTATATACCAATAATATACTTTCTATATAGTGCATTTAGGTAGTGCAGCATTTGGCTGCGGTTTTGCTGCGTACTGGCCGACAGTTAAATTTTTATCCTGTGAACGCCTAATGTACCTCCAGCCACAGAATCCAAAGTTCTTTGCTGTCAGTTGAATGCCTATTGGCTAATTTTTGGGGCATGTACTGGCCGACAGTGACATATTTATCCTGTGATTGTAGTGTCCCACTAGGTAGGGGTGGGCACTACACAAGGGTCAATTGGGTCACGTATTACTCCTACTCCTAAGGGACAGTAATATTATATTTGACCATATACTTTAATGTATTTTCTATGTGTTTTTACATGTATTCTTCCCCTGTGACATGCATAGCAGGCCTAATAGGGTGTAGTTAGGCATCCTAGACACTAGAGGGAGATAGGGAGCCCCTAGTATAAATGTTCAGGCCCAGACAGGGAGGAGTTAGTCTGTAGTCAGGAGTCTGTGGAGACAGAAGTGAGAAGGCATCTTAGCCAAAGATATTCTGAGGGCCTCCTCCTGACATGCAGCTGGATAGTCCTGGCTGCTAGTTGCTACCAGGAGGCTAGTAAAGGACTCTAGCCTACCTGTAGATAAAGTGAGCCTCAGTTAGCTCAGAAGATTACCCCAAGAGAAGAGATGTACCTCCTGGGAGAAACCTGCAGCTCCCGTCACAACAGGAATAATACAACCAGTTCAGATAAGTAACCTGATGAGCAGAAGTACTATAAGTTAAAGTCAAGAGTCAATACTGGAGGAAGGATTTATTACCAAGGATTAAAGCCAGCATTTAGGCATCCGGGCCTTGGGATCCAGCCAGCTAGAATAGCTGTGGGGATAGTGCAGCATAGGTCTGCTAAGCATTAACTTTATACCCTCCAAGTATCTTGCAAGAATATACCTGCCATACCAAGAAGTAAACCGGCTTGTGAATTATATGATTCAAGGGACTGCATCATCTTAATCCACTGTATGTACAAAGTTGAACTGTTCAAAGTAAAGCAACGTTTGGTTCACTACATCATCTGTGTACCTCGTTTACTACTCCTGCAAATCGGTGTGCCACCGTTACAGGCACTGGCGTCACGATCCTTAAAGGGACCTTGCCCCAGGCACTCAAAACACCCGCAACATCCAGGGCACCTCATCCACCATCAGGCCTGGTCCCTAAATATAGAGTGTTCCCCAGAGGAACTTGTGTCTACCTCTCCTTCACTGCCGTATGCCTGCCCAGGGTCCTCCAAAAATAGAGTAACCCTCGATTGCCCATAACCATGACCTCACTATCGCAATACCCTGCAGGTCTGGCGTGCTGCATGATCACCTAATGTACCTCCAGCCACAGAATCCAAAGTTCTTTGCTGTCAGGTGAATGCCTATTGCCTAATTTTTGGTGCCTGTACTGGCCAACAGTTACATATTTATCCTGTGATCACCTAATGTACCTCCAGCCACAGAATACAAAGTTCTTTGCAGCCAGGTAATGCCTATTGCCTAATTTTTGGGGCCTGTACTGGCTGACAGCTACATATTTATCCTGTGAATGCCTAATGTACCTCCAGCCACAGAATCCAAAGTTCTTTGCTGTCAGGTGAATGCCTATTTCCTAATTTTTGGTGCCTGTACTAGTCGACAGTGAAATTTTTTATCTCTAGCCACATATTAACACCCTTGTCTCACTCCTCTGCCTCTCATTATCGTGGCGTATGAACCGCATTCATTATAAGGACCTTCTAATGTCACAGGGTCATGTAAATGTGCCCCCCACAGTGTACTGTGCTCCTCACCCCATACTGTGCCCCCTTATATCCTACATTTTGCAGTCTTACCACACCCTGTGCAGTGTTTCTAGTCATTCCCTGTACTGTGCCCTCTTATACTCTTTTATCCGGTCACGGTATGGCAGTGTTATCAGGTCACTGTGTAGAGGTGTTATCTGCTCAATGTATGGGGGTGGTATCCAATATCTGGATGGCCATAACTGTATCCCTTTCCATGCCCACGCCATCCTTTTTTTAGACCTGGCATGAGCAGGAAAAATATGCAGATTGCGGTGCTAAGGACCTTTGCGCCACAATCTGTGTCAGAAATACTTCTAACATAGATGTATGTTTATGTATTAAATTATTACCTAATTGTATTTAAATACAGCGGCATAAAAAGGCCTTTTCTGTCCGGTGAATGCCTAATGTTTAGGCCCTGTACTCCACTGAGCTGCAGTAAAATTGTTATCCAATGACCGTCTAATATACCTACAGCCACAAAATTACTTGATGTTTTCTGTCTGGTGAATACCTAATGTTTGGAGCCTATACTCAGGGCCGGCCTTTGGGGTGTGCGGGCTGTGCGGCCGCACAGGGCGCCATAGCAATGTAATATGTGCCGACAGCTCGCAATGTAATATGCGGCAGGCGAGGCGGCACTTGTGTTCTCCCTCGGGGCGGGCCCCCCGTCCCCTCCATCTCCCCCTCCCCTGTATTTAGCAGGGGGCACCCGGCGCCCGTTGCGGTTTAAAAAAATAAATAAAATTGCTTATATAAGTTCGGGCGGCCGGCGGCGCCCCTGATGCTGCGCCGCCTGAGCAGCTGAGGCTGAGCACTTGCCGCTCTAAAGAATCCTGCCTGCGCCTGCTGTGTGCTGTTAATGTAGCGTGGCCGAGCTCTGTTCGATCCGCGGTACAGGAGCTTTTGTTTCCTGTACCCGGCCGGACTGACAGGAAGTGCTCACTTAGTGTGCACTTCCTGTCAGTCCGGCCGGGTACAGGAAACAAATGCTCCTGTACCGCGGATCGAACAGAGCTCAGCCACGCTACACTAGAGGTGGAGGTGGGAGTAGAATGAGAGTGACAAGGGGGGAGGGGGGAGGAAATAATGAGAGTGAAAAGGGGGAGGGGGAGGAAATAATGAGAGTGAAAAGGGGGGAGGGGGGGAGGAAATAATGAGAGTGAAAAGGGGGGAGGGGGGGAGGAAATAATGAGAGTGACAAGGGGGGAGGGGGGGGGGAAACAATGAGAGTGACAAGGGGGAGGGAGGGGGGGAAATAATGAGAGTGACAAGGGGGAGGGAGGGGGGGAAATAATGAGAGTGACAAGGGGGGGAAATAATGAGAGTGACAAGGGGGGGAAATAATGAGAGTGACAAGGAGGGAGGGAGGGGAAATAATGAGAGTGACAAGGGGGAGGGGAAATAATGAGAGTGACAAGGGAGAGGGGGGAATAATGAGAGTGACAAGGGAGGGGGGGTGGAATAATGAGAGTGACAAGGGAGAGGGGGGGAATAATGATAGTGACAAAGGAGAGGGGGGGAATAATGAGAGTGACAAGGGAGGGGGGTGGAATAATGAGAGTGACAAGGGAGAGGGGGGGGAATAATGAGAGTGACAAGGGAGGGGGAGGAATAATGAGAGTGACAAGGGAAAGGGGGGGAAGAGAGTGACAAGGGAGGGAGGAAGGGAGGGAGGGGGGGGGGAGAAGAGAGTGACAATGGAGTCCCCAGAGCCAGACTGCAGCCAGAGTCCAGATCATCTTATTGTCCTGGTGGTAAGTAGACAATGCAATATGTTTATTATTTAATTGTTTAGTTATTAATACTACATTGGAAACTAATTTTCTCAGCTGGACACCGGCCGACACTGCGCATGCGCTGGGAGCCTCACCAGCGGTTAGGGTAGGGAAAAAGCACTGACCCGTACGTAATTTTTCCCTTCCCTAACCGCTGGTGAGGCTCCCGATGCATGCGCAGTGTCGGCCGGTGTTCAGCTGAGAACATCCATCCGATCACTGCGCCTGCGCATTGGCCCATAGTTTTTCCCTACCCTAACCGCCGGCGAGGCTCCTGGCGCATGCGCACTCTGCTGTGAAATTTCCCTAACCTGTCGTTGTGCGCCTGCGCGGCGCTGCACACCTCCTCACGTCATGTCCGGTGCGACCGGAAGTGACGAGGGTAGGGAAATCTCACGAAGTAGGGAAGTATAACATTACACCGGCCTTTGGGGTGTGTGGGCTGGTAACTACTTGGTTGGATAGTCAGCCAGCCTATGCCATGATGCCAGCAACAAGCAGTGTTTTTTTTTTTTTTGGGGGGGGGCACCATAAGGTTATCACAGGGCGCCTGAACACCTAAGGCCGGCCCTGCCTATACTCCACTGGCCTGCAGTAAAATTGATATCCATTGACCGTCTAATATACCTCCAGCCACATAATCACTTGATCTTTACTATGCGGTGAATGCATAGTTTTTGGGGCCTGTAATCTAACTTGCTGTAACGGGGTTCCGAAGGTGCACTCGGTCTCCCATTAGCCGCAGACCTGCTGCTTAGCTTCGGGAGCGAGGATCTGTGTTTGACCTCGTTCCCAGGGCGGCTTTGCTAGCTGGGAGGCCCCCTGCTCCTAAGTCTGCCTTGAGCGCCGAGCTGATCACTCGGTGCTCGACTGGTTGGTCTGTCGGTCATGTGACGCTGGCCATGTCACATGACCCTCACTCCCCACTATAAATACAAGCAGCCTGCTGGCCACAGGTTGCCGGTTAATTTAGGTTCCACCTGTGACTTTGTCTTTCCTGGCGTACTTACCTCCTGCTGAATTCCTGACGATCCTCTGCCTGCTCCTTGGTACTTTGCTGCTCTCCTGGTATTCTGATCCCGGCCTCCTCCTGACGGTCCTCTGCTGATTCCTTTGGTACTTCACGACTCTCCTGGTATTTATGACCCCGGCTTCTCCTGACAATTCTCTGCTTGCTCCATTTGTACTTTGTAGCTTTCCTGGTATTGACTCGGTCCGTTCACGTTCTGTTGTTTGTCTGTCTGTCATCCCTGCACTTATTCCAAGCTAGGGATTGCCGTCCAGTTGTCCCCTGTCATTAGGACTCGCGAGGCAAGTAGGCAGGGCCAGGGGTAAGGGTGGAGCTCAGTGGTCACTTCCCTCCCCCCTGTGTGTGTGTGTACGCGAGCGTTACACTTGCCAACAGTAAAATTCTTATACGGTGACCGCCTAATGTACCTCCTGCCACATAATCACTTGATGTTTTCTTTCCTGTGAATGACTAATGTTTGGGGCCTATACTCCACAGGCCTGCAGTAAAATTGATATCCAATGTCCGTCTAATATACCTCCAGCCACATAATCACTTGATCTTTTCTGTACAAAGAATGCATAATTTTTGGGGCTTGTAATCTAACTGGCAAAAAGTAAATTTGTTATACGGTGACCGCCTAATGTACCTCCAGCCACATAATCACTTCATCTTTACTGTACGGTCAATGCATAGCTTTTGGGGCCTATAATCTAACTGGCCAACAGTGAAAGTGTTATACGGTGACCGCCTAATGTACCTCCAGCCACATAATCACTTGATGTTTTCTGTATGGTGAATGCATAATTTTTGGGGCCTGTACTACACTGGCCTACAGTAAAATTGTTATCCAAAGACAGTCTAATATACCTCCAGACACATAATCACTTGATCTTTTTGTAAGATGAATACATAATTTTTGGGGCCTGTAATCTAACGGACCAACAGCAAAATTGTTATACGGTGACTGCCTAATGTACCTCCAGCCACATAATCACTTGTTCTTTTCTGTACGGTGAATGCCTAATGATTTGGGCCTGTACTCCACTGGTCTGCTGTAAAATTGACATCCATTGACCGTCTAGTATACCACCAGCCACATAATCACTTCATCTTTACTGTACGGTCAATCCATAGTTTTTGGGGCCTATAATCTAACGGACCAACAGCAAAATTGTTATACGGTGACTGCCTAATGTACCTCCAGCCACATAATCACTTGTTCTTTTCTGTACGGTGAATGCATAATGTTTTGGGCCTGTACTCCACTGACCTGCATTAAAATTGTTATCCAATGACCGTCTAATATAACTCCAGCCACATAATCACTTGATATTTTCTGTCCGAGGAATGCCTAATGTTTGGGGGCTTTTATTCTACTGGCCTGCAATGAAATTGTTATCCAATGACCGTCTAATATACCTCTAGCCAAATAATCACTAGCCATATACCTCTAGCCAAATAATGTTTTCTGTCCGCTGAATGCCAAATGTTTGTGGCATGTACTCCACTGTCCTGCAGTAAAATTGATATCCATTGACCGTCTAGAATACGGTACCTCAAGCCACATAATCACTTAATGTTATCTTGCGGTGAATGACTAATGTTTGGGGCCTGTACTCCACTGGCCTGCAGTAAAATTGTTATCCAATGACCATCTAATATACCTCCAGCCACATAATCACTTGATCTTTTTTGTACGATGGATACATAATTTTTGGGGCCAGTAATCTAACGGGCCAACAGTAAAATTGTTATACGGTACTAACCGCGTAATGTACATCCAGTCACATAATCACTTGTTCAATTCTGTACGGTGAATGCCTAATGTTTGGGCCCTGTACTCCACTGGCCTGCTGTAAAATTGTTATCAAATGACCGTCTAATATACCTCCAGCCACATAATCACTTGATGTTTTCTGTCCGGTTACTGTCTAATGTTTGGGGCCTGTACTCCATTGGCCTGCAATAAAATTGATATCAATTGACCGTCTAGTATACCTCCAGCCACATAATCACCACATCTTCACTGTACGGTCAATCCATAGTTTTTGGGGCCTATAATCTAACTGGCCAACAGTAAAATTGTTATACAGTGACTGCCTAATGTACCTCCAGCCACATAATGGCTTGTTCTTTTCTGTACAGTGAATGCATAATTTTTGGGGCCTATACTAGACTGGCCTGCAGTAAAATTGTTATCCAATGACCGTCTAATATACCTCCAGCCACATAATCACTTGATGTTTTCTGTCCAGTGAATGCCTAATGTTTGGGGCCTGTACTCCACTGGCCAGCAGTAAAATTGACATCCATTGACCGTCTAGTTTACCTCCAGCTACATAATAACTTCATCTTTACTGTACGGTCAATCCATAGTTTTTGGGGCCTATAATCTAACTGGCCAACAGTAAAATTGTTATCCAATGACCGTCTAATATAACTCCAGCCATGTAATCACTTGATGTTTTCTGTCCGAGGAATGCCTAATGTTTGGGGCCTTTATTCTACTGGCTGCAGTAAAATTGATATCCATTGACCGTGTAATATGCCTCTAGCCAAATAATCACTTGATGTTTTCTGTCTGGTGAATGCCTAATGTTTGTGGCATGTACTCCACTGTCCTGCAGTAAAATTGATATCCATTGACCGTCTAATATAAGGTACCTCCAGCCACGTAATCACTTAATGTTTTCTGTACGGTGAATGCATAATTTTTGGGGCCTATACTCCACTGGCCTGCAGTAAAATTGTTATCCAATGACCGTTTAGTATACCTCCAGCCACATAATCACTTCATCTTTACTGTACGGTCAATCCATAGTTTTTGGGGCCTATAATCTAACTGGCCAACAGTAAAATTGTTATACGGTGACTGCCTAATGTACCTCCAGCCACATTATGACTAGTTCTTTTCTGTACGGTGAATGCATAATGTTTTGGGCCTGTACTCCACTGGCCTACATTAAAATTGATGTCCATTGACTGTCTAATATTCCTCCAGCCACATAATCACTAGTTCTTTTCTGTAAAGTAAATGCCTAATTTTTGAGGCCTGTATTCTACTGGCCTGCAGTAAAATTGTTATCCAATGACCGTCTAATATAACTCCAGCCACATAATCACTTAATGTTTTCTGTCCAGTGAATGCCTAATGTTTGGGGCATGTACTCCTCTGGCCTGCAGTATAATTGTTATCCAGTGACCGTCTAATATACCTCCAGCCACATAATCACTTGATCTTTTTTGTACGATGAATACATAATTTTTGGGGCCTGTAATCTAACGGGCCAACAGTAAAATTGTTATACGGTACTAACCGTGTAATGTACATCCAGCCACATCATCACTTGTTCTTTTCTGTCCAGTGAATGCCTAATGTTTGGGCCCTGTACTCCACTGGCCTCCAGTAAAATTGTTATCCAATGACCGTCTAATATACCTCCAGCCACATAATAACTTGATGTTTTCTGTCCGGTAAATGTCTAATGTTTGGGGCCTGTACTCCACTGGCCTGCAGTAAAATTGATATCCATTGACCGTCTAATATACCTCCAGCCACATAATCAATTGTTCTTTTCTGTACGTTAATTGCATAATTTTTGGGGGCCTTGATGTTTTCTGTCTGGTGAATGCTTAATGTTTGGGGCCTGTACTCCACTGTCCTGCAGTAAAATTGATATCCATTGACCGTCTAATATACGGTACCTTCAGCCACATAATCACTTAATGTTTTCTGTACGATGAATGCATAATTTTTGGGGCCTATACTCCACTGGCCTGCAGTAAAATTGTTATCCAATGACCGTCTAATATACTTCCAGCCACATAGTAGCATAGTACATAAAGCCGAAAAAAGACATTTGTCCATCCAGTTCGGCCTGTTATCCTGCAAGTTGATCCAGAGGAAGGCAAAAAAAAAAAACCCTGTGAGGTAGAAGCCAATTTTCCCCACTTTAGGGGAATAAAAAATTCCTTCCCGACTCCAATCAGGCAATCAGAATAACTCCCAACGACCCCTCTCTAGTAGCTATAGCCTGTAATATTATTACGCTCCAGAAATACATCCAGGCCCCTCTTGAATTCCTTTATTGTACTCACCATCACCAACTTCTCAGGCAGAGAGTTCCATAGTCTCACTGCTCTTACCGTAAAGAATCCTTTTCTATGTTTGTGTACAAACCTTCTTATCTCCAGACGCAGAGGATGTCCCCTCGTCACAGTCACAGTCCTGGGGATAAATAGATGATGGGATAGATCTCTGTACTGACCCCTGATATATTTATACATATTAATTAGATCTCCCCTCAGTCGTCTTTTTTCTAAAGTGAATAACCCTAATTTTGATAATCTTTCAGGGTACTGTAGTTGCCCCATTCCAGTTATTACTTTAGTTGCCCTCTGCTATGTCTGCCTTGTTTACAGGAGCCCAGAACTGTACACAGTACTCCATGTGTGGTCTGACTAGCGATTTGTAAAGTGGTAGGACTATGTTCTTATCACGGGCATCTATGCCCCTTCTGATGCAACCCATTATCTTATTGGCCTTGGCAGCAGCCGCCTGACACTGGTTTTTGCAGCTTAGTTTGCTGTTTATTAAAATTCCTAGATCCTTTTCCATGTCAGTGTTACCGAGTGTTTTACCATTTAGTATGTACGGGTGACTTGCATTATTCCTTCCCATGTGCATAACTTTACATTTGTCAGTGTTAAACCTCATCTGCCACTTATCTGCCCAAGCCTCCAATCTATCCAGATCCCTCTGTAGTAGTATACTGTTCTCTTCAGTGTAAATTACTTTACACAGTTTAGTGTCATCTGCAAAAATTGATACTTTACTATGCAAGCCTTCTACAAGATCATTAATAAATATATTGAAGAGAATAGGGCCCAATACTGACCCCTGAGGTACCCCGCTATTGACAGTGACCCAATCTGAGTGTGTTCCATTAATAACCACCCTCTGTTTTCTATCATTGAGCCAGTTACTTACCCACATACAGACGTTTTCTCCTAGTCCGAGCATTCTCATTTTATATACTAACCTTTTATGTGGTACAGTGTCAAAGGCTTTGGAGAAGTCCAGAGATACGACATCCATTGATTCGCCGCTGTCAAGTCTAGAACTTACCTCCTCATAGAAACTGATTAAATTAGTTTGGCATGACCGATCCCTCACAAAGCCATGCTGATATGGCGTTATTTGCTTATTTCCGTTGAAATGCTCTAAGATAGCATCTCTCAGAAAACCTTCAAACAGTTTACCCACAACAGATGTTAAACTTACCGGCCTAGTTTCCAGGCTCTGTCTTTGGACCCTTTTTGAATATTGCCACCACATTTGCCATGCGCCAATCCTGTGGGACATTCCCTGTCAGTATAGAGTCTGTAAATATCAGAAATAAGGGTCTGGCTATGACATTACTTAATTCCCTTAGGATACGGGGGTGTATGCCATCCGGTCCTGGCGATTTGTCTATTTTAATATTTTTAAGTTGCTGATGTACTTCTTCCTGGGTCAGACAGGACACTTTTAATGGGGAAGTTATTTTTACATTCTGCATGTCATCTGACAGTTTATTTTCCTCAGTGAATACATTGGAGAAAAAAATATTTAACAGCTTTGCTTTCTCCTCGTTGCTCTCTGCGACTCCCCCCTCATTACTCTTTAAAGGGCCGACACCTTCAGATTTATACTTTTTAACATTAATATAATTGAAGAACATTTTAGTGTTAGTTTTACTCTCTTTGGCAATTAATCTCTCGGTCTCTAGTTTGGCCGCTTTTATTTGTTTTTTACATGTTCTATTTTTTTCCTTATAGTTTTTCAGTGCTTCCGTGCTACCCTCCTGTTTTAGTGATTTATATGCTTTCTTTTTGTCATTTATTGCTTTCTTTAACTCCTATTAGTAATTTATTGTTGTTTTTAGCTCCAGGTATTCTCTACCCACAGTGACTCCACATGTTCATGTCCCTCACTTATATCTTCACGGAGTGTGGGCTTTAGACAAGACTTTACATAAAGGCAAACCCCTCCCCCTCTCCGGTTTTGACGATCCTTTCTAAACAGACTGTAACCTTGTACATTAACTGCCCAGTCATAGCTATCATCCAGCCATGTCTCAGTTATTTCCACTATGTCATAGTTCTCCTCACACATCACTAATTCCAGCTCCCCAGTTTTATTAGTCAGGCTTCTGGCATTAGTATACATACATTTGAGAGGTTTATTTATATTTTTTACCCTACACCTTTCCTTCTGAACTGTTCTAGTCCCTCCTTCCATTCCTCCCACAGTCCCACTACATTGCCCCCGGTCTCTATCTGCCCTATCTTCCCCTCCTATAATGTAATCCCCCCCCCCCAGTCCCTAGTTTAAAAACTCCAACCTTCTAGCCATCTTTCTCCCCAGCACAGCTTCCCCTTCCCCATTGAGGTGCAGCCCGTCCCTACGATAGAGCCTGTGTCACGAGGGTGTCAAGAACCACGCCTGACTCCGTTATACCCGGGGTCAGGAAGTCGCAGCGGTTGGCTGCGGCTCTAGGTAAGATAGGGCTGTTTCCTTATGGTAGCTTTCTGGGTTTGCTTTGCAACCGTTTTGGCTCACTCAGGGATCCGTAGCTCCTTCTCCTCAGCTGTTCCTTGTCCAGCACTCCCAACCTCCTTATATTCCCCTCTCACACTTCTCTGGTTGCCAGATATAGAGCTTCCTGCCTGGACTTCTATTCTGACCCTCTGGAGCTGTGTTGCTGCGTTCTCTGGTTGTTGGTCCAGAACGCTACCCTCCGGATCCCTGTTGGACCTTTGTGGTCTGCTGTGGTTGCCCACCTGGGTGTATGTGTTTGTCTGTATTGTCTCTCCTCTCCCTGGTGTTTCCCTCTTAGTGTCAGTGGTGCGGACTAGCGATCCCACCGGCCCGTTCACTATCTAGGGCTCATTTTAGGGAAAGCCAGGGTTTAGGCACGTGATCGCCGCACGGGTGAGGAACCCGTCTAGGGACGTCAGGGCAGTCAGGTGCCAGCCGCAAGGTATGTCAGGGGTCACCACCTTTCCCTCTCCCTTGGGCAGGGCTTTACCTTTTCCCTCCCTGTGCATGACGCCGGTCATTACAGCCTGTAGCCGATAGAAAAGTCAGCCCAGGGCTGGCTTTCTCTAGAGCTCCGCTTAGCATCTCCTTAATCCACAACCATGGCCCTAAAAAAGGTCCTCACAGACCTAAACAGGTGCCTGCCGTTAATCAGCAAGTCAAGAGGCACAGATTGAGCCCCGTACTGACGAATTCAGCCCGTACCAGAACGAACAACCGACAGAGTGAGACTCAGCTAAGCAGACCGTGCCTAGTCTGCCACGTGTGCTCTGCCTAACCTGGTGGAGAACTCCCAACTGCTACATCAGTGCGACTTACACTGGGCGTCTAGCAACTGCAGAGGAGTCGTCTGCCTCCCCGGGCTGAGATTCCAACAGGCTGCTGAATTCCGCTAGCAGAGACTGTAAGCGCAAGGAGAGACCGGGCGCCATCTTGGACGCGGCGCAGAGACTTTATGCCAAGCTCCCAACACAGCCTATATCACTGCGAGGCCACACTATCGCGGCATACACGGGACTCCCTACGAAAGCAAAGGACCTACCTGCTTCACCCTGGTCCACGACCCGACGTTCTGCCGACACCTGCTGGTAAGAGTCGCAGACACGGGAAGCGTCCAAGCGCCATCTTGGACGCAGCGAGGTGCGGATTCTCCTCCACCACTAGTGGTGATCCAGGTCAGTGCGGCTCATACAACTTAGGGCCCACGGGTGACTGTGTAACCCCTTCCTGGCTCATGTGAGACCCAACTCCTTCTTAGCTCACATTCACAGGAGAAATTGTGAAAATTGGGAATGCCGCTTTAAGAGAACCCAATACTTCAGGAAAGAACACGATCTCCCAAAGCGATATGGATAAATTCATGTCTAAAAAGAACTCCCTAACTTCACAGAAAAAATCCGCACCTCATAAAGATTGCTTCCTAGAACCGAATGCGGAAGCCAGTGGCGACTGTGATAGTGACACTGAGGTTACGCCTAACCAAGACTCACTACCAATTTCACGTTCATTTCTGCAAAACTCGCTGGATACAGCACTAGCAAAAGCCCCAGACCCCCTATCAAAAGACTTACATGACATCAAGCAAGACTTGAGAGACATTGGGCGGAGAGTGGAGCAGTTAGAAACCTCACACGCCGCCATTTGCGGATTCAACTCGGCTGTCGCTCCCACCTTTGCCACATGCCAAAACTACCTAAATGCAGCCTTCGACGCCATTGAAGACCAGGAAAATAGAGGCCGCAGGAACAATCTCAGAATAAGAGGACTACCAGAATCAGTTCAACCCTCAACTCTCCATTCCGTAGTTCAAAACATATTCAGCTCTATCCTGGGGAGCTCATACAGGGAGGAAATAATTATAGAACGTGCAAATAGAGCCCTGCGGAGGAAACCCAGAGATTCAGACCCACCAAGAGATGTAGTGTGCCGCCTCCTTAACTACAAAGTCAAGGAAGACATCCTTCGCCGCACTAGAACCTCTCCACAAGTGACCTACGAAGACGCACAAATATTCATCTACCAGGACTTATCTCCGCAAACTTTACAAAAGAGACGTATCCTGAAACCCTTAACAGAAATACTCACAGCTAGAAAGATCCAATATAGCTGGAAATTTCCGTTTGGCCTTATGTTTTCCTGAGGGGAATAAGCAATTCTTGATTAGATCTAGTAACGATCTCTCAGGTGCATACAAAGCACTGGATGTACCAGACCTAAAGATTCCTGACTGGGCGGTAGTACGGGACATGGACTCCTTGCCCAGCATCCAACTGCCAACTCCCTGGACGGAAGTACATCAAGGCAGCTCAGCGAAATCCAAGAAGAGGGAGGACAAGAGAACACCCAATGGTTGCACGACAGACAACACTTGAGATGCCTCCTTACATCAGTGGAACCCGTGTTTTCCGCAACCTTCATTATCTGATAAGTGGGACGCTTTCTTGGATTTTATGTAATTCAGCTGTCCCTGCTTCTTTCCACGTGTAGTGATCTTTACATTTCCTCACTTGTTCTTTCTGCCCGTCTCTGAGCAAATGTACTGTTTTCTTTCTCCTTAAACCTTATACATTATTCTTAATGCTTACAGGAAACTAGTTTCTTCAGGATCCTGTATACTAGGACCTTCATACCTTCTCACTGCCCTTTCCTCTCTGTAGATCCATATACCCCTCTCTCATATTCACCTTTCTCCAATGCTCTAACATAGACTCAGGTCACTGCCCAGTTGGGTCTCCGAGCCGTGACATTACTGTTGTACTTGTTCGCTACGACACAAATTATTGATATGCCACTTAGGCATTCGTATCTGAAATGTTTGCGTTTGCAACCTAAATGGTGGCATCGCCACCCATTCATAAATTGCATAACTGCTGTGCTTACATTTGATATTTGCCTTTTTTATGTTATAATGTCATTTGTTCACCATGTTTCTATATTTTCAAGCAGTAAGAGTTGCTGCTACCCGTATCTTCCCCTTCCCTTCTTCTCCTGCTCTTTCCTCCCCTCCTCCTCCCGCAGAACTGCTGACCACCTGTGACTTCGTCAGATGCAGACCCTTCTCATACAAAAGTCACGATGACTCGCATTAAAGTCTTATCCTACAATGTACGCGGTTTGAACGCACCATCTAAGAGAGGTCAGGTACTCTACTTCCTTAAGAAAAATAAATCAGACATCTGCTTGTTGCAAGAGACCCACTTTAGAACCAGTAAGTTCCCAAATATGAATAAATCTCACTACTCTACCTGGGTCCATGCAAGTTCAGACAGTGGCGCAGCCAGAGGAGTGAGCATTGGTTTCAGCAAATCTGTCCCATTCTCGGTACTAGACAAAATCGTAGACCCTTATGGTCATTATCTGTTTTTAAAGAGTAGGATTTGCAACACTATGTTCACAATAGGGAATATTTATTACAGCCCAAATCTCGTGGCTCCTCACGACGTTAAAACAATTCTCTAGTTTTGCTGAAGGTACACTAGTTCTAGGAGGAGATTTTAACATCACTCTCAACCCACTGATCGATACCTCTAATGGGAAATCGGCCATTAGTTACCGTGCACTGGCGAAATTTAAACGAGTCCTATCCGCTTTACACTTATCTGACTCATGGCGCACCTTAAATCCAACTGTGAAAGACTTCACACACTTCTAGCCCCCACATAACTCCTATCAGCGCCTCGATTATATTTTTATCCCAATTAGCCATATTTAATTTTATCATTCTGCAGACATTAAATCGCAAGTTTTATCAGATCATTCTGCGGTCGAACTGATATATACAATTCTGTCAACTCCAACACCTTACCGAGATTGGAGATTAAATGACCTCCTACTTAAACCTCCTCAAAACACCAAGAAAATCAAGCAACTCCTTGAGGGTTTCTTTGAACGGAATGACAACAGAGAAGTCTCTATTCAGACATTGTGGGAATCCCACAAAGCTTATATACGAGGTGAATTAATTTCATTGGCTGCTTATGAGCACAGAGAAAAATCCAAATACGTACTGGATTTACAACAAAATATTTCAAGACTAGAATGCCTCCACAAACAATCCTTGTTGTCATCCCATTTACAACAATTAACTACCTTGTGCGAGACACTCAAAAATGCTCTAAATCTGTATTCAGCTAAAGCCTATCTTTTTGCACAATACAAACAATACGCACACGGTGATAAGCCGACAAGATTCATGCTAGCACAAATTAAGGCTAGAAAAAACAAATCTTATATCGCCGCTCTGAGAGACTCTACAAACATCGTGGTACAAAAAACTGAGGAAATCGCTAGGGAGTTTGCCAAATACTACACCTCTCTATACAATCTGAATGCTTCACAGGATGAGGCTAGGACCCAGCAGAAACAGGAACTTACGACTAAATTTCTTTCTGACTTATGTCTCCCACAAATTAGCGCCACACAGGCTGAAACATTGTGCTCTGATATCTCACATCAAGAAATTAAAGATGCCATCTTATCGCTGCCCAAGAACAAATGCCCAGGCCCCGACGGACTAACGTCTTTCTACTATAATACCTTTCTTGATGACCTAACTTCACACTTATGTAAATTATACAACGCGGCCCTTAAGGGAGTACCTTTTCATAAACAGACTCTTATGGCACAAATCTCCATCATACACAAGGAAGATAAAGACCCATCACTATGCAGCAATTACAGGCCAATTTCCTTACTGAACATTGATTTAAAGGTATTTGCAAATATCTTAGCACAAAGATTGCAGAAAATCCTGCCTTCACTTATTGCCCCGGACCAGGTCGGCTTTGTCCCGGGGCGGGAGGGGAGGGACAATATATACAGAGTTCTTCACTTAATTACATACGCCCAGCAATCTAAAACCCTGTTTATATTACTAAGTACTGACGCTGAAAAGGCGTTTGACCGAGTGGATTGGTCATACTTGAAAGCCTCCCTAGCGGCTTTCTGTCTACCTGGTCCTTTCGTAAACGCTATTTTCACCATGTATTCCAACCCGACTGCTAGAGTAAAGGTAAACGGAATGCTGTCTCCTGTGTTCTCTATCTCCAATGGCACCAGACAAGGCTGCCCGTTGTCTCCTCTTCTTTTTGTATTAGCAATGGAGACTTTACTGCAAAGATAAGGCAAGACCTTAAGAGCCATGGTATCAAATGTGGAGGTAGAGAGCACAGAGCAGCTGCATATGCCAACAACCTGTTGCTAATGCTCATAGACCCCGAGATCGCTCTCCCTGCCATCGAAATCCTTTTCAAAGATTTCGGAACTGTTGCCAATTTCAAGATAAATACGAGCAAGTCCCAGGCCTTAAATATATCCCTCTCTCAACGTCTGTCTTCCAAACTGGCTCGTTCCTCGCCTTTTGACTGGTCACAACCATCTATCAAATTCTTAGGAATAAATATCTCCCCCAACCACTCTCAACTTTATAAAAATAACTTTGTACCCTTGTTGTCTGCATTATGAAAAATCATAGCGGAATGGCCCACGCCATATTTATCGTGGTTTGGACGTAAAAACGTAGCTAAATGCATACTTTGGCCGAAAGTAACATACCTTCTTCAAGCGTTACTAATACGCATCCCCAACACCTTTTATGCCAAACTAAACCGGATCTTCTTTAAATACATCTGGAATCATAAAAAGCCCAGAATAAAATATTCCACACTTCAGCTCCAACAAAAACATGGTGGCATAGACCTCCCAGCACCTAAATCTTTTGTCACAGCAGTGCACTTAAATAGAATAGTAGATTGGATAAGGAAACCGGCACATAAACTTTGGATTCCTATTGAAGAAGATTTATTATGCTTCCCGCTACGCCACGTCATCTTCTCGAATCCAGATAATGCCAAAATCCCTACAATTCCAAACAACATTATCGCTGAAACGTACATGATCTGGAATATGAGAGGCATTTGTTCTCAATGCTCGCCTTTCCCTTCCCCCCTTCTCCGAGTCCTAGATATAATAGTGAATGCGGACGCAGAACATAATAACACGATCCCAAAGGAACTTAAACTTAATTGCACCCTGGTCGACTCAATTTTAACTGGCGGCGTATTACCCGCTAGAGAAGAACTAGCTACACAACTAGACTGTACATCTATTTCCCCACTGATATACAACAAGTTCCTTCTCTCAGTCAAACAACTTTTCCAAGACGACTCATTACATAGACCAATGATAAAATTTTAATCTTTCATCTCTCAAAAAAAAAAAAAAAAGTAGTCTCGTCCCTCAGCAAACTTTTATCCGCCCAGACTGTAGAAGAGAAACTTCCCTTCATCAGGGCATGGGAGAACGACCTGGGTAAGGAATTCTCAGCAGACGACCTAAACAGACTCTTTATAGCTCCCAAACAGGTATCTAGGTGCATTAGGATTCAAGAATCGGGTTATAAAGTTCTCACTAGATGGTACCTCACGCCGGCTAAGTTGCATACATTTAATCCTGACTATAGTCCCACCTGCTGGAGATGTGGCCTGCATAAGGGCACATTTATGCATATGTGGTGGACTTGCCCTCTTATTGGTCCGTATTGGTCCTCAGTAATTTCCCAAATTAATAGCATTACCAATATGAATATTCCTATTTGTCCGGAGTCTTGCCTTCTACATCTTTTTCCTGTGAAAATCGCTAAATATTCTCTGAAGCTAATTAAGCATCTTTTAGCTGCTGCTAGAATTTTTGTGCCAACTTATTGGAAATCAACTTCCCCTCCTTCGTTGGAGCAGTGGGTTAAAAGAGTAGACTCCTTATTCCGACTAGAGGAATTAGCTGGCTGGGAGGCAAAAAGTCACAATACATTCCAGAAAATATGGAGCTGCTGGGTGACTTTTTGAAAACTTACAACATAGGATGAACCGGTCTGCACACCGCTTCTAGGCCCTGATACGATACTCCCTCCCCCCCCCTCCCCACCTTGGCTATTTATTTTAGGTAGGTGGTGAACAAGAAGTGTTATCAATCTGTACTGGACTAAACAGTGCACCCCCCCTCCCTTCCTTGTGCCCCTCTTCCCATCTGTCCTCCCCCTTCCTCTTTAATTGTTGTTCTGCTGTTTTAATGAAACATTCAATGGGAAACCCTGTTAATCTTTATGTTATTGCTACTCAACTCGGTACACACATATAGCCTGGTTCACTCTGATGACCTCCAACATCTGTTATGTTTTATGTAACCTGAACACAGTAATTCCTGGTGCTTACGCTCCAGCAACTGTCATTATTGTATTCCCAGTTTCCCTCTTTTTGCCATTTTGTACCATGTTTTTCTGCTACTATTGCTTCTCACAATTATATTTCAATAAAAAGAATGTTGAAAAGAAAAGGAAAGTTGGCCCAGTTCTCCAGGAACCCAAACCCCTCATTCCTACACCAGTTCTTGAGCCACTTGTTAATCTCCCGCTGCCTTTCTTGTGTGGCTCGTGGTACAGGCAATATTTCGGAAAATACTACCTTTCAGGTCCTTGCCCTAAGCTTTTGACCTAAATCCCTGAAATCATTTTTAAGGACTCTCCACCTACCTCTAACTTTGTCATTGGTTCCGATATGGACCATGACCGCTGGATCTTCTCCAGCCCCTCCCAGTAATCTGTCAACCCAATCCGCGATGTGTCAAACTCTAGCGCCAGGAAGACAGCACACTGTTCGGTGATCACTGTCTTTGTGACAGATTTCCCTATCTGTTCCCCTAATAATGGAGTCTCCCACTACCAGCAACTGTCTGGCCTGCCCTGCTCTCCTGGTTCCCTGCTTACTGGAGCTGACATTCCCCTGACTGGCAGAGGAAGTGTCCGGCTGCAGCAGTGCCGTCCCTGGACTGACATCCCCCTCATCTGCCAAACGTGCAAACTTGTTGGGGCGTGTCAGATCAGTGCTAGCCTCCCTGGCACTCTTCCCTCTACCCCGCTTTCTAACTGTTACCCAGCTAGCTACCTCACTTTCCTCAGCCTCCTCTCTGTCACCCTCCCCCTCATCTACCACAAAGAGTGCTTGCTCGGTGAGAAGCAAACTCTTTTGCAAATTGTCAATGCCTCTCAGTGTTGCAACTTGCCCGTTTAGAGACTCGATTTGCGATTCCAAACGGGTAATTTGCTCACATCTTGAACAAAGATATACACCCTCGAACGGCAGTTCCAGGACTGCATACATCATGCAAGATGTGCACTGTACTGCATTGTCAATTGTGCAACACATACTAAATGGGGATTACAACAGTAAAAAAGTAAAACAGTAAATATGATTTAGAATTAGACCCTGTCTGCTGTAGTTCAAGGACTACCTAGAATTAAGTCAACAACACACAAGGAAATTATATCCAACCTTAGTTTCCTGCTCCTTGTCTTAAACTCCTTTTTTTTTTTTAACTCCACTTAATAAGAAGCCCACTTAGTAGAGCAAGCTCAGGGAGAGTTCAGTGGTTCAGGCCACTCCCCATAATAAATGGCAACACGCAGCAGAGAAAAAAAAAGTTTTAAATGGCAGTACTAAAATGCAAAAACTTAACTTTCAAGGATCTCTGCTTCAAACCACACTCAGCCACCTGCAATCACTCCCACAAAATCACACTCAGCACATAATAACTTTATGCTTTCTGTCCATTGAATGTCTAATGTTTGGGGCCTGTACTCCACTGGCCTGCAGTACAATTGTTATCCAATGGCTGTCTAATATACCTCCAGTCACATAATCACTTGATGTTTTCTGTCCGAGGAATGCCTAATGTTTGGGGCCTTTATTCTACTGGCCTGCAGTAAAATTGATATTCATTGACCGTCTAATATACCTCTAGCCAAATAAACACTTGATATTTTCTGTACGATGAATGCAATTTTTTGGGGCCTGAAATCTAACTTGCCAACAGTACAATTGTTATACGGTACTAACCACGTAATGTACCTCCAGCAACATGATCACTTGTTCTTTTCTGTGTGGTGAATACATTTTTGGGGCCTGTACTCCACTGGCCTGCAGTACAATTGTTATCCAATGACCATCTAATATACCTCCAGCCACATAATCACTTGATCTTTTCTGTACGTTGAATGCCTAATTGTTTGGGCCTCGATGGAATTCAACACCTGTGACGACCACGTGTTATCGAATTTTACCTATTATCCTTTGGGGTTTATTCAAGAGGGGGGATTTCGTTAGCCATGTTTTTAATCCAATTTTATATTTTTAGTTCTTTTAAACATATGTATTTGACATGTATTTGTACTGGCCTACAGTAAAATTGATATCCAATGACCGTCTAATATACCTCCAGCTACTTAATCATTTGATCTTTTCTATATGGTGAATGCCTAATATTTGGGGCCTTTACTCCACTGGCCTGCAGTAAAATTGATATCCAATGACAGTCTAATATACCTCCAGCCACATAATCAATTGATGTTTTTTGTTCGGTAAATGCCTAATGTTTGGGGCCTGTACTCCACTGGCCTACAGTAAAATTGATATCCAAAGACCGTCTAATATACCTCCAGCCAAATAATCACTTGATGTTTTCTGTCCGAGGAATGCCTAATGTTTGGGGCCTGTACTCCACTGGCCTGCAGTAAAATTGATATCCAAAGACCGTCTAATATACCTCTAGCCAAATAATCACTTGATGTTTTCTGTACGATGAATGCATAATTTTTGGGGCCTGTACTCCATTGGTCTACAGTAAAATTGTTATTCAGTGACCGCATAATGTACCTCAAGCCACATAATCACAATTTATTTTATGCAAGGTGAATGCCTAATTTTTAGGGCCCGTACTCACGTGGCCTAAAAGAAAAAAAATTCTAGGCTGTAGCAGGGCACATTTCGGAGAATTTCCCTTTAAGACGCATAACAATGGCCCATGTGTCACGACTGTGACTGATCCAGACAGGTCTGGGAGGAGAAGGTCGCAGCGACTTGCTACTCGCGATAGCTTGTGAGTTTGCTCCGTGGTTCAGGGTATGTCATCTGGGTTTTGCCTTGTGAACCTTTTTGTCCTGACTGGGAGTTTGTAGGCATCCTTCTCAGGTGAGTCCTGTCTGCCACCCCCAGCTACTATATTAGTTTCACTTTCACTTGCAGTCATTGCCAGATATAGTCCTTACTTCCAGTGCTACTCTGACCTTGGAAGGAGATCGTTTGATGGTGTTGCTGTGGAGCTCTTGTCCGGCGTGGACTGTCGTGTTTGAGATCGCCTTCTCTGCTCGTGAGTGGATAAGTCTATCTCTGCTGTTGTTTGTTTGTTTGTTGCTGTCTTCCCCTGTTGTTTTCCTAGACGTGATTGATGGTGACTAGCGCTCCCATCGGCCTTTCCCCAGTCCAGTCTTGTTAGGGCGACTGAGGGTTTAGGCATCCTGCTCGCCGCACGGGTTCACACCCCGTCTAGGGTATCAGGGCAGACAGGTGCCAGCTTAGGGTTAGTCAGGGGTGGCCATTCTATTTCCCATCCGTAGATAAGGGTCCCCCTTCCCCTCCGTCTGGTGCGACACGACTGCTGCTGGGATAGCGGTCGTGACACCATGATTAAAATACATATTTTTTGTGGGAATTTTTCTCATTGAACCACCTCTAGTATGTCACTGTCCATGTTGTGGGACTATTTATGCACTTCTAGTAAGTAATTGGTGGCTGCAAATATGACCTGAATTTTTTTAGGTTCGCCTGCCATTAAAGTGAATGGGGCCTGCCGCGAACTTGCGGTTGGCGAATATTTGATCGCGTTCACGTGATCGCGTTCGCAAATTGTCCCGGCCGATGTTCGTCCATCACTAACCTCCACACTATGTCACCTTGCCACTCTGTGGTCTCCTGATGCTGCTGCCATCTCCACACTGTCACCTTGCTACTCTTTGGTCTCCTGATGCTGCTGCTACCTCCACACTATGTCACCTAGCCACTCTGTGGCTTCCTCATGCTTCTGCTGCCATCTCCACACTATGTCATTGGGCCACTCTATGGACTTCTCATGCTGTTTCTACCCTCCCCACTTCATGACTTGACCACTATTTTGCCTTTTTGGCCTGGTTGACATCATCATTTATTTGACCTTTCTTATGATCTGTCAGAAGGAAGGAAAAATGAGACACACAACGGATCTTGTCTGTGTCGCAGCTTTAAGTCCTGTATGGTCCCATCAGAATTGGCTTATGATTTGGTAGCCAAAAGCAGGAGTGGGTACAAAACATAGAAGACATGCAAATATTCCATTCACGTGTCATCTCTGTTTTGGATCCACTCCAGTATTTTTTGGGCATTAGAAATACTGATGGATTACTCACTAAATTCTGACCAAGTGAAGGCGGATGCTCAACAGACAGGATCAGTTTTTTGGGGGTTATTATTCTGATGGATCAGAGGAAGGGCAAAATAAACTTACCGCTGATGCCCTCTCCAAGTGTTTAATAGAACAGGTTCTGTAGACATCTATGTGGAATCAGCTGACGACGGTGTAAAAGAAGTGCACTCTTTTACACTATAGTAGGATCTTGGGCCTCTGCACTGTTCTTTATACCTGATGCTATCATCGACCTGTACGGCTGAGTTCACACTTGAGTTATTTGGTCAGTTTTAGCCCCGTAACTGCCCAAAGAAGTGAAGTGTGCAGTGATTCTAAGAGCAACGCATGTCATCTGTGTGTCATACTGACTCACAGTTTTGTTTCACTACCACAGCAGACTCACTATGCGTGTTGCTGCAAGGCACAGTGTCCACAATTTAATTTGGATCGAACCAAATCTTTTTGGAAAATTCGGCTAACCGACCGTATTTTTGAAAAATTCGCTCATCTCTAGTAATAATAGCTACTAAGAGCAAATGGCTACCACATTACTCAAGGGATAGAGTGAATTGCTATGCTTGCCCTCTGGAGTGCGCCTTACTGAAGCAGGAACAGCTACATCTCAAAAGTGATTCATGAAGGAATGTTTAGCAGTCATATCAAGAAAAACAAATCTAGAAATGCAGTTCATGTCATGCCAAAAAAATGTTTGCAGCTCAGCATGAGAATGGACAGGAATGTGGACAGCCCTGCTCTGGAATATAATGGCACGCCACATTATTAGTGCAGAATAGGAAAATTCAATTATAATAAACAATCACCACAGTGATCTCACAATACTGCATTGTTAAATGTAACAATTATATATGTGTAATTGTTAGCAACTCCATTTGTACAATAATTACTGTACCCACACCACCAACAGAAAGTCAGCAAATTCCTTTTTTTCAATAGACCATTTTGTGGATTGTTATGTACCCACATAAAAGAACTATGCCATCAGACACAACACTGTTCTTACAGCACATTCAATGGCAAAAGATGAGGGGGATGGAATCTCAAATAGTCAAGAATCAACATACACCGTTTGTTATGTGCATGTTACCTGTAAAACATGTATCTTCGATAGAAAGCAGACTGCATAAAATTCTGAGCCAGAATATGAATTCCCTAAACAGAGCTTAAATATGAAAGTGTAGCTTTAGAGATATCCTGACCGATAACAAGTAACAAGTAACTCACTCCCTCATTTTAAGTCATTAAGACTTCCTTCACTGTTTTATGTTTTTGCTGTGTTTTTGCGTTGTTCTTTGGTTGTTGTTTTTTTTTTTCCCAATATTTTGTACCTGTATTATTTTCAATTATTTTTTCAGTCCTACAGAGAAGCCTATGAAAAAATGCATGATTAAAATGCTAAGGCCTGCAAGCAAAAAAAATAAACTAAAAAAACTAAACTAAATGCACTGTTTGAAGTGCATCTTATAGTTCTCTATTTAATTGACAGAAAAAACTAAGATAAAAACATCCTGCACGGTATGATATACAAATGTGCGGATGTCCCTGGTCATATTATTAAAGAAAATCACAGAAATAAGATAATAATGCACTTAGTAAAGTAGATGCAAGCATTATATATGGACAAAGTCCTCACTCTGATAGGTGCGCATTCACACTTGAAGGTGCCACTCCCTCAAGCAGCACACCATATGTGCAGCGTCTGCGCTCCTAAACATAGAAGCCTAATGGCTTAGGTAGGTTTAGCATAGGACCCGCCTGACCTGAGACCACCTTGGCGCTTGGTAGGCGGGCTCAGATGTGTTTTGATCAAAATATATTGGCTAAGTGTCTCAGATATTATCATATCAGAGTGAGGACTTTGTCCATATATAATGCTTGCATCTACTTTACTAAGTGCATTATTATCTTATTTCTGTGATTTTCCTCAATAATATGGCCAGGGACATCCGCACATTTGTATATCATACCGTGCAGGATCTTTTTATCTTAATTTTTTCTGTGATTTTTTTTTGTCTATGTAGTATTTGCTTGAGGGAGTGGCACCTACAAGTGTGAATGCGCACCTATTTTATCTTGGGAGTAGCATTCCTCTGCCCTTCCTATCCAATAGAGCGCCTTGATTAGGTGGTACGTATAGGTATTGCTGGCTCCTCCTCCCATTGGTTGCTTGATGCACATGGAGGTGACTAGGAGCAGCACACCATATGTGCGACGTCTGCGCTCCTGAACATAGAAGCCCAATGGCTTAGGTAGGTTTAGCGTAGGACCCGCCTGACCTGAGACCACCTTGGCGCTTGGTAGGCGGGCTCAGATGGGTTTTGATCAAAATGTATTGGCTAAGTATCTCAGATATTATCATATCAGAGTGAGGACTTTGTCCATATATAATGCTTGCATCTACTTTACTAAGTGCATTATTATCTTATTTCTGTGATTTTCTCTATTTAATTGACACAACACTTTTTGAAAAAATTGCAGGCAGAATAGCAGGAAAAATTCAGCAAAAACTGCAGTTGGTGGAAAAAATGTTAAAAAAAACGCAAAAAAAAATAAAGCATATTACAAAGAGTTCTAATTATACTCCCATAGATTTTCTCTTAGGTACATGTATGCAGTAAAGCTAACTAAATTTACAACTTTAATATAGTATTTTTAATATCTAATGATGTATATTTTAAGAAGCTTAGTAATAATACAGCACATATTCAAATCATATATAAATATTACTGATGAGCGGCATAGGCAATATTCGAATTCACGATATTTCGCGAATTTTTGACCGAATATTCTCCATAAATTCGCATATTCGAGAATTCGCGACCTCCAGTCATTGTTTACTTGATTGCGAAAACAGCAATGTAATATATTCGTGATAAATTCACAATAAATTTGTGATTCGAATATTCAACACTATTCGCAAATACTAATATATAGCACTATATTCTAAATATTCGCGAATTCTCGAAGTGGCGATATTCGCGATTCGAATATTTGCGCTCAACACTAATAAATATATGCGGTACATCAAATAATATACAGTCAAGGTGATTAACATACAGCTTTTGTAAATGGTTTTAAAATACTGGGCATAGTTTTCCATGTGTAAAATTGTTCATGTGCCTTGATGTACTTGTAACTGAATGCTGATCATAAAGTTTATCGCTAAAGACAAAATATCCCATTGATGAAAGAAATTGGATGGAGCCAATCTGCTTAATATATTGGATGAAAAGACATTTATAACTTGATATTTAATGATTGCTTTTACATTTTCAGCCTACATAGTGTTCCCCAAACTGCTTTCTCTGAGAGCCTTTTTCCTTCTCCCACTCTGCTCGATCGATCTGGTTGCACTGTTATACGAGTCCCTGCTCTTGGTCCCCATAGTCACTTTCTCTCCCACTCCCCTGAAATCTATCATCTTCCTGCCAGCATTTTCGACTTGTTCATTCCACTCCAGCTAAACATAGCTGTTTACATACCTTCCATACAGTATGAAAAAGAAGTATGCATGGCTTTTGACAGTTTCTCACTGAAAATTGTTTCATTCTTTGATCAGTGGGTGTCATAGCAGTTGGACTTTCACCAAATCAATTGCTGAATATCACCAATCTATTAAATTAGAGATCAGTCTTATCTGTTGGAATACTTTTTACAAGGATATAAAGGTCCCATAGGAGCAGAATTAGGCCTCATGAACACAACCGTATGTATTTTGTGGTCCGCAAAAAATACGGATGACATCCGTGTGCATTCTGTATTTTGCGGAACAGAACAGCTGGCCCCTAATAGAACAGTCCTATCCTTGTCCGTAATGCACACAATAATAGGACTTTTTTTGCAGAAAGGAAATACGGACATATGGAAATGGAATGCACACAGAGTAACTTCCGTTTTTTTTGCGGACCCATTGAAATGAATGGTTCCGTATACAGTATGCAAAAAAAAGAAACGGACATGGAAATAAAATATGTTTGTGTGCATGAGGCCTTATAAGAAGAAATGGCAAAATTACAGGAAGCGATAAACATTTTGTTATTAAACTTTGTTTTTAAAGTAACATTGCAGTTTGCCGAATACTTAAAGGTGTCACATTGAATATTGATTGAATATTACATTTCTTTTCAATAAACCATAAATACAAAATATTATTTCTCAAAGGAATCATTTAAAAAATGTGCCACAGAGCTGTTACATGTTTGTTATGGTGTACATGTAATGTGTCCAGTGTAAGTAACTCAGTCCTATTTCCAGATTCACTTGTATATGCAAGGGCAGTAATTCTTGGTATTGTGCAGGCTGGCTAATAAGAAGCAGTGAGCTCAAAGCTACCTCTTCTCACCAGCACTGGGAACATTAGGTGGACTACTTGAGAGGAACACCAGGACCAGGAGATGTCACAGAAACCTGTAGCAAGCAGAAACCTTATTAACATTCTTGGGGAATACATATTCCCATTCCTGCCTCAAACAACATTAGAAAAGGGTAGGGTAAAACATTCTTTAAATCTTTTACAGTGCCACAAATTTTCTCAAATACTGTATGTTTATTGCTTTGCCAAGCATCTTGCATGCTGAACTCAGTTTGCTTTTCCTATTGTAAAAGAGACCGATTTTGTTTCTGTTATGTTTTGGGGAACCCCTAAAATGATCTATTAACCACTTACCGTCACACTAACGCCGAAAGGCGTCATCTCTGCGGCGCTCCCAGGTCACACTAACGCCGATTGGCGTCATCTCGCGTGACCCGAGATTTCCTGTGAACGCGCGCACACAGGCGCGCGCGTTCACAGGAACGCATAGTGCACAAGTTCTTCTGCAGCCTGCCGGCCGCGATCATTGGCTGGCAGGCTGTAGATTTTTGAATCGCCGAATGAAAAGGTTATGTCAGACGCTATTTTCAAAATAGCGTCTGATATAACTGCTGCCTGGTCCTCTGGTGGTCCCTTTCGCTTGGATCGACCACCAGAGGACACAGGCAGCTCAGTAAGTAGCACCAAACACCACACTACACATTTACACATTACCCTGTCATTTATTAACCCCTTATTTAGCACCTGATCGCCCATATTAGACTCCCTGATCACCCTGATCACCCCCTTGTCCCCCCCTGTCACTGATCACCCCCCCTGTAAGGGTCCCTTATCACCGCCAGTTAGTTAGCTACTTGCTAGGTAGTTTAGCGCCCAGCCCACCGCACCGCAGTCACTGATTAGTCGCTGATTAGCGTCATCGCTGTCGCTAATCAGCACTAGTACTATATAGTATCTGTAAGTGATCAATACTGATCGCAATCAGATCTATATAAGTACATTAGGGTCACCTTAGGCTCTACAAAACGCAGTGTTCGCCCGATCAGGCCTGATCTTTTGCGCACACTTGCGTTCAGTCCGCTCCACCGCAGTGACAGAAATTTTTTTTTCTGATCACTGCAAAAACACCGTAAAATCGCTGCGCCGCTATAAAGATCACTTTTGAGCTTTTTGGATCTTTATTAGCGGTCGCAGCTTTACTTCGCAAGCACTCCTTTTTGCTAGGTAGGTTTGCTCTTTTTCCTGGGTAGTCTCAGAGGAATACCCCCTAAATTTAGTGAACCCAAAATGTCAAACAAGGGGTATTCCGCTGAAGAGGCCTACAGGATTCTGGCCCTGATGGATGAAAGCGATGGGGACGCCTCACCCGCTGAATCCAGTGGTTCAGAATATGAACCTGTAGACAGCAGTGGCACTCTAACCGCTAGTGAGGATGACGAGGTAGAGGTCCCTGCTACGGCCAGACGTACCCGATCCCATGTCAGGGTTCTGCCTACCCTGCATGATGACCCTCATTTGCAGCAGAGTGGTGCTAGCGCTGATCTTGTTTATGGTGCGGCATACACCAGCAGCGCAGCACACCCTGGACCTTCTACCAGCACTGCCGTATTCCCTGGTGAAGTGGCGAGCACCAGAAGGGCAGTTCCAGCTGGTACGGTGGCACGTGCAGTAACCCCCCTGTCGCAGCCACCACGTTCACAGGCCCGTAGAACCCTTAGTCTCCCAGAGGTGCTGGCAAATCCTAATTGGCACTCCCCTGCTTCCGCCGCACCCGTATTGCCCCCTTTCACCGCCCAGTCTGGAGTTCGCGTGGAGACGGCTCATTTAGGATCGGCCCTTCAGTTTTTTGAGCTGTTCTTCACCGCGGATCTCTATGACCTAGTTGTGGCAGAAACCAACCGCTACGCCACACAGTTTATTACCGCCAATCCGGAAAGCTTCTATGCCCAGCCTTACCGGTGGAAACCAGTCACAGTTTCAGAGTTTAAAATTTTTTTGGGCCTTATCCTCAGCATGGGTCTAACTAAAAAAAATGTATTGCGGTCATATTGGTCTAAAGACCCAATACATTACATGCCCATGTTCTCTGCTGCAATGTCTAGGGCACGTTTTGAGGTCATAATGTGCTTTATGCATTTTACGGACAATAGCACTTGTCATCCAAGAGGCCACCCTGCTTATGACCGGCTCCACAAAATTCGGCCCCTCATAGACCATTTGTCATCCAGATTTGCAGATGCGTATACCCCTAATCAAAACATCTGCATAGACGAGTTCCTAGTACATTTTACCGGGCGCCTTGGCATAAAACAGTACATCCCCAGCAAGCGCGCCCGTTATGGGGTCAAACTGTATAAGCTCTGTGAAAGGGCCACAGGCTATACATATCGTTTTAGGGTCTATGAGGGAAAAGACTCAAAACTGGAGCCGGTCGGATGTCCTGACTACCTGGGGAGCAGTGGCAAGATTGTTTGGGACTTGGTGTCACCCTTACTCCACAAGGGGTACCACTTATACGTGGACAATTTTTACTCAAGCGTGGCCCTCTTTCGGCACTTACATCTAGTCGGAATTCAATGCTGTGGCACCGCGCGACCTAGTCGCCGGGGCTTCCCCCAACGGCTCGTTAGTACCCGACTTGCACGGGGGGAGAGGGCTGCCTTGTGTGACCAAGAACTGCTCGCGGTGAAGTGGAGGGACAAGAGGGACGTTTACCTTCTGTCCACCATTCACGCAGACACGACTGTCCAAATTGAACGGGCAACTGGAGTCATTGTGAAACCCCTCTCTGTCCATGACTATAACCTTCACATGGGAGGGGTGGACTTCAATGACCAGATGTTGGCTCCCTATTTAGTTTCCCGACGCACCAGACGCTGGTATAAAAAGGTGTCTGTATATTTAATTCAATTGGCGATGTATAATAGTTTTGTTCTCTACAGTAAGGCTGGGAGAACAGGATCCTTCCTAAAATTCCAGGAAGAGATCATTTCGGAACTCCTGTATCCAGGAGGGTCCGTGCCCCAAGGCCCTGATGTAGTGAGCCGGCTACATGGCAGACACTTCCCGTCTGTCTATCCTGGTACCCCAACTCAACGTTCCCCAAGAAAAAGATGTCGTGTCTGCAGCAGGGCTGGAATAAGGCGTGACACCACCGTTTTTTGTCCTGACTGTCCTGACCAGCCTGCCCTATGCATAGGGGAGTGTTTCCGCAAGTTCCACACTCAGGTACACTATTAGTGTAGGGATCGCGTGACACAGGACAGGCACACAGGGCTATTAGGGCCCTTTCACACAGAGCTGCTACAAACCTCTCCTTTCACCTGGGACAAAGTGCATAATGTACTTCGCCACATCTCTGGGCGATTTGCGCTTTGCACATTGTCCCATGGGGAAGGAGAGGTTTGTCCTATAAAGGTAAAAAAAAAAAAAAAAATCACTGGTAAGCAAAAAAGTTATTGTTCTGTTTCAAAAGTTTATAAAAGTTAATGTTCTCTAAAGTTAATGTTAATAAATTTATTGCGTTGCGGCCTGTTTTTTTTTGTTTGTTTTTTTGACCTTCTAGGTGGACCAAGCGATCGACTAGCTGCAGCACTGATGTGCATTCTGACAGAAGCATTGCGCTGCTGTCAGATTACACGCAAGTCGGTGTATGCGGCGCTGCAAGACGAGATTTCTCCTCTGCAGTAAAAGATACGTTTGCCGAGGCATATGAGCTGAGGAGGCGGCGGTGTTCATATACTTTGGCAAACACTTTGTATATATAAAAAAAATTAAAAAATCCCGGCAATGATTTATTTATCCACATCGATTGATGTGAATGGAGAAATCTGGTTTGCCAGGGCATACGAGCTAAGTGGGTATGGATGTTGGGCGGAGCTCCTATGTCCTGGCAGACGCCTTTCCCCTCATTTTTCTTTTTTTGGCAGAGATTTTTTCATCCACATTGATCGATGCGAATGAAGAAATCTGTGCCGTTCATTTTTTCTTTCAGCCCAGAGGCTGAACGGAAAAAAAAAATCTCATTACCCGTATGCTCAATATAAGGAGAATAGCAGAAACTCCTAATGCTGGCCATACATGTAATGATTGCGGAGACCCCTAAATGCCAGGGCAGTACAAACACCCCACAAATGACCCCATTTTGGAAAGAAGACACCCCAAGGTATTCGCTGAGGGGCATATTGAGTCCAGGAAAGATTGAAATTTTTGTCCCAAGTTAGCGGAAAGGGAGACTTTGTGAGAAAAAACGAAAAAAATCAATTTCCGCTAACTTGTGCCAAAAAAAAAAAATTTCTTTGAACTCGCCATGCCCCTCATTGAATACCTTGGGGTGTCTTCTTTCCAAAATAGGGTCACATGTGGGGTATTTATACTGCCCTGGCATTTTAGGGGCCGTAAAGCGTGAGAAGAAGTCTGGGATCCAAATGTCTAAAAATGCCCTCCTAAAAGGAATGTGGGCCCCTTTGCGCATCTAGGCTGCAAAAAAGTGTCACACATGTGGTATCTCCGTTCTCAGGAGAAGTTGGGGAATGTGTTTTGGGGTGTCTTTTTACATATACCCATGCTGGGTGAGAGAAATATCTTGGCAAAAGACAACTTTGTATAAAAAAAATGGGAAAAGTTGTCTTTTGCCAAGATATTTCTCTCACCCAGCATGGGTATATGTAAAATGACACCCCAAAACACATTCCCCAACTTCTCCTGAATACGGAGATACCAGATGTGTGACACTTTTTTGCAGCCTAGGTGGGCAAAGGGGCCCACATTCCAAAGAGCACTTTTCGGATTTCACTGGTCATTTTTTACAGAATTTGATTTCAAACTCCTTACCACACATTTGGGCCCCTAGAATGCCAGGGCAGTATAACTACCCCACAAGTGACCCCATTTTGGAAAGAAGACACCCCAAGGTATTCGCTGATGGGCATAGTGAGTTCATGGAATTTTTTATTTTTTGTCACAAGTTAGTGGAATATGAGACTTTGTAAGAAAAAAAAAATAATAATAATAAATCATCATTTTCCACTAACTTGTGACAAAAAATAAAAAATTCTAGGAACTCGCCATGCCCCTCATGGAATACCTTGGGGTGTCTTCTTTCCAAAATGGGGTCACTTGTGGGGTAGTTATACTGCCCTGGCATTCTAGGGGCCCAAATGTGTGGTAAGGAGTTTGAAATCAAATTCTGTAAAAAATGACCAGTCAAATCCGAAAGGTGCTCTTTGGAATGTGGGCCCCTTTGCCCACCTAGGCTGCAAAAAAGTGTCACACATCTGGTATCTCTGTATTCAGGAGAAGTTGAGGAATGTGTTTTGGGGTGTCTTTTTACATATACCCATGCTGGGTGAGATAAATATCTTGGTAAAATGCCAACTTTGTATAAAAAAATGGGAAAAGTTGTCTTTTGCCAAGATATTTCTCTCACCCAGCATGGGTATATGTAAAATGACACCCCAAAACACATTCCCCAACTTCTCCTGAGTACGGAGATACCAGATGTGTGACACTTTTTTGCAGCCTAGGTGGGCAAAGGGGCCCATATTCCAAAGAGCACCTTTCGGATTTCACTGGTCATTTTTTACAGAATTTGATTTCAAACTCCTTACCACACATTTGGGCCCCTAGAATGCCAGGGCAGTATAACTACCCCACAAGTGACCCCATTTTGGAAAGAAGAGACCCCAAGGTATTTCGTGATGGGCATAGTGAGTTCATGGAAGTTTTTATTTTTTGTCACAAGTTAGTGGAATATGAGACTTTGTAAGGAAAAAAATAAATAAAAAAATCATCATTTTCCGCTAACTTGTGACAAAAAATAAAAAGTTCTATGAACTCACTATGCCCATCAGCGAATACCTTAGGGTGTGTACTTTCCGAAATGGGGTCATTTGTGGGGTGTTTGTACTGTCTGGGTATTGTAGAACCTCAGGAAACATGACAGGTGCTCAGAAAGTCAGAGCTGCTTCAAAAAGCGGAAATTCACATTTTTGTACCATAGTTTGTAAACGCTATAACTTTTACCCAAACCATTTTTTTTTTACCCAAACATTTTTTTTTTATCAAAGACATGTAGAACAATAAATTTAGAGCAAAATTTATATATGGATGTCGTTTTTTTTGCAAAATTTTACAACTGAAAGTGAAAAATGTCATTTTTTTGCAAAAAAATCGTTAAATTTCGATTAATAACAAAAAAAGTAAAAATGTCAGCAGCAATGAAATACCACCAAATGAAAGCTCTATTAGTGAGAAGAAAAGGAGGTAAAATTCATTTGGGTGGTAAGTTGCATGACCGAACAATAAACCGCTAAAGTTGTGGAGTGCCGATTTGTAAAAAAGGGCCTGGTCACTAGGGGGGTATAAACCTGTGGTCCTTAAGTGGTTAAATAAGGGAGCAAATAAAAAATATTCAAATCAAGAAATTGTTTTGTGTTATCTAACAGAAATGTTATATTTCATTGTCGCTTTACTAAAATGAAGTAGTTGTGACCATAAAAAAAACAAATGAAAAGTAGCATTTGTGACTCCAGGCAGTGGCTACTTACTTCACTGTTCTAGTCTTAAAATACTACCAGCTTAGTATAAATAAGTATTTTATAATACTGATATTGGTAATTTTTCAAAAATCGATGATTCATTTTTGGATGGAATATCATCCAAAAAAATTGAAATATTGCTTTATTTTGCTTAAAGCCCGCAGTACACATAGGGTATAAGGTAAAATTAATTTAAAAAAAAGGTTGGTAAAACATGAAGATATGGTGCAATATAATACTGCAAATGCTTCAAACATCCTTTTCAAAAAAATGGTATTTACTATTATTACATGTGCTAAATGGAGAAAACAAACAAATCTTTGATTCCTACTAGGGATGACTGAAGCCGAAGTCGCTTCGCTAAAAACTTCTGTTTAATGCTGTACGGAGATCCGTCTCTGTACAGCATTAAAATGTACAGCCTTTGATGAGTCAAAGTCAGTTATTCCCAAAGTCTTCCGAGACTTCAGTGAATAACTTTGGTATTTGATTTTTAAACTGGAAATTATTTAAAACTTTGATCTGAACCCGACTTTGATTCCGAGGTACCAGTCGGAACCGATGCCAAGTCCGAATCCAAGTTTAAATTTTTTTTTTTTTTTCAGTTTAAAAATCAAATACCGAAGTTATTCACTAAAGTCTTGCAAGACTTCGGCAATAACTGACCGCCTCATCGGAGGCCGTACATTTTAATGCTTTACGGAGATGAATTTGAGTACAGCATTAATCTGAAGTTTTGAGCAAAACGACTTTGGATCAAGGACCCAGAGCTCGCTCCGCTCATCCCCAATTCTAATGTAGCTGTCATGTTAGGTGGGGAATAGTGCAGCCATGTGCTACCACCCACTCCGCTACACCTACCTACTTGAACAATCCACCCTAAATTATAGCCCCAACTGGTCAACAGTCCCTAAGCAGAAATAGGTACAAATACCAGCAGACAAAGACAAGATAAAATGCAAGAGTCAAATTAGGATACAATCACAGAGTCAAATAACAGACAGGGTCAATACCAGGAGGTAATATCAGAAATTTTTATATTATATAGCGCTATGGAATGAATGGCGCTTTAATAATAAATAAAAATAAGAATAATAATAAATATAATCGGCAGTCGGAGGCAAAATCAAAGCGGAAGTCAAAATTAAGGAGTTACAAAAAGTTGAAATGCTAGTGTGGCAATGAAGAATAATCACAAGCATCTGTTGCCAGAAGCTGCCTGTTTAAATCTTCTACTGACAAAAGGCATGTGATGTCAGCACAAAGCTTAACTGGCCCAGTGTCTCCTTCATAGGCCAACCAGCCCGACTGTCAGTGAGGCTGGTTGCCACAGCAACGGAACAACCCCAGCTGCACCACTAGAGAGAAGCCAGACTCCCCACTAGAGCATGGACATTAACCACCTCCGGACCGCTGTACGCACAGACGCGTCCTGGAGGTGGTTGTTTCATTCCGAGTGGACGCGCCGGCGCGTCCTCTCGCGAGACGCGAGATTTCGGTCACAGCCGGCCCGCGCATGCGCATCGCGGGCCGGCAAAAGTTCGAGGAGAATTGCATCAGCAACCTGCCAGCCAATGATCGTCGCTGGCAGGTTGCTGATTTTTAAAAAATCGAATCACAAGCCATATAACAGATCATATTAGTAAATATGATCTGTTATATGGCTTCTCTGCTCCTGTGCTGGTCCTTTTCGTCGGTTGGATCCAGCACAGGAGCAGACTGAACTGTAAGTAGCACCAACACTACACCTTAGCCCCAGATCACCCCCCTGCACCCCAATTAACCCTTTGATCACCCCTTTGATCGCCCCTGTCAATCACTAGTGAAAGACAAAAAGTGATCAGTGTAAACTGTCACTTTTTTTTTTCACTAGTATTGGCTGTTAGGTTTTAGGGAAAGTTTAGGCCCCTTGGTTAGGTAGTTAGCGTCAGTTAGCGCCCACCCCACCGCACCGCAGTCACTTTTATTCGCTGATTAGGGTATCGCTAATCAGCATTTGTACTTTTATAGTATCTGTAAGTGATCAAAACTGATCACAGTCAGATCTATAATAGTATTAGTGTCACCTTAGCTCGCCCTCCACCCAAAACGCAGTGTTTGCCCGATCAGGCCTGATCGGTCGCCCACACGTGCGTTCACCCACGCCCGCCCCACCGCAGTGACAAAAAATTATTATTTTTTGATCACTGCACATTCACTTTACACGCACTGCGGCGATAAAAAAAATCAGTTTTGATATTTTTTATCAACCGCAGCGGCCTCCGGTACTTCGCTAGCCTCCCCTTTGTAAGACAGGTTTGCTTTTTTTCTTGGGTAGTCTCAGGGAATACCCCTAAATTTAGTAGTCCAAAATGTCAAACAGGGGGTATTCTTCTGAAGAGGCCTACAGGATTCTAACCCAGTCGGATGAGGAATGGGAACCCTCATCTGACGAATCTAGCGGGTCAGAATATGAACCTGTAGAAAGCAGTGGCTCTCTGACCCAAAGTTCGGACGAGGAGGTTGAGGTCCCTGGCAGCACCAGGCGTACCCGGCCCCGTGTCGCTAGACCACAGGTTACGCAGGATCCGCTTCAAGAGCAGCAGAGTGGGGCTGTCGCTGCCGGATCACGTGGTTAGGCATACACCAGCAGCGCAGCCCTTCCTGGACCTAGTACCAGCACTGCCGTACAACCTGGTGAAGTAGCGAGCACCAGAAGGGCAGTTGAAGCTGGTACGGTGGCACGTGCAGTAGTTACCCCGTCGCAGCCACCGCGCAGACAGGCCCGTAGAGCCCCTAGAATCCCTGAGGTGCTGGCAAACCCTGATTGGCTGTCACCAACTTCAGCCGCACCTGTAGTTCCCCCTTTCACCGCCCAGTCTGGAGTTCGGGTTGAGACGGCTCAAATCGGTTCGGCCCTGGGATTTTTTGAGCTGTTCTTGACTGCGGAGCTCTTGGACTTAGTCGTGGCAGAGACAAACCGGTATGCCACACAATTTATAACCGCAAACCCGGGAAGCTATTATGCCCAGCCTTTCCGGTGGAAACCAGTCCAAGTTTCCGAAATTAAAATTTTTCTGGGCCTTCTCCTCAACATGGGCCTGACAAAAAAGCATGAATTGCGGTCATATTGGTCCACGAACCCTATTCATCACATGCCCATGTTCTCTGCTGCTATGTCCAGGACACGATTTGAGGCCATCCTGCGTTTTCTGCATTTTAGCGACAACACCACCTCCCGTCCCAGAGGCCACCCAGCTTTTGACCGGCTCCACAAAATTCGGCCCCTCATAGACCATTTCAACCAGAAATTTGCAGATTTGTATACCCCTGAGCAAAACATCTGCGTAGACGAGTCCCTAATACATTTTACCGGGCGCCTTGGCTTCAAACAATACATCCCAAGCAAGCGTGCCCGGTATGGGGTCAAATTGTATAAGCTCTGTGAAAGGGCCACAGGCTATACCCACAAATTTCAGATCTATGAGGGAAAAGATCAGACCCTGGAGCCGGTCGATTGCCCTGACTACCTGGGGAGCAGTGGGAAGACAGTCTGGGACTTGGTGTCACCCTTATTCGGCAAGGGGTACCATCTTTATGTGGACAATTTTTACACAAGTGTGGCCCTCTTTAGGCATTTGTTTCTAGAACGGATTTGCGCCTGTGGCACCGCGCGAACTAGTCACGTGGGCTTCCCCCAACGGCTTGTAACCACCCGTCTTGCAAGGGGGGAGAGGGCTGCCTTGTGTAACGAAGAACTGCTCGCGGTGAAATGGAGAGACAAGCGTGACGTTTACATGCTCTCCTCCATTCACGCAGACACGACAATCCAAATTGAAAGGGCAACCCGTGTCATTGAAAAGCCCCTCTCAGTCCATGACTATAATGCGCTAATGGGAGGGGTGGACTTCAATGACCAGATGTTGGCTCCCTATTTAGTTTCCCGCAGAACCAGACGCTGGTATAAGAAGGTGTCTGTATATTTAATTCAATTGGCGCTGTATAATAGTTTTGTTCTCTACAGTAAGGCTGGGAGAACAGGATCCTTCCTCAAATTCCAGGAAGAGATCATCGAGAACCTCCTTTACCCAGGAGGTTCCGTGGCCCCATCCACCAGTGTAGTTAGCCGTCTACACGAGCGACATTTCCCCAGTGTCGTTGCTGGTACCTCAACCCAACCGCTACCCCGAAAAAAATGTCGTGTCTGTAGCAGGAGTGGAATAAGGCGTGACACCCGCTATTTCTGTCCTGACTGCCCTGACCACCCTGCCCTATGCTTAGGAGAGTGTTTCCGGAAGTACCACACACAGGTACACCTAGCAAAGGGATTGCATCTCACAGGACAGGCACACAGGGCTATTAGGGCCCTTTTACTCACAGCTGCTGCAAACCTCTCCTTTCACCTGGGATAAAGTGCATAACGTACTTTGCCACATCTTTGGGCGATTTGCGCTTTGCACATTGTCCCATGGGGAAGGAGAGGTTTGTTCTATAAAGGTAAAAAAAAATAAACAAAAAAAAAATTACCGGTAAGTAAAAAAGTTAATATGTTCTGTTCTAAAGTTAATAAAGTTATTGCTTTGCGGCCTGGTTTTTTCTTTTTTGTTTTGTTTTTTTTACCTTCCAGGTGGACCAACCGATCGACTAGCTGCAGCACTGATGTGCATTCGGACAGAAGCATTGCGCTGCTGTCAGATTACACGCAAGTCGGTGTATGCGGTGCTGCAAGACGAGATTTCTCCTCTGCAGTAAAAGATACGTTTGCCGAGGCATATGAGCTGAGGAGGTGGCGGTGTTCATATACTTTGGCAAACACTTTGTATATATAAAAAAAAAAATCCCGGCAATGATTTATTCATCCACATCGATTGATGTGAATGGAGAAATCGGGTTTGCCAGGGCATACGAGCTAAGTGGGTATGGATGTTGGGCGGAGCTCCTATGTCCTGGCAGACGCCTTTCCCCTCCTTTTTCTTTTTTTGGCAGAGATTTTTTCATCCACATTGATCGATGCGAATGAAGAAATCTGTACCGTTCATTTTGTTCTTTCAGCCCAGAGGCTGAACGGAAAAAAAAAATCTCATTACCTGTATGCTCAATATAAGGAGAATAGCAGAAACTCCTAATGCTGGGCATACATGTAATGATTGCGGAGACCCTCAAATGCCAGGGCAGTACAAACACCCCACAAATAACACCATTTTGGAAAGAAGACACCCCAAGGTATTCGCTGAGGGGCATAGTGAGTTCATGGAAGTTTTTATTTTTTGTCACAAGTTAGTGGAATATGAGACTTTGTATGAAAAAAAAAAAAAAAAAAATCATCATTTTCCACTAACTTGTGACAAAAAATAAAAAATTCTAGGAACTTGCCATGCCCCTCACGGAATACCTTGGGGTGTCTTCTTTCCAAAATGGGGTCACATGTGGGGTATTTATACTGCCCTGGCATTTTAGGGGCCCCAAAGCGTGAGAAGAAGTCTGGTATCCAAATGTCTAAAAATGCCCTCCTAAAAGGAATTTGGGCACCTTTGCCCACCTAGGCTGCAAAAAAGTGTCACACATGTGGTATCTCCGTATTCAGGAGAAGTTGGGGAATGTGTTTTGGGGTGTCATTTTACATATACCCATGCTGGGTGAGATAAATATCTTGGTCAAATGCCAACTTTGTATAAAAAAATGGGAGAAGTTGTCTTTTGCCAAGATATTTCTCTCACCCAGCATGGGTATATGTAAAATGACACCACAAAACACATTCCCCAACTTCTCCTGAATAGGGCGATACCACATGTGTGACACTTTTTTGCAGCCTAGGTGGGCAAAGGGGCCCACATTCCAAAGAGCACCTTTCGGATTTCACAGGTCATTTACCTACTTACCACACATTAGGGCCCCTGGAAAATTTCAGGGCAGTATAACTACCCCACAAGTGACCCCATTTTGGAAAGAAGACACCCCAAGGTATTCTGTGAGGGGCATGGCAAGTTCCTAGAATTTTTTATTTTTTGTCACAAGTTAGTGGAAAATGATGATTTTTTTATTTAATTTTTTTCATACAAAGTCTCATATTCCACTAACTTGTGACAAAAAATAAAAACTTCCATGAACTCACTATGCCCATCAGCGAATACCTTGGGGTCTCTTATTTCCAAAATGGGGTCACTTGTGGGGTAGTTATACTGCCCTGGCATTCTTGGTCAAATGCCAACTTTGTATAAAAAAATGGGAAAAGTTGTCTTTTGCCAAGATATTTCTCTCACCCAGCATGGGTATATGTAAAAAGACACCCCAAAACACATTCCTCAACTTCTCCTGAATACAGAGATACCAGATGTGTGACACTTTTTTGCAGCCTAGGTGGGCAAAGGGGCCCATATTCCAAAGAGCACCTTTCGGATTTCACAGGTCATTTTTTACAGAATTTGATTTCAAACTCCTTACCACACATTTGGGCCCCTAGAATGCCAGGACAGTATAACTACCCCACAAGTGACCCCATTTTGGAAAGAAGAGACCCCAAGGTATTTCGTGATGGGCATAGTGAGTTCAAAGAAGTTTTTATTTTTTGTCACAAGTTAGTGGAATATGAGACTTTGTAAGAAAAAAAAAAAAAAATCATCATTTTCCGCTAACTTGTGACAAAAAATAAAAAGTTCTATGAACTCACTATGCCCATCAGCGAATACCTTAGGGTGTCTACTTTCCGAAATGGGGTCATTTGTGGGGTGTTTGTACTGTCTGGGCATTGTAGAACCTCAGGAAACATGACAGGTGCTCAGAAAGTCAGAGCTGCTTCAAAAATTCACATTTTTGTACCATAGTTTGTAAACGCTATAACTTTTACCCAAACCATTTTTTTACCCAAACATTTTTTTTTATCAAAGACATGTAGAACAATAAATTTAGAGCAAAATTTATATATGGATGTCGTTTTTTTTGCAAAATTTTACAACTGAAAGTGAAAAATGTCATTTTTTTGCAAAAAAATCGTTAAATTTCGATTAATAACAAAAAAAGTAAAAATGTCAGCAGCAATGAAATACCACCAAATGAAAGCTCTATTAGTGAGAAGAAAAGGAGGTAAAATTCATTTGGGTGGTAAGTTTCATGACCGAGCAATAAACGGTGAAAGTAGTGTAGGTCAGAAGTGTAAAAAGTGGCCTGGTCTTTCAGGGTGTTTAAGCACTGGGGGCTGAGGTGGTTAAAGTATGTGACAGTAGCTATTTGTGTGTTCCATAAACACCTTTGTTCTGTGTAGTGAAACATTATGATAAAATAATTCAATGACATCATTTTTTTCAAATAAATTATTAAGATTTTATGTTATATCTATTATATTATAATCTTTTTTTTTTCAGAAAAGCAACATAAAACTATTTTTTATTAAAACATGTTTGCAATAGGACATGACAATGAAAGAAATCGGATTAATTCTGGGAAATCATAAACAGTTACTAGAACTGCTTAAGCCGATAGCTAAGAAAAACGTACAACAGAAAAATGAAAGGAATTCTTTATATTGGAATTATTTCAAGAGCTTGGTTTTGTGTGATTTTAAGCTACTTTTACAGAGAAGCAGAAGTCTTTGAAAAGGAAGTAAAACCATGCAAATAATTTATAAAATAAGAGTCAGAGTACAATGTTTTTTCCTCAAGTTAAAAGGAGAATATAGAAAAACTATATAAAAAATGCTTTATTTGAAAATAGTTTCTTGAGTCTTTCAGCTCCCAGTTTGTCTCTAATGAAATTCAAACCAATGACACCAGTTGTACTGCACTGTTAATTAGTTTTCTATTTATTTTGCAGATCTTGAAGTGAAAAGCAATCTATTGCCAATGGATTGTTTGACTTCCATGCTAAATAGAATGCATTCCAATCCTCTGATGTTGGAACTAGCATGCGTCCAGCTCTCACATCATCATCATGTTAGATTAGCACCTAGCAGAATCTAAATTTGGGAGGTTCTTCACTCGTTAAAAAATAAAAATAAAATCATTGTGAAACCAATAAACAAGTAAAAATGGTAAAGATATTTTTTTAATAATTTGTACATGCAGTTTCTTGGGACATATCTATAAGGATGCTTTATTTGCTATGAAAACCAAACATACAATTTAGAAATGCAAAATTTAAAAGCACACAATTCAGCACAGTGAAATAAGATGCAATGATTCCAAATTCACAAATATTTTAGCAGCTTTTGTGATTTACATATATTTATAATTGTCGCATCTTTCCCTCAAATCTTATTGTATAAATTATCATTTTTACTAAATTCTTACATTTTAGTTTGCATTACCCTGCTCTGTATTGTACCTTTGAAAATCTCACTATTAGGCTAAGTTCACACGAACGTGTGTGATCCGTGGCCGTATTGCGGCCCGCAAATCGCGGGCCGCAATACACGGCCACAGTTCCGTGTGAATTCCGCATCACGGATGCGGACCCATTTACTTCAATGGGTTCGCAAATCCGGAATCGTGGAACGGCCGCACGGGACGGGACCCCTCGGAAGCACTACGGAGTGCCTCTGTGGGGTTACGTCCCGTACTTCCGTTCCGCAAAAAGATAGAACAAGTCCTATCTTTTAGCGGAACGGCCGGATGGGTCCGCAATCCGATGCGAGTGAATGGGTCCGCAATCCGATGCGACTGACCTACGGCCGGCGATCGTGCATTGCGGCCCGCTATTTGCGGGCCGCAGAACAGGCACGGGTCACACACGTTCGTGTGAACTCGGCCTTATCTGTGTTTAGTAGATTTACTGCTCTTCTCTGGTGAATAATTACTTTTTATTTGCGTTCTCTTTTCGGAACACATCTTATTGAGTCACACCAATTAAAGGGGTAAGCTGGTCTAGACAGCACCTATTATTATGTCCTAGTAATTGTCATAGAGGGGTCCCCGCTTGAGACCTCTTCTATTAACCAGAGCAGCTATTAAGTAAGAGAAGCTATATGACACTCTCCAGCCAAGTATTAGATAGCACTTGTGTTGAGTGAATCAAAGTCAAACAAATTGAATTTGATCCAAATTTCGATTTGCTGTGAAGCCAAATTTCTTTTGCGCTTTGAGGTAATTAATCAATTTTCCCTTAAATGACGGTAAAAACTAAAAAAAACACATACTCACCTCGAACTGAAGAGGCCATCGCGGTCATTTTGATTGAAGATACCACGTGAAATCTCGCGCAAGGTGACGTACCTGATGTCATCAGGTCACCGCGCAAGATTTAGGGTGGTGCCCCTGAAAGGCCACAATGGTAGCCTCAGATGTCACGATCACAGATGAATGCAGGGGTTCAATGTAATTGTGAAGTTTTGAGAAGCAGCCAAATCAAAATTTTCATAACTTTGCTCATCTCTAGATAGCTCCCATTCATCTTCTGGATGCCATCTAATACTCCCCTAAATAAATTGGCTGCACAATGTATATTTACTCTATCACATTTTAAAATTAATTAAATATTTTAAAGGTGGACATTCAAATGAAAGCAACACAGCTTTTACCTTAAGCAGAATCTATCACTAGCAATGACCCCTTTAAATAACATGCATGTTCTATATGCTAGGTGAGCTGTATACTAATTACCCATATGTTAGCATCTATGGCACTTCAGTTTGCAAGATGTTGTGGTTACCGCCATGTGCTCCTGCTATGCTCCCCCAAGGGGGTGCATAATTATGCAGCATATAGTGCATTTTTTTAGTGATGGCTCCCAGTGCATGAGGTGTACAAATGAGCAAATTTTTTAAAAGATTCTATTCGCCGGTTTTTCGATCCGAATATATTCACAGTGAATTTTGTTAAAAAAACGGCTATGGTATTTCCTGGCTGTATAACACTGTGCCTTGTAGTAACACGCATAGGGAGTCTGCTTTGGTAGTGAAATAATACTGTGAGTACATATGACATGCAGATGACAGGCTTCGCTCTTAGAATCACTGCACACTTCACTTATTAGGGCAGTCACGGGGCCAAAACTGACCAGATAACTCAAGTATGAACTCAACACCTTACAGGCCGATGTTAGTGCCAAGAAAAAGAGCACTCCTTTTACACCATCGCCAGCTGATTCCACATAGATGTTATCAAAACCTGTTCTATTAAATGCTTATACAAGTAGAGCCCCCCCACCAACAGAGTGGAGTGGGTGTCAGCAGTAAGTGTGTGTTGATGTCATTGATTAATTTGCCCTTCCTCTGATCCATCAGAACAATAACCCACAAAAAACGGATCCTGTCTGTGGAGCATATGCCTTCACTCGGTCAGCATTTGCTCAATAATTCATCAGTATTGCTAATGCCAAAAAAAACAAACAGGAGTGGATCTAAAACAGAGGTGACATGTGAATGGAATATTTGCATGTCTTCTGTGTTTTGTACCTACCCCTGCTTTTGGCTACAAAATCCTAAGTCTATTCTGATGGGACCATACAGGCCTTACAGCTGCTACACAGACAGGATCCATTGTGCGTCTCATTTTTCCTTTCTTCTGACAGATCAGAAGAAAGGTCAAATAAATGATGATGTCAGCCAGGCTGAAAGCCAAAATAGTGGACCAGTCATGAAGTGGGGAGGGTGGGAACAGCATGATAAGTCCACAGAGTAGACCTATGAGATAGTGGTGAGGTGGAAGCTGCATGAGGAGACCATAGAGTGGCCCAATGACAGGGTCTGGAGGTTGTGGCAGTATGAGGAGACCACAGAGTGGCACAATGACAGTGTGGAGGTGGCAGCAACATCAGGAGGCCACAGAGTGGCACAATGAGTGTGGAGGTTGTAGCAGTATGAGGAAGCAACCGAGTGGCACAATGAAAGAATATGGAGGTGGCAGCAGTATGAGGAGGCCACCGAGTGGCACAATGACAGAGTCTGGAGGTGGCAACAGCAGCAGCATCAGGAGAAAGCCACCGAGTGGCACAATGACAGAATCTGGAGGTGGTGTCAGCAGCAGTAGCATCAGTAGGAGGCCACAAAGTGGCACAATGACATAGTGTGGAGGTGGTGGATGCAGAAGCATCAGGAGGAGGCTACATTGTGGCACAATGACAGAGTGCAGAGGTGGCAGCTGGATCAGGAGGAGGCCACAGAATGGCACAACAACAGAGTGTGAAGGTGGCAGCAGTATGAGGAAGCCACCAAGTGGCACAATCACAGAGCCTGGAGGTGGTGACAGCAGCAGTAGCAGCATCAGGAGAAGGCCACCGATTGGCACAATGACAGAGTCTAGAGGTGGTGGCGGCAGCAGCAGCATCAGGAGGAGGCTACATTGTGGCACAATGACAGAATGCGGAGGTGGCGGTGGCAGCAGGATCAGAAGAAGGCCACAGGGTGGCAGAATAAACGAGTGTGGAGGTGGTGGCAGTATCAGGAGACCACAAAGTGGCAAGGTGACATAGTGTGGAGGTGGTGGCAGCATCAGGAGGCCACAGAGTGGCAAGGTGACATAGTATGGAGGTGGCGGCAGGCAAGGTGACATAGTGTGGAGGTGGCAGCAGAATGAGGAGGCATGACGATGAGAGATTGTGGAGGTGGCGGCAGCATGAGGAGGCCACAGAGTGGCCACTTCGTCTATTCATTTATAGGGAATATGGAACAGAAGGTTAAAATTTCTCAACTTTATAAAGTGTTGCTTAAAACACGATTTAGTAATGCTAATTAATTGTCCATGATTTTCCCTCGAAGATTGGGATAATATATTGGCGAATTTACGTTTACTTTTTTATAATTTTAATCAAGTTTTGGTTCAATATAATAATATTTAATAAATGTAATAATAAAAATTAAGTGTTGCCCTATTTCTCTCCACCTGGAGATGAACCCTGTCAAGACTGATGCAAGTGCGGCATCGGCTGCTCATCGACCTAGATACTTCTGGGGGAACCTGTCTGGCATGAACAGGCCTCTAGTAGCTACAGACAATAAGAAGACAAAGAGTCAAGATAGGTTTGAGCCCGGAAGAGTCACAAAGTTCATCTAGATACGTCACTAAAGATTTTGCCGCATATAACTGCAGCGCTGGCCACTAGGGATGAGCGAACCCGAACTGTATAGTTCGGGTTCGTACCGAATTTTGGGGTGTCCGTGACACAGACCCGAACCCGAACATTTTCGTAAAAGTCCGGGTTCGGGTTCGGTGTTCGGCGCTTTCTTGGCGCTTTTTGAAAGGCTGCAAAGCAGCCAATCAACAAGCGTCATACTACTTGGCCCAAGAGGCCATCACAGCCATGCCTACAATTGGCATGGCTGTGATTGGCCAGTGCACCATGTGACCCAGCCTCTATTTAAGCTGGAGTCACGTAGCGCCGCACGTCACTCTGCTATGATCAGTATAGGGAGAGGTTGCAGCTGCGACGTTAGGGCGAGATTAGGCAGATTAACTCCTCCAAAAGACTTCATTCTGTGATCGATCTGCAGCTGTGGATCATTGAAGTGCTATTATTGACTTGCTCACTTTTTTGAGGCTGCCCAGAGCGTTTTTAGATCACTTTTTTTCTGGGGTGATCAGCGGCCATTTTGTGACTTGTGGTGCGCCAGCACGAGCTATCACCAAGTGTATTTAACCATCGATAGTGTGGTTATTTTGTGCTATATCCTACATCAGCTGCAGGCTGAGCCTGTGTCACCGAAGGGCATTTAACCATCAACAGTCTGGTTATTTTTTGGCCATATACTACATCAGCTGCAGGCTGAGCCTGTGTCACCCAAGTGCATTTAACCATCAACAGTCTGATTATTTTTTGGCCATATACTACATCAGCTGCAGGCTGAGCCTGTGTCACCCAAGTATATTTAACCATCGATAGTGTGGTTATTTTGTGCTATATCCTACATCAGCTGCAGGCTGAGCCTGTGTCACCCAAGTGCATTTAACCATCAACAGTCTGATTATTTTTTGGTCATATACTACATCTGGTGCAGGCTGAGCCTGTGTCACCCAAGTGCATTTAACCATCAACAGTCTGATTATTTTTTGGCCATATACTACATCTGGTGCAGGCTGAGCCTGTGTCACCCAAGTGCATTTAACCATCAACAGTGTGGTTATTTTTTGGCCATATATTACATCAGGGGCAAGTTGAGCCTGTCACCCAGCGCCTAAAAAATAGACCTGACATTTCTATTCAACCAAATCTGCACAGTTTTAGCTGGTCAAGTTATTTGTAGTGACCGTAAAAGCAGACTTTTTGTTCTGGGTTGAAAAAGCATTCCCAAATTTGCCATTCTGAAAATAACTAGTTTGTGGTATTTCAGGCCTACTTGAAATCTATCCCAAAAAGAAAATCTTACATTGAAGGTATTGATAGTGTCATTCAGAAAAACCTAAGACACACGCTAGCGTGCTGATAGAAGTGTCATTCTGTGATTAAACCTATAACTGTCACACAGCGCAAAAAAAAACAGGTCTCACATCTCTATTCAACCAAATCTGCACAGTTTTAGCTGGTCAAGTTATTTGTAGTGACCGTAAAAGCAGACTTTTTGTTCTGGGTTGAAAAAGCATTCCCAAATTTGCCATTCTCAAAATAACTAGTTTGTGGTATTTGAGGCCTACTTGAAATCTATCCCAAAAAGAAAATCTTACATTGAAGGTATTGATAGTGTCATTCAGAAAAACCTAAGACACACGCTAGCGTGCTGATAGAAGTGTCATTCTGTGATTAAACCTATAACTGTCACACAGCGCAAAAAAAAACAGGTCTCACATCTCTATTCAACCAAATCTGCACAGTTTTAGCTGGTCAAGTTATTTGTAGTGACCGTAAAAGCAGACTTTTTGTTCTGGGTTGAAAAAGCATTCCCAAATTTGCCATTCTCAAAATTGTGGTGAACGGGAACAATGAGGAAAACATCTAATAAGGGACGCGGACGTGGACATGGTCGTGGTGGTGTTAGTGGACCCTCTGGTGCTGGGAGAGGACGTGGCCGTTCTGCCACAGCCACACGTCCTAGTGAACCAACTACCTCAGGTCCCAGTAGCCAGCAGAATTTACAGCGATATTTGGTGGGGCCCAATGCCGTTCTAAGGATGGTAAGGCCTGAGCAGGTACAGGCATTAGTCAATTGGGTGGCCGACAGTGGATCCAGCACGTTCACATTATCTCCCACCCAGTCTTCTGCAGAAAGCGCACAGATGGCGCATGAAAACCAAGCCCATCGGTCTGTCACATCACCCCCATGCATATCAGGGAAACTGTCTGAGCCTCAAGTTATGCAGCAGTCTTTTATGCTGTTTGAAGACTCTGCTGCCAGGGTTTCCCAAGGGCATCCACCTAGCCCTTCCCCAGGGGTGGAAAAGATAGAATGCACTAACGCACAACCACTTATTTTTCCTGATGATGAGGACATGGGAATACCACCTCAGCACGTCTCTGATGATGACGAAACACAGGTGCCAACTGCTACGTCTTTCTGTAGTGTGCAGACTGAACAGGAGGTCAGGGATCAAGACTGGGTGGAAGACGATGCAGGGGACGATGAGGTCCTAGACCCCACATGGAATGAAGGTCGTGCCACTGACTTTCACAGTTCGGAGGAAGAGGCAGTGGTGAGACCGAGCCAACAGCGTAGCAAAAGAGGGAGCAGTGGGCAAAATCAGAACACCCGCCACCAAGAGACTCCGCCTGCTACTGACCGCCGCCATCTGGGACCGAGCACCCCAAAGGCAGCTTCAAGGAGTTCCATGGCATAGCACTTCTTCAAACAATGTGCTGACGACAAGACCCAAGTGGTTTGCACGCTGTGCCATCAGAGCCTGAAGCGAGGCATTAACGTTCTGAACCTTAGCACAACCTGCATGACCAGGCACCTGCATGCAAAGCATGAACTGCAGTGGAGTAAACACCTTAAAAACAAGGAAGTCACTCAGGCTCCCCCTGCTACCTCTTCTGCTGCTGCCGCCTCGGCCTCTTCTGCTGCTGCTGCCGCCGCCTCGGCCTCTTCCTCCGCCTCTGGAGGAACGTTGGCACCTGCCGCCCAGCAAACATGGGATGTACCACCAACACCACCACCTGCATCACCAAGCATCTCAACCATGTCACACGGCAGCGTTCAGCTCTCCATCTCACAAACATTTGAGAGAAAGCGTAAATTCTCACCTAGCCACCCTCGATCCCTGGCCCTGAATGCCAGCATTTCTAAACTACTGGCCTATTAAATGCTGTCATTTAGGCTGGTGGACACACACAGCTTCAAACAGCTCATGTCACTTGCTGTCCCACAGTATGTTGTTCCCAGCCGCCACTACTTCTCCAAGAGAGCCGTGCCTTCCCTGCACAAACAAGTGTCCGATAAAATCAAGTGTGCACTGCGCAACGCCATCTGTGGCAAGGTCCACCTAACCACAGATACGTGGACCAGTAAGCACGGCCAGGGACGCTATATCTCCCTAACTGCACACTGGGTAAATGTAGTGGCGGCTGGGCCCCAGGCGGAGAGCTATTTGGCGCATGTCCTTCCGCCGCCAAGGATCGCAGGGCAACATTCTTTGCCTCCTGTCTCCTCCTACTCAGCTTCCTCCTCCGCTTCTTCCACCTGCTCATCCAGTCAGCCACACACCTTCACCACCAACTTCAGCACAGCACGGGGTAAACGTCAGCAGGCCATTCTGAAACTCATATGTTTGGGGGACAGGCCCCACACCGCACAGGAGTTGTGGCGGGGTATAGAACAACAGACCGACGAGTGGTTGCTGCCGGTGAGCCTCAAGCCCGGCCTGGTGGTGTGCGATAATGGCCGAAATCTCGTTGCAGCTCTGGGACTAGCCGGTTTGACGCACATCCCTTGCCTGGCGCATGTGCTGAATTTGGTGGTGCAGAAGTTCATTCGCAACTACCCCGACATGTCAGAGCTGCTGCATAAAGTGCGGGCCGTCTGTTCGCGCTTCCGGCGTTCACACCCTGCCGCTGCTCGCCTGTCTGCGCTACAGCGTAACTTCGGCCTTCCCGCTCACCGCCTCATATGCGACGTGCCCACCAGGTGGAACTCCACCTTGCATATGCTGGACAGACTGTGCGAGCAGCAGCAGGCCATAGTGGAGTTTCAGCTGCAGCACGCACGGGTCAGTCGCACTGCGGATCAGACCCACTTCACCACCAATGACTGGGCCTCCATGCGAGACCTGTGTGCCCTGTTGCGCTGTTTCGAGTACTCCACCAACATGGCCAGTGGCGATGACGCCGTTATCAGCGTTACAATACCACTTCTATGTCTCCTTGAGAAAACACTTAGGG